>NC_135335.1:61857538-62176040 GCF_023851605.1 Tamandua tetradactyla
GGCCATATTCAGGAGAAATAGGCCTTGATTCGGACTCCGAGCACAGAAAATTGTCCATGGATTTGGATTCCCTATGGCTAAGAAAATATCTAGATGCCCTCACCTGACCCCAGGCTTGGTAAAGAGATCCAGAAGATACCTATTATGCTGATTGAGAAACTTACCAGGGAGGTGTCCCTGGCAGGGTTTGAGTGACATTGTAGCTAGGGCGTGAAGGTCAGCATTTAGGACTAGGTCCAAGCCAACGGTGCAGATGGCTCCATGGCGAGAGAGAGATGACAAGAGGAAAACTGGAAGACAACCTTTCCGAAAGGCTCAAGAGTAAATTATTGAAATGGACCGACTTTATTGAACTATATACTTTTCTGTCCTATAACCAGTGAGGTGGGAATATGAGGAGGAGTGCAGACAAGTAACCAAACATTAAAAGCTACATTTGCACACTACAATTGTTTCTCAGGGAAATCCTGGCTGATAATTTTCTTGGAAATAAAATCTCAAATCCTGCCAATGGAGGATGTGATAGAAATGCTGAGGATGGGACAAAATTTAATAATCTTAATTGCGAATGTGATGTAAAGCATGTAGCTATGAACTTCAATTTCTAATACTGTGGATTTAATGAAGCTGTGTTACGAAACGGGTCAAGCCCCTTCTATGGTCACCAACATTTTTCCTAACAGAATAAGGCCAGTTTTCTGAGCAATCTTTGAAGAAGACTAAAAGAAAATGTTTCTTATTGAATCTTAGTGTTCATGAAGTATATTTTCTTGTAACAAATCTCTGGTAGAACACAATGGATAATTTATTTTTCTCAAAAAGACATGACTATCAGCATATAAAACAAAAAGGACTGAAGGAGAAAATAAAAGAGTTGACTTTTTTTTCTCATGAAAGTAAATATAATATCTTTCAGTATCCATACAGAAGAACAATTTCATGGATGATGTTGATTCAGAAAAATCTGCATATATATATATATATATATATATATATATATATATATATATATATTTCTGCACTTTTCAATTGTTTAGAAGACTGAAATGACTATTATGAATATATCAGGATCCCAGAATCTGACCTTACCTATGGTATCATTTCATGAAAACTGTTTTAACTTAATAACCAATGAATCCTTTTTCTTCTAGAATCTTTTGTATGTAGCATTTCATAATGATCATTTAGAATTTTGACATCATTGGAAAATACATAAAAAGAAAACAAAATAATAAGGACTATAGACATTTTATTCATCTGGTGTGTATGTGTTTTCTGGAGATTTTGCAGTCATAAATAAAGGTTAAATGATATATGCCATGCATAATTTTTCTCTGCTCCCCACTATACTTGACCTTCCTAAACTTTTGGATAGTACATGAAGATTGAATATTTGAAAAACTAATACTTTTGTTTCAAGTATGGCAGTAAACAAAAGGTAAAACAGATCAGAGAATCAAACCATAATCCATTAAACTATGTCTGCTTGAAATGAAAGAATTTGCCAGTGTAACTTAATAAACTTTAGCATTTTGTGTTGATAGAGTATTTTGACAAATGTACATATATGGAGATGCATAATGCCTTTAAGCAGAGGGTAAAATGTTGCTTCTGTATATCGTTACCACCTTGTCTCTAACATTCAGTATTTTGTTGAAAATTCTTTTGCCAGAGGTTGTGAAAATTTTGAAGGGACCCCAAAAGCAACATAAAAGAATAAAGCCATAAAGTGAATAAAAATGAAAAGAACATTTTATTGTGCTGAGAGTTTGCAACATACTCTTCAAAATTCATATCAAAAAAGAAGCTGATTTTACATTTATCAGTATGTTCCCAAACTCTACCCCTAAAGAGAAATAATTCCAAAATGTCTGCTTTTTTCCTTTGTTTTCTGTTTGTTGTAGGTACAAATTTGGCAGGGATTGATGATGTGATAAGAACACATAATTTCACACAGGATGCAATGAATTTCAAATCTGGCAATGACAGTTACAGTTTTTGAACTTTGGTACAAACAGTTTCCTCATTATTAATGGAAACAATAATATATTTTTTTGGATTACTGAGAGTTCAAAAGTAAATTATGTACAAATGCTTGCTACTCAAATGCAAATAAATGATTGCTTCTTTTATCTGATTAGATCTCCTCCTTGGGAGAGAGGTGATTTTTGCCTTCTTTCCACATCAGAATCAAAGGAGAGATTTAAACAATTCAGATATCTGGATCCAAACTCTAATTACTGACTCACTTGGTTTTGGGTAGGCTTGGAATGTATATATAAATAATATTAATATGTATGGTTGTGTGTATATAATATAAATGTGTAGGTACATGCATATTTTTGTTATATATTTATACATATGTACATAATTTTATTGAAATAAATTACAGTGAAAAAATCTATGCAACCATGACCAGCATCAAAACACATTACAAAACAGGCACCCCAGAGCTCCACCCTGTGCGTGCCCCTTTCCAGGAGCAGCACCTAGGGACAGCCACTACTCAGATGACAAATAACAGAGAATAGTTTTGCCCACTTTTGAACTTGACATATGTGGAATTATGTTGTATATTCTGTTTTGTGTCTGGAAACCATCACTCAACACTGTCTATGAGATTCATTCATGGGGTCCAGTACAGATGCAGATAATTCAATATAATTGCAAAATAGTAATCTATTTGGGGAATGTATCACAAGTTCTATGTGGTTTATACCTAATGACAATAGGGCTGTGCTGGTTTGAAACTGCCATGTGTGGCAGAAAAGCCATGTTCTTTAATCATTCAGTATTGCTGAGTGGGATCGTATTTATTGTTTCTGTAGAGATGTGACCCACCCAATTCTGAGTGTTAAGTTTTGATTAGATGGTTTTCATGAAGATGTGACTCCACCCATGCAAGGTTGGGTTGCTTACTGGAGCTTTTTAAGAAGGAACCATCTTGGAAAAAGCTCAGTACCAACAGAGCCCACATAGCCAGAAACCTTTGTAGATACAGAAGGAAAACACCCTGGAGGAGCTTCATGAAATGGAGAAAAACAGCAGGCATTGCCATGTGCTGTCTGCTGAGAGAGAAACACTGAACTTCATCAGCCCTTTCTCTGGAGTCAAGGTATCTTTCTCTGCATGCTTTACTTTGGACATTTCTATGGCCTTAGAACTGTAAATTGCAAATTAGTAAATTCTCTCTTTAAAAGTCATTCCATTTCTGGTTTATTGTATTCCATCAACTTTAACAAACTAAAACAAGGGCTAATAGTTATTAGGCTGCCGTACATAGAAGTACATATTTGTTGTCATTGTTTTATTTGTGTGAACATACATCTACCGGGTTTTTCCTAGGAGTGGAATTGGAAGATATAGGATTTATTTAAGATGGGATCTAGTAAGCGCTGACAAGTTACCAAATGAGTTTATCAATTTGCATTCACAGCAGCATCTTATGGGAGTTCCAGTGGCTTTTTTTTGTCAAGTCTTGCATTTTTCATATTTTAGTGATCATTGGGAAGGACAAGTTGAAACTACAATATGATACCAAAATTAGGAAATGAAAAACTAATCACTTTTTCAACTTTTACTGTTCATTTGCATGATTTTTAAAGTATTTATTCAATTCTGTTTGTCTAGTTCTCCTCTGGTTTTGGCTGAGACTTTTATTTCTAATTTATAGAAGAATTTTTTTAAAGTCTGGGCATTAGTATTCTCTCAGAGAGATGTATCATCAGTATCTTAATGTCTGATAACTGCCAATTTATTCTTTAATCTTAATCTCTTAATGTTTCTGTATGGATTGTAGAATAAGCTTATCAGTTTCTACTGAAATCAAACAAACGGAAACAAATACCTATAGTATATTTATTTGGATTGTGTAGAATTTATACAACAGTTCAGGAATAATTAACATCATTACAATATGCAGTTGTCTAATGCTTCAAAATCTTATATCCTTCCATTTATTTAGGCATTGCTTAATTTATCTAAATAGTGATTGCATTATTTTTTTTTAATTATTGAGTTCTTGCTCATATGCAGTTAGCATCATTCCTAAATATTTAATACTTTTAATAAGGTCCCAGGATATAATTCACTTGCTATACAATTTACTTATTTAAATTGTGCAATTCGTTGGTTTGGGTTGTATTAATAGATGCCATAACTATTGTGGCATCTAAAATCCCCTAGGACCCAAACACGCAGCTGCAACCACCACCCACACTACCCACACACCTTATCCAAAACTCACAGGTGTTCCCAAATTATAAGCTAACCACCTCCCTGCCCTTGGACTCCCAGGCCCTTTCACATTTTCTACATATTTTCTGTAAACTAACCAGTCCTTGACTCTCTAAGGAAATCTACTAACCTCTGAAACTGGATCAAAATGAAAATACAAGCCCATGGGTCCCTCTTGCTCAGCTGTGTGCTCCCCATCTGCTGATTGAGCCCTTCTGAGCCACATCCCATTGACACCCCATTGCACCCCTTAAGAAATCCTTTCTCTTTCCCAGACCTGTGAATAACAATTACCTTTTATTATGCATGAAGGCCTCCTTTGCCAACTGTGACACTCTGAGCTCCTCCTGAACTCAAATTTAAAATCCACCTTAAGTAATTCAAAACAACAGAGTTACACAACTGACTTCCAATTAATTTTAGAACATTTTATTACTCCAAAAAGAAACCCTACATCCATTGGCATTCATGCCACATTTCCTTCCAACTCTGTACTAAACCTAAGGCAACAACTAATCTACTCTCATTCTGTATAGAGTGCCTATTTGGGGCATTTCATATAAACGAGATCATAAAATATATGATCTTTTTAGAAGAACTTTTTTTAACTTAGCATAATATTTTCAAGATTCATTCATGTTGGAGCAAGTATCAGTATCTCCTTCCTTTTTATTAATAAATAATATCCCATTGTGTGGATATATGATGTTTTATTTATCCATTCATCAAGTTACAGTCATTAAGACTATCTCTACTATTTGATTATTAGGAATAATACTGCTACAAACATTCTTACTTATTAAGTGTAATTGTTGGGTAACATGATATTTATACACTTAACCTTTTGAAGAATGACCACACTATTTTTAAAGTAGCTATTTTACTTTATAATACCATAGTTAATTTAAGGAGGTTCCAATCTCTACATTCTGACACTTATTATTTGTCTTTTGATTATAACCATCGTTGTGGGTTTAAAGTTATCACTCTGTGGTTTTGATTTGCCTTTCCCTAAAGACTAATGGTGTACAAATTCCCATGTGCTTATCAGTCATTTGTACATCTTTGTAGAAATACTCATTCAGATTATTTACCTATTTGTAATTGGTTCATTTATCATATTGCATTTTAAGTGTTTTTATATATTCAAGATATACTATTTGCAAATGTTTTCTTCCATTCTGTGGCTATCTTTTCGCTATTCTAATTATGGTGTTGAAGCACTAAAGTTTGTGATTTTGAGAAGTCTAATTTACCTGCACGTTCTTTTGTGGCTTGTACATTTAGTGTCAAATCTAAGAAGAATTTGCCTTACCCAAGATATTAAAGGTTTAGGCCTATGTTTTCTACTAAAAGTTTAACAATTTTGCTTTTACATATAGGTTTTGATTCAGTATGAGTTAATTTTTGTGCGTTGTGTTATGTATAGGTCCAACTTCATTCTTTACATGTAGATATGCAGTTTTCCTAGGACTATGGTTCAAAAGACTATTGTTTATTTCTTAACTGAACTGACTTGATACTCTTGTTGAAGGTCAATTGATCATCAATGTAAAAGTTTCTTTCTGGAGTTTCAATTTTATTTTATTGATCTAAATGTTTATGTCTCAGTACAGTTGCCCTGATTACTATAACCTTGAAGTAATTTTGCAATTGTGAAGAGTGAGTTTTCCAAATTTGTTCTTCTTTTTCAAACTTTCCTGGGTTTCTTGAATTGCCATATGAATTTTAGAATCACGTTGTTAATTTGTGAGGAAAAGACAGCTGAGATTTTTGATAGAGATGCTATTGAATTTGTAGGCCAATTTGAGAGTGTTTGTCATCATAACAATATCAAGGCTTCTAATCCATGAATATGGATCTCCTTCAATTTATCTAGGCATTGTTATTGTCTTTCAACAATTTCTGTAGCTTTAGAATATAAATTTGCATTTCTTTTGTTAAATGTATCCCTAACTTTTTAATTCTGTTTGATATTGCTGCAAATATAATTACATTCTTAATTTCATTTTAGTTGTTCGTTGAAAGTATACAAATATACAATTTAGTTTAGTACTTTGTTATTTCATATTGTTTTTATATGTTGATCTCTTGTTCTACAAACTTGCTAAATTCATTTATTAGTTATAATATTTTTGTAGGTATTCCTTAGGATTATCTATTTGAAATTTTATAATCTGCAAATAAAGACAGTTTTACCTTTCATTTCCAATTTCAATGCCTTTGTTACATTTCCTTGCCCTGTTGCCAGGGAGAGAACCTCCAGTAAAATGTTGAATGGAAATATCAAGAACGGATTTCCCTGTCTTGTTTCTGTTCTTGTACAGAAAGCATTTAAAGTTTCACTATTAAAATGATGTTAGCTGTGGTCTTTTCATTGATGCCCTCTATTAGGTTGAAGAAGTGCCCTTCTAGTCCTGATTTGTTGACTGCCTTTATGATAAAGGGACGTTAGATTTTGTCAGTTGCTTTATCAGGATCCATTAAGATGATAGTGCGGTTTGGGTCCAATATGTTATTGATATTGTATATTATTGCAATTGATAGTCAGGTGTTAATATTGTAGTCCTGGGATAAATCACACTTGGTCATGGTGAATAATTATTTTATTTGATGTTAGATTTGTTTCTAGCATTTTATTGAGGTTATTTGTGTTTATTTTCATAAATGATTCTTATATGTGTTTTTATTTTCTTGTGATGTCTTTGACTGGTCTTGATACTGGGGTCACCTTATAGAATGGATTATGAATTTATCACTCATCTATTTTTGCAAGATTTTGAAAGGATTTGTTATTTTTAAATGTTTTTCAGAATTCATTATTATACGCATCTGGGTTTGGCTTTTCACTATGGGATGCTTATAAATGATTTATTCAATCTGTTTGTTATAGGTCTTCTTGAGTCATTTTTGGTACGCTATGTAATTATAGGAATTTGTCTATTTCATCTAAATTATCTAATTTTTTGACACACCATTGTCAAAAGTATTCTCTTAAAATCTTTTTTTTTCTCTGTGGTTGCTAATGATGTTTCTACTTTCATTACTGATTTTAGTAATTTGAGTGTTGTCAAACAAAAACAAATCTGGACTTTTATACAGAAATATATTATTCAAAAAGACTATTGCAATAGAAGAGTACTCTGACCTCAGAATCTGCAAGCTTTCAAGAGTAAACAGAAAACGTTTTTATTTTATAGGAAGACATAAACAGTTTAGGCGGCTGTAAATTTAACCATTGATTAGTGTTCTATGTCATTCCAGATGACTGGGGATGAGAAAGACAATACCACCGGGGGCTAAATTGTTGGATTTTTTACATTACCAGTGAAATGAATATCTCAATCACTTGAAAAAAAAACAGCGAAATCTGCCATGTGGAAAATGCTTGTTCTAACAAAAGTTTAACAATATTTTAGTAATTTAATAACATGAGCACTTTTACAGTGGAACATTTCATAGCAGTTGCATGCTCTTAAGACAATTTGTATACCCTTAGGATAATGGTCTTAGGGATTTGAAGAAACTTTATTAATTACTTTTTTCTTTTTTAAACTTTCACCAGTTATGGTTATGTCCACAGGCAAGAAGTTTCATGGAGCGTCTTACCCCATTATTCTGGAAGTTGTCCCTCTATTTGTTTTTATGCTATTATGTATAGTATATTTTTAAACTCATTTTCTGTACATTAGATGCTATTCATTGATTTCTGTGTCTCATTCTGGTATCCAGCAACCTTGATAAATTCACCAGTTCATGCAAATATGTTTTATGTAGATTGTTTTGGAGTTTCATTAACACATTTCCTCTTGCCATTTATTCTTTGTCTTTTCTTACTACACTAACTAATATCTCCAATACAATGCCGCATAGAATAATTATAATTGGCATCCTTCTTTTATTCTGTATCTCAGAGGAAAGAAACACTTTCTAAAATTCATTATTGGTATGTTGTTTGCACTAGCATCTATTTAATAGTTTCTTCAAATTGAGTGCTCCTCTATTTTTGGATTGCTGAGACGTTGTGTGATAAATGAACATTAAATGTCATCAACTGCATTTTCTGCATCTATTGAAGTGAAAATGTGATTTTTTTCTCTTACATGTGAATGATGTCAATTTATTTTTAAATATTAAACCACCCTTTAAATCTTCAACTCCATCATATTTTATTTTTTATTATATAATGTAAAGATGAATTAAATTTTTCTATATTTTGTTTAAGATATTTGTATTATGTGCGCATCCTTCATTAACCTCCAGTTTTCCTTCTTGGAAATGCCCTTGTCAAAATTGTATCCAACTTACATCCACCAAAATTTAAAAAGTCACAAAATATTTCTCCCATTACAAATTTCTCTGAGATTTTGTAAAATATTGGCCACATTTCTTTCTTCAAAGATTGGAAGACACTAATGAGACTGTTGAGCTTAGAAATTTTTATTGTTGTTCAAAGATTTTATCAACTGGAAATTTTAAATAGACTTCCTACTTTTCTTCTGTTAATATTGAAAGTTGTATCTAACAAGGAATGTGACAACTTACTTCAAATTGTCAAAATTTATTGCCATTAATTTGCTCATAAACTCTCTGGCCTTCTCTTTGATGTCTGTTTTATCTACAGAGATGTTCCTTTTTTCATTTCTGCTATACATATAATGTTTTATTTCTTTTCAGCTTTTCTTGACATTTATCAATTTGAATGATATTTTCAAAGAACCAAATGAATTTCTCTGTTGTGTATGTTTTAACTTTTAACTCCACTTATCCTTATTATTTGCTTTATTTAGTCATTGCTACTATGTACATTTAAGGTGAAAACTTTTTTGACATATATATTGCTTTGTTATTCAATTCAAAATACTCTCTAACTGATATTTTATTTTCTTATTTTGGTCCACATATGATATAAAAATATATGGTTTAGTGTCAGCAGTGTTCAGATAATTACTAGTATCTCTTTCTTATTGTTAATTTTTAGGTTAAATTCTTTGTAATCATAGAACATGCTCTGAATGATGATAAAACGTATAATTTTTCTTGACACTTTCTTTACATTCCAATATGTAGTCAATTTTGGTAAATGTGCCTGTGTGCTTAAAAAGAATGTAATTCTGTCATTAATGGGTACAGTGTTTTATATATGTCAAAATTTTAAATTTTGTTGACAATATTGTCCAGATAGTCTATTTATTTGTATATGTATCTATGTATGCTTATTTCATAAAACCCTTGTGAAAATTATTTCCTGAAATTTTGGTTAGTGTTTTTTCCCATTTCTCCATTTTTCTATTAACTTTTGCTTTATGTAATTTGAAGTCATATTACTGTGTGTAAAGAGATTTCAAATGCTGATATTTTGATGCTAAATTAGGCCTTCTTTTGCTAATTTTAACTTTATGCTTTATTCCTCAATGCCATTTTATTTAATGCTATTTCTAGCTTGCCATGCTTTCTTTTGGCCACAGTTAGCATGCTATTCCATTTTCTACCTTGGGTATTTTCTTTCTTTCATGGTTTCAAATTTAAAATGAATCGCTTGCCAGCATTATTTAGTTGCATTTTTATTGGTTTTAATCCAGTCTCTCAGCACTGTTTTTACTTGCAATAGATTTCCAATATATAATATGAGACGTTTATAAAACTAGGATTTTTATCATTTACCCATCTTTTCTAATTGTATCATTATTACCAGTCATTTATTGCAACTTCCTTTATCCCTTTGAATGGAAAAGCCAGTTATCATAGTGTTTGAAAGACTTCATATGTGGTTCTGCATAAAACCACAGCTGAGAATCATTGATAAAAAGCATAAAAAACATATAGATATTACCCCTAAAAAAAAACCATGTGTAGGGTGGGCCACAGTGGCACAGCAGGCAGAGTTCTCACCTGCCATACTGGAGACCTGGGATCAATTCCTGGTGCTTGCCATGCAAAAAAAAAAAAAAAAAAAAATATATATATATATATATATATATATATATATATATATATATATATACACATCGATATTGCACATCTCACACATTAATGAATAGCCACTTCTTCAGAATTTATGCTGCCACCAGAGATTAGACTGCTCCCTGATAGGGGGAGAATTTGTTTCTTAGAAAGAGTTTGATAGTTGTCACAGAAACTGAAAACGACCAGAGGTGATTAGATATTATCGAGGAATAATTCATCAAAATTTAGCCTGGGAATGCTTACCCAAAACTATTCCCTTCGTATACTCCATAGTCTTAAGAATTTATAATCCCTAAGACCTAACATACATTGAAATTGTTTAAGATTTCAAATACAGCAGAGCCATCTGGCTATTTTTCTGTAATGCATATGAAGATTTTGAAATTTGGTATTCCATACTCCTTGAACATAAAGATCTTATCTTTCCACAAAATGTTGCTATTTTATGCATTATGGATTTATTTGCATGAGTTTTTATTTTTAAATATATTGCATTAAAATTTTATTTATCTTTAGATCTGCAGTTTTGATACCTACTGACATTTTGTGCCCAAAGCAAGTGATTCACTTGTCTTACCCGAATCTCATATCTGTGACTGAGAAGTTTCTCAAATCACTTGAAGAGAATGAACTAAATATTCCTATCAACTCTGTTTATGCACATGGATAATGTAGTATAGAAATTATTGGCTGATATATTGATAATGCATAAATGTTCTCTGATCAAAAATAGATGTCAGGGTGGACAATTGTGGCTCAGTGGCAGAGTTCTCGCCTGCCATGCCGGAGACCCGGGTTCCATTCCCAGTACCTGCCCATGCAAAAAAAAAAATAGATGTCAATTGTCCTTAATTAAAGAAAAATTCACTGCACAAATGTTAAATGGCTTCATTTATAGTATTAAAATTAATATAGAATGAGTATATGTGTACACACACATGCAGAGAGACTCATGGTGGCAGGCAGAAGTTTAAGATGGTCCCAATATTCTCATCCCTTTGTTATATATCATGTGGTGCATGATTTCCTTCCTTGGAGTGTAGGTGGGACCTGTGACTATGACAAGGTAGCCACTCCCTGAATACTTAACATTGGACAACATGCCTTTGTAGGAAATACCAGACAGGTTTTCCTGCTGACTTTGAAGAAGTAAGCTTCACGGTGGGAGAGGTCCTTTTGGCAAGGATCTGACAGTGGTCCTTCTGAATCAAGAGCTGCTCCTTGCTGACAATCTGCAAGAAAACTGGACCTCAGTCCTAAAACTTCAAGAAACTGAATTCCACCCCCCCCCCCAAAAAAAACCTTGCTGAACCTTGATTTCAGCTTTGTGAGACCCTGAGCAAAGGATCTAGCTAACCTATTCCCTGGCTCCTGAACTCCAGAAAATCAACAGCTAATAAAAGGTGTTGATTAAGCTGCTAATTTTGTAGTAATATAGTCATGTAACATGTGACTTCCCTTGTTTCATTATATGAAATATAAGATTTAAAGATTATTGAATGATCCAGTCTACCCTTTTATTAAGGTTAATATTAACAGTTTATTAAGTGAAGAGTTGACGATGATGTGGTAAATGTCATTAATTTGACTGTTGATGTCTTTCATGCTGATTGTCAAAACATTGTAGGGTGGGGGAGCACAGGTAGTTTAGTGGTTAGAATGCCCACCTTTCATGTGGGAGACCCAGGTTCGATTCCCGGACCATGCACCCAAAAAATATATATATATTGTTAGGCATGCATGTGAGAGACAGAGAAATGGAGTCAGAGCACACATCTGGATATTCATTCACTCAGAATCTGTTTCCTCTCACTATAAAGGGGCCATTCAATGTCAAAGCACTGATTGAAGATTGAAGCACTTAACATGGCTTAGGAACTAACATGGCAGCCTTTATTATTAATAAAATTTATACTTTTGCCTTATAAACAAGTTGAATTTTAGTACGAATGTCTTCATATCTGTAACTGCACACACATGAACTGTTTCATATTGGTCGTGTTTGGAGGAATATAGATAATTCTATAATAAAAGCTTTGAGATATAAATTATTTTAAGCAAATATTCACAATTCCCAAGCACTAATTAGGCCAGTGTTTTGTCTAGATCCTCAAATTTACATCTAAATTAGTACCAATTTAAACAAAGAAAAAATGCCATGAAATATGAAATGAATTCAACATTTCACATGAAATTTTTTTGAAGAATAAACATGATAGATGTAGGCTAATCAGACAGATTTACTGAAATATGTAAATGCCAGTCCTGCTTGATTGTTCTTTGATTTCACATGACCAGTGAAAATATCAAATATTCTTGTTCAATTGCATCTTAATTTTTGGCTCATACAGAATTGTGTTTCAAAAATCAATTAAATGATTGCTTTCTAAAATGTTCACCAGTAATCTCTGCTTTCATCTTTTTGATAAGCACACTGAATTTCCAGTTCAGTATATATATTATTGTTTTGGTGTCACTCAAAGCCCCTCATTCATTCATCTTTAACCCAAGAATGGAGAGTTCAGCTACAGTACCAGGCTGTTGGAATTTATGGTGTGAAGATGGATTAGTTGCATCTCATCTTGGAATGGCATTGAAATTTATTCACCCTTACAAGCATCTTTATTTGCTTACAAATTTGAACCAGGAGCATTTTTCTTCTTTGGCAACAGGGAGAATGAAATACAGCAATAACGATAATGTGCTGGCACTGTCTGTTGTTTATACACCAAGAAACACAGCCTCTTCTCCTGAAGAAATGGTCATCATAGGCTTCTAGAATTTCAGAGGAAAACTAACTGCATTATATTTTATAGCCATTTTTCATCTTCATAAAGATATAAAATATTGAACCTTTGGGTTGATTTCCCAAAATCCAAGTACTGTGCATTCCAAAGGATTTCCCCATTACATTTTTGTTTCAAAAAATCCTTTGGAATTATGGCCTTACCCTTTCATATATTTTCTTTGAATTTCTTCTGACTTACACATACTACAACTGAAAATTTTTACAAAGAAAATTTTTACATTTTCTTTGTAAAAATTTAAATGGCAACAGAACCTCGAGTAAATTGGCAAGTTCAACAATCTCACCAATCTCGGGCACTCATCCCCCAGGAGTAACACCTGTATTGAATTTGGGATCCAGATATTTTTGATAAGACAACATCCATATGTGAATATAAACTCAAACAAAGAAGTACATGTTTTATAGAGGCTGTTTTGGTATTTGATATTGATGGCACCAGACTCTGCATTTTGGCTTGTAGAAATTTTCAAACCTATTATTAATTATTTGACTATTTAGTCAGTTTAAAATAATATTTCTGTTTAATTTATCTCTTACCTAGGAATGGACCTTGGATGGTTTCCAGGTAATATTTCCCATCATTGTGGGTATAATTTTAAACACATATAAATATTTTTGTATTTGGAATCCTAGAGTTGGAATCTCTGGTTGTGAAGATTTATGCATTTAAAATATTAATATTTATCTTCAAATTGCCTAGGAAACAAGAATTTGTTCATGTACAAACCCACTGACATTCTATGATATTTTCATTTCCCTCAAATGTTGCCAACACTAAGCATCATTAAGCTTATTTAAAATGTTTGTGATATGATGGATTAGAGCTTCATTTTATATTTTTAATTTACTGGAATGTGGTGCTCATTAGTATCATTTTCATATATTTATTGGTGTTGGTACTGATTTTAAGTAATTTACTCATGTATAACTTCATTTTTGCCTAACTATAATATATTATTTTCTCCTGTGCCTGAAATGTTTCACTATTTATTCTGTAACTTAATGATCTGTTTTCCTTCAATGGTGATCTTAGACATTCTTTGCTCACAACTTTACCAAACCATCCAACCCAATCAAAACATTGGATCAATGTTCTTATAAAACTCAAATACATTCCTCAATTTTAATGTCTCCTCTTTCTCCACTGTCCCATACTTAGTTCACATTGTTTTTATCTTTTCCGCCTCTCCCCACCTGTCACCTCTACCCTGTCCATGCTCTCTGGAAATTATCATCTAAACTCAGGAATTATGGCAAGATGATATCATAAACTTTTATCTTGAATACTTATCCCTACTCCTGATTTCCAATGAAATTATCAAAAGATGCTTTTGCCGTTCCAAGAATTTCCATATTTTTTGCCACATGTAATGCAGGAAGGATCATACACATGCAAGCATAGTCCTCCAGTTCTTTTTTCACTTTTTTTCTGAAAGTTCAATGTGACCGGGACACTTCTAAAGAAAGTTCAGGTAGACCCCCTAATTTTGTAACAATGCTTCAGTTTAAGGGGTCTGGATGGAAGGAAGACAAGGCCTTAGAGAAGTTGGTGGGCACTTCTGTTTCCTCCAATTACCTAATAGCCAATGGAGTGGCTTTTAATTCAAACTTACAGTTGGACCACATGGTTATTACATGCAGAAGGAGAGGGGCTGTCTCCCAATAATATTAAACTTCCCAGGTTAAAACAAGGAACAATATTTTGCCTGATGTCTTAAGAGACTTTTAGAGTTGGATATAGAGATAAATGACAGTAATTTATGATAGGGGGAGTAATGGCTGAATGGAATATATTCTCCATGGTGATTATAATGATTAGAAAATATTTTGATTCTACTCTTGGGCACAAGTTAAAATCGTCTGTCCTACCTGCTTTGAAGTAAGATATGTGTTGTGACTTATGGGCAAAGGAAGTATGAGTGACAGTGATATGAATCACTCCCAGGCAGTAGCTTTGCCCATGGCATGTTTTACCACAGAATTACAGAAGAAATCTTTGAAGGACAGGATGAGTTGGTTGGCTTTCCATCAGCCTGGGTCCCTGGAATCAGCAGAGTCCTTTGTCAGCCATTAGCACTAGACATTTGTATGAGAGTGCAACGAACCATAAACACTAAATGCTGTAAGGATTTGGGTGCCAATTTGCCCAATGTATTTCCTTCCTGAAATATTAATTTATACAATTGAGAACATATTACGGTTAGGTAAAATGCATAAATTTCAAGAATGTGGAGGCATGGAACAAAATAAAAAAAGAAATCATAATAAAAAAAGATAAACATGACTGATTTCTGTTAAATGGTTAAAATTTATTAAAATTGAAAAAACACTGTAAATGTATATGCTGCCATATTTATCATATATGTGTGTGTGTTCTCATGCGTGCACTTGCTTGGTCATCCTGTTTGTAACTTTATAAAATATTAAACACAGTAATCTAGTTTTAATAGCACAGATTTTATCAACATATCACCTCTAAACTTAGATGTAATTAAAGAAATAATGAAAGAGAACTAAATTTATATTTTAATTAGGAGTCAACCACTACATCCCAATTAGAACAGCTAAACTTCAAACCAACTGACAAAACCAAGTACTGGTGAGTGTGTGAAGCAACCGGAATCATTGCTTCTGGTTGATATTGATATTAGGAATCATTGATATTAGGAATTCATAATGGTATGGCCACTATGGAATACAATTTGGAAGTTCCTTACAAAGCTTAAAGTGTTTCTAGCCTATGATTCAGTGAAAAAATACAGAAAAATAGGTTAAAATAAAGACCATGCCAAAAGAGAATCATAATATTCAAAAACATTTAAAAATCATATTCTATAGCAAAAAACTTGATTATATGAAATTAAACTTTAATGCATAGATTCAGTATCAGACTGGAAACAACATAAAATCATATCATTGAATTTAGCAATGAAAGGAAACTTTCCAAAATGATGTGAGCAAAATGACTTAAGTGATAGGAGAACTGTTTCAACCCACCTCTTGGGGGGTTTGGATTACAGTAGCCTGAAGACCAAAGGGCTCTCCAGACACAAAGTTAGACATGAAATTTATTGGGACGTACAAACAGGAGAGGATTCTTCCCGATGCAGCTAGTTGGGAAATGAAGTTAGTGCTCCACAAAGGGGCAGGGAGTACATGGGCTTATAAGGGTTTATGACAAGTGTGTGAGAAAAGAGTTCCAGCACGATCTCATGACACAGGGGTTTGGAGGTTTGTTATCAATAGCGATGAAGGGAGGTGAGCTTCAGTGCGTTGTTTACAATACCACCTGTACATTCTTTCCCCCTAAGGAGTCTTAATGACCTTTGATGTGCATCCAGGTCATAGAGGTGGCTCCATACAATGACCCTGTCACAGGATGGAGGGGAATCCCAGGTCCTGGATACCCCAAGAGTGCACCATAAGTTTTTAATATGTAGGAGAAGACAAGAGTGAGCTTTGATCTAGGTGGTGTTACACAGATATAAATACGTTGAAAACTCATGTCACTGAACACTGTATTACATCACAAACACAAGAAAAATAGACTGTGCATTTAATTGACCTGAGTCATTTTCGTTATAAGTAATAAAATATTTGCCAGCACTAGACTAGGTCATTGCTATCTGTCATGGTTAGGGACAGGTGTCAACTTGGGCAAGTTGTGGTACCTGTTCATCTGATTGGGCAAGCGCTGGCCTGTCTGATGCAATGTGGACATTTCATAGGATTAGGTCATGATCACGTCAGCTACATCCACAGCTGATTCCGTTTGGTAATCAGCCAAAGGGGAGTGTCTTCTGCAATTAGTGATGCTAAATGCAATCATGGGAAGCCTTTTAAGGAGGACTCAGAGGAGACAGGTCCCATTCCTGCTTCAGCTGGTGAGCCTCTCCTGTGGAGTTCATCCAGGCCATCCATCAGAGTCATTGGCTTCGCAGCCTGCCCTGTGGATTTTGGACTCTGCGTTCCTACGGTCATGTGAGACACTTTCATAAATTTTATATTTGCAAGTGTTCCCTGTTGATTCTGTTTCTCTAGAGAACCCTAACTAATACATCTTGGTACCGGGAGTGGTTCTTAAGGAACAGAATCTTAAAAATGGGTTTTTATGAATGGTTTTCTACTCTGACTGGACTCAGAGACACTAAGGACTCTGATTCCCATAATCAGAATGACACTCCCAATCCATGGACTGAGTTGGCAAAGGAGATAGTCAAAATATAATCATTCGATTCTCCTAATACTTCGCTTGTATGAAGCCAGACTCTGGGGGATAATGTTTTTGACACCTTTACAGAGTTTTGTAGAAATAAGAGTTATAGAGATGTTGGTTGGTTATTGTTAGATACACTGTCTACATTAAAGGGTGAAAGGGATGGGCTTAAGGCTTCAAACGAGAAGCTTAAGTGCCGTCTGAAAGATGTAGAGGTTTCTATGAGTATCCTAAAGGAAAATCTTCAGGAATTGGCCACCCAACCTCCTCCTGAAGGGATTAGCCCTAGAGTTATTAATCCTGTTTCACCAGATGAAACTGCAAATGAAAGCTCTGAAGCAAATGGCTTGGAAGATATTTCTAATTCTTTTCATGACCCACCCCCACCACCCCTCATTTCTTCTAGACCTATAACTAGAATAACGTCCCAACAGGTCCCTATGGGGGAGAAACCTGTTACACTGCCACAAATTTATACTGTTAACCTTCCTCTAAGTCTTCCCCAAGGAGACCGACGGCCTTTTACCAGGGTAACAGTGCATTGGGGAAAAGGAAATGATCAGATATTTCGGGGATTATTAGGCACTGGTTCAGAAGTGACATTAATTCCAGGGGACCCAAAACGTCACTCTGGACTACCAGTCAGAGTGGGGGCTTATGGAGGCCAGGTGATCAATGGAGTTTTAGCTCAGGTCCATCTCACAGTGGGTCCAGTGGGCCCCTGGGCCCATCCTGTAGTTATTTCCCCAGTTCCAGAATGTATAATTGGCATAGACATACTGAGCAACTGGCAGAATCCCCACGTTGGTTCTCCAACTCGTGCAGTGAGGGCTGTTATGGTGGGAAAGGCCAAGTGGAAGCCACTAGAACTGCCCCTACGCGGCAAAATAGTAAATCAAAAGGAATACCATATTCCTGGAGGGATTGCAGAGATTACTGCCCAACTCTTAAGGACTTAAAAGATGCAGGGGTGGTGATTCCCACCACATCCCCATTCAACTGTCCCATTTGGTCTGTGCAGAAAACAGATGGGTCTTGGAGAATGACAGTGGATTATCGTAAACTCAACCAGGTGGTAACTCCAATTGCAGCTGCTGTTCCCTATGTATTATCATTGCTTGAGCAAATCAATACATCCCATGGTACCTGGTATGCAGCTATTGATCTGGCAAATGCTTTTTTCTCAATAGCTATTAGTAAGGACCATTAGAAACAGTTTGCTTTCAGCTGGCAAGGTCAGCAATATACTTTCACTGTCCTACCTCAGGGGTATATCAACTCTCCAGCCCTATGTCATAATCTTGTTCGCAGAGACCTTGATCGTTTCTCCCTCCCACAAGACATCATACTGGTCCATTATATTGATGATATCATGTTGATTGTACCTAGTGAGCAAGAAGTAGCAACTACTCTAGATTTACTGGTAAGGCATTTGCGTGTCAGAGGATGGGAGATAAATCCAACAAAAATACAGGGGCCTTCCACCTCAGTAAAATTTCTAGGTGTCCAGTGGTGTGGGGTATGTCGAGATATCCCTTATAAGGTGAAGGATAAATTGCTGCATCTGGCCCCTCCCACAACCAAAAAAGAGGCACAATGCCTAGTTGGTCTATTTGGATTTTGGTGACAACATATTCCTCATCTGGGTGTGCTACTCTGTCCCATTTATCGAGTGACCAGAAAAGCTGCTAATTTTGAGTGGGGACCTGAACAAGAGGAGGCTCTGCAACAGGTCCAGGCTGCTGTGCAAGCTGCTCTGCCACTTGGGCCATATGATCCAGCAGATCCAATGGTGCTGGAAGTGTCAGTGGCAAATAGAGATGCTGTCTGGAGCCTTTGGCAGGCCCCTATAGGAGAATCATAACGCAGACCCTTAGGATTTTGGAGCAAAGCCTTACCATCTGCTGCAGATAACTACTCTCCTTTTGAGAAACAGCTTTTGGCCTGCTACTGGGCCTTAGTAGAGACTGAATGTTTAACCATGGGCCACCAAGTTACCATGAGACCTGAGTTTCCTATCATGAGTTGGGTGTTGTCTGACCCACCAAGCCATAAAGTTGGGAGTGCACAGCAGTACTCTATTGTAAAGTGGAAATGGTATATACGAGATAGAGCCAGAGCAGGTCCTGAAAGCACAAGTAAGTTACATGAAGAAGTGGCACAAATGCCCATGGTTTCCACTCCTGCTGTCACATTACCTTCTCTTTCCCAGACCAGAGCTATGCCCTCTTGGGGAGTTCCTTACAGTGAATTGACTGAGGAAGGGAAAACTCGGGCCTGGTTTACAGATGGTTCAGCACGATATGCAGGTACCACCCGAAAGTGGACAGCTGCAGCATTACAACTCCTTTCTGGGGTGTCCTTGAAGGACAGTGGTGAGGGGAAATCCTCCCAGTGGGCAGAACTTCGAGCAGTGCACCTGGTTGTCCATTTTGCTTGGAAGGAAAACTGGCCAGAGGTGCATTTGTATACTGACTCATGGGCTGTTGCTAATCGTTTGGCTGGATGGTCAGGGACTTGGAAAGACCATAATTGGAAAATTGGTGACAAAGAGGTCTGGGGAAGAAGTATGTGGATAGACCTTTCTGAGTGGGCTAAAAACATGAAGATATTTGTGTCCCATGTGAATGCACACCAGAGGGTGACTTCAGCAGAGGAAGATTTTAATAATCAAGTGGATAAGATGACCCATTCTATGGATACCAGTCAGCCTCTTTCCCCAGCAACTCCTGTCATTGCCCAATGGGCTCATGAACAAAGTGGTCATGGTGGTAGGAATGGAGGTTATGCATGGGCTCAGCAACATGGACTTCCACTCACCAAGGCTGACCTGGCTACAGCCACTGCTGAGTGCCCAATCTGCCAGCAGCAGAGACCCACACTCAGCCCCCGATATGGCACCATTCCCCGAGGTGACCAGCCAGCTACATGGTGGCAGGTTGATTATATTGGACCACTCCCTTCATGGAAGGGGCAGCGATTTGTTCTAACTGGAATAGACACATACTCTGGATATGGGTTTGCTTTCCCTGCACGCAATGCTTCTGCCAAAACTACTATCCATGGGCTTACAGAATGCCTTATCCATCATCTTGGTATTCCACATAGCATTGCTTCGGATCAAGGAACACACTTCACAGCAAATGAAGTGCGGGAATGGGCACATGCTCATGAATTCTCTGGTCTTACCATGTTCCCCATCATCCAGAAGCAGCTGGATTGATAGAACGGTGGAATGGCCTTTTGAAAACTCAATTACGGTGCCAACTAGGTGGCAAAAACTTGAAAGGCTGGGGTAATGTTCTCCAGGAAGCTGTGTATGCTCTGAATCAGCGTCCGCTGTATGGTGCTGTTTCTCCCATAGCCAGGATCCATGGGTCCAGGAGCCAAGGGGTGGAAATTGGTGTGGTGCCACTCACTATTACTCCTAGTGATCCGCTAGGAAAATTTTTGCTTCCTGTCCCTGCTACCCTGAGTTCTGCTGGTCTACAGGTTTTAGTTCCAAAATGGGGTGTGCTTTCTCCAGGAGAAACAACAGTGATACCACTGAACTGGAAGTTAAGATTGCCACCTGGTCACTTTGGGCTACTTATGCCGCTGGATCAACACACCAAGAAGGGGATTACATTATTGTCTGGGGTAATTGACCCTGACTATCAGAAGGAAGTAGGACTGCAACTACATAATGGAGGTAAAGAAGAGTTTTCTTGGAATATAGGAGATCCCCTGGGGCATCTATTAGTACTACCATGCCCTGTGATTAAAATCAATGGAAAACTGCAACAGCACAATCCAGGCAGGACCACTAATGGCTCTGAGACTTCAGGAATGAAGGTTTGGGTCACCCCACCAGCCAAAGAACCACGGCCAGCTGAAGTGCTTGCTGAGGGGAAAGGGAACATGGAATGGGTAGTGGAAGAAGGTAGTGATAAATATGAACTTCGACCACGTGATCAGTTACAGAAACAAGGACTGTAATGCTGTTTTGTTCGTGTTATACTATTTAAGTTGTAAGATATCAAGTTTAAGAATGAATGTTGCCCAAGGATTTGCACCCTATTCTGGAGACATTTAGTGTGTTTCCAGTTATATGCAGGACAGTTGAGTATTGTCAGGTAAAAGAAAAAATGTGTACTTATTTGTTTTCATTTGGAAATTAAGTATGGTCTAAGGTGATGTATATATATATATATATATATATATATAGGTGCCAAGTTGACAAGGGGTGGACTGTCATGGTTAGGGACAGGTGTCAACTTGGCCAAGTTGTGGTACCTGTTCATCTGATTGGGCAAGCGCTGGCCTGTCTGTTGCAATGAGGACATTTCATAGGATTACGCCATGATCACGTCAGCTACATCCACAGCTGATTCCATTTGGTAATCAGCCAAAGGGGAGTGACTTCTGCAATTAGTGATGCTAAGTGCAATCATGGGAAGCCTTTTAAGGAGAACTCAGAGGAGACAGGTCCCATTCCTGCTTCAGCTGGTGAGCCTCTCCTGTGGAGTTCATCCAGGCCATCCATCGGAGTCATTGGCTTCGCAACCTGCCCTGTGGATTTTGGACTCTGCGTTCCTACGGTCATGTGAGACACTTTCATAAATTTTATATTTGCAAGTGTTCCCTGTTGATTCTGTTTCTCTAGAGAACCCTAACTAATACACTGTCATTGTATAATATGTTATAGAATTTCCATACAATGAAACAAAAGTAAAGTAGGCAGAATATATGCTATAAACGGATCTCAAAATTAGGTCTTGAAGCAATGAATACAAGCATTGAAAGCTGAAAAAAATCAAATAAACTCCTGGAGGAATTACTTCGTGTTTAATTGCCTTCCCATTTAAAGAAGTTTATACTTTGTCGTTAGGGCACTGACTAGCATAAGCTTCAGGCATGAGTGACATAATCTTTTCTACATTTCAGAAAGATCACCTTGTTATAGATGAGGGGTGGAATTTGGAAAAGAATGGAGGCAGGTGAAGAAGTTAGAAGATCATGTGCTTAATTAAATTGAGATTTAACAATGACCAAAATGAAGTCAATAACTATGGGGATGATAAAAAGTGGAAAAAAATGAGAAATAATGAGAAATTGGACTAAATTATTTTTTGTTATTCATTATTGGAAATGAGGAAGGTATAGTAAAATCAAAACCTCCCTCTTGTTTGCTCAGGCATTTAGAAGATGACATCTTCATTCATAAAGATGCATCAAAGAAAAAAATGGTTTAAAGGAAAGTATAATGAATTAAATATGGGCATAACAAGCTTGAGAAGCTTGGCTAAATATAAAAGACATGTTTGTGAATAGTAGGCTATCCTGTTGCTCAGGAGAAATTTCTTCTGATCTAAATATGGATATAAAGGAGCAATTAAAATAGATGTAATATTAATAATAACAAATAACAATCAATAGAAACCAAGTTCTGTTCCATGTGCTTTACATATCTCAATTTCACTTAAACTCTACCACAAGCCAATGAGGTGGCTAAAGATGTTTGATTCCTATTTGAAAGAAGAAATCCTGAGACTCAAAGGCTTAAGTGACTGGCCCCAAATCACACATCTACTAATTAATGAGCCTAGGTAATCTTCAGCAGAGCCTAGGCTCTGAAACATAAGATTTTATACCTCTTAAATGCTGATAATTGTAATAATGGGAAGAGAGGAAAATTTCTAGAATGAGAATAAACTGACCCAAAGACCAAGCCTTATGGAAAAATCAACATTAAAAATATTAGCAGAGAAAAGGAAACTGTGAAAGGATTGAAATGAAGCCACCAGGAATGCAGGAGTGGAGTGAAGGACCATAGTATCTGAGAGCTAAGTTACTCGAGAAAGGTATGCAGGTTAATAGAGTAAATGCCTCCAAAAGTGAAATGGAAATAGGAAAACAGAATAGGGACCATGTTTAGCAATAGAGAAGATCACTGATGAACTTGGTTTGAGAGCTGTTCCAGAGTGAGACATTAGCCAGTTTAAGCAGCAGAAGAAAAAAGATTTAGGTGGGAACCCAAAAGTAGTGACTTGCTTTTTTATTAATTTGAAATGCAATCTTGAAGAAATCAGTTAATATTTTCAAGTTCTGGACATTATTGAATCCCCAATGAATTATTGATCCCCAGTGTTCTAACAGTCTATTCTCATGCTATAAAAATGCAAATTTATTCTTAGTACTCTAAAAATGCACTTTATTCATAGTGCAAGAGTCAAAATATTTTCTTCACAAAGGCATATCTCGGATTGGAGGTCAGACCTTGGAGATTGGAGGTCACACCTTGGGGATGATGCTTACATCACTTCACATCACATTAGGAAACACAAACAAATTGGTGCTTTAAGAAAAAATATGATTGCTTTATTTCTTTCTCCCCAATATTTGCCAAATTTCATGGTAAATAAAACCTATACATGCATAACAGATAACCTTGTTACACGATGTCTTCTTTTGAAGATAAAAACTAAGAAAATTATAATGTAGACCCGAGAAGAATAAATAAAATAGCAAATTTGCTAGTGATAGTTGTGATACTACATTGGAATTCAGCATTGAATAAAATATTTTTCAGCAACAGTCTTATGTTTCAAAGGTAGGCAAACCCAGATCACTTCAAAAAAATATTTTGCAGACCTACCAGTTGCAAAATACTGTTCCATGTACTTGCCTGTATCACAGAACTAGAAAGAAGAAGCAGACATGAAGCAAACAAATATAAAAAAAAAAGTGACAAGAAACTTAATAGAGGTTTACATATTATGCTATGGATTAGAAACCCATCTACTTGTGGAAGGTTGTTGAGAAGTTTCTCCAAAAATTGTAAGATGCTTTACAGTGTATAAAATCATTTCACCTGCACTATCTGCCTGTGAACACAGCTTTCTTGACTTAATATAAGCCAGCAACAAAAGTTTGTTGCACCGGTTTGCAGTTTGAAGCCCAGAGGTATTTTAGGATCACTTAGACATTTTTCCCCCAATCTCAGAAGACCCTCGTAGGCAGCTGCTGCTCCTGTTTTCATTGATGATAGCTGCAATGGCCAAAAGCTTCCTCTAGTACCTACATATTCATAATATTATGCTCTTTGCAACTGACTGTCAGCATCATGCCAGAGTGATTTAATTTCCGATGTAATCCTGTAGGATTGCTTGTTTGCCTTTTCCCCAAATTTGCTAATGAAAAAAAATCTGTCTTTCCAGATTTTGTTATATAATCATGCTTCTAAGACAACATTATAAACCATATCATGTAATAAATCATATCATTTTATACCAAGGTTGCTTCTGTAGATAAACTCAGAGAAATGAATGGGTATGTGTTTATTTTCATGCAACAATAAAAGGTAAACCATACAATAAACTTACCATCTCTTGCATACTCAATTATACACTGCTGAGAAGTGGAGGTGGAGGAAGACTGATAAAAATCAATTATATTTAATGTACATTTAAATTGCTTTCTTATCCTGATTGAATTTTCACACATCCAGAAATATTAACTTACTTTCACAAGTTAATTTGTGTTGTGTGGATCCAGACTCCTGGATGCTATGATGTAACAAACTTGGTACCTTACTATTATTGTTCAAACAATTCCCTTGGCTATGCTTTAACTGTAGAATATAGATACGGTATTGATCTCTAACTTGTGGTGACTCTTCTTCAACTCATTGTGAAGTCAATGAGTAGAAATATTAACATAGTACTTATGATAGCAGGCTGGGAAACTGTCATGTTTATAACAAGGTCTTGAAAGCAATTCATGCAAATTGCAATGCAATTTGTCATCTCTTAATCTTATGTGCTTTGCTGTGGGCAAAGAGCCTACAACAGGGTTACTGACAGACCACATAAAAAAAAAAACAAAAATATCATAAACACAATATTGAGGAGCAGGGTATATTGGGAAGAAGAAAAAATTGGAGAATCAAAGAATAAAAGCATATAGAGTTTGACAAACATGTTTAACTGAAAACGATTGCAGCCTTCTAAAAAACTAGGAAAATAAAGATAAATCACAATAGCTGCTGGGCAGATTAAATAAAATGTTAAAAATAAGGAGAAAACAATGTTTTCAACATAAAAGAAACGACCCAAAGAATTATGTGTACTGAAAAAAAAAAAGCAGAGGATTATCTTTTCACCTTTGAGATTAAAATAAATGAGAAGGCTTTTTAAAAAATATTTTTAACGTTTTTTATTATGAAATGTAATATGCAGTGACGTGATGAATTTCAAAGTATGGTTTAACAATTGGCCATAGCATAAATTTCAAAGTACAATATTACTTACCGTTCCACAATTACAGGTATTCTCTTCTAGCTGTTCTACTACGCTAGAGACTAACAAGAAACACCAATTTAGTGATCAATAGTCACAATCAACTGGTAAATCTAACATTCTCTGTTACAACTCCTCCCTCTCATTTGATCCTTCTCCCAGTGTTCAGGGATATTTAGGTAGTGGCCATTCTAACTTGGCCATGTTGAAAAGGTATGTCAACATTATGGAGTAGGGAGATGCAACTAGTTGATGTTCTTGGGGAAACTGTTACCTATGGATTTCAGAATGTATCTAGCACAGGAACAATCTGGACATTCCAAATTTCTGAAAAATAAACTTATTGAGTGAAACTTTAATAGTGCCTTAGATGGAGCCCTGGGTATTTTTTAGGGTTTTCAGAAATACTGTTGGTTGGGATTTGGCATATTGTGGCAATTAGCAATAGCTAGTTGACACTTGTATACCAGCAACCTCCAAAATAGCTTCTCGACTCTATGTGAAGTCTCTTGACCACTTATACCTCATTTTGTTACATTTATTTTCCCCCTTCTGGCCAGGTAGGTATTGTCAATTCCATGACTCCAGAGTTAGGCTCATCCCTGAGAGTTATGCCCCACATTGCCAGGGAGATTTATACTCCTGGATATAATGTTCCAATGGGGCAAGGGTCATGAATTTATGTGGAGTGGACTTATAGAGAAAGAGGCCACATTTGAGCAACAAAAGATGTTCTGTAAGAGTGACTCAGGAACAATTACAAGTAGTTCCATACTTTTTCTCCAATCCTTCGATGTACTTTGCCAATACTTTGTAATTATTTGCCCAACATACTTCAGAATGTATCAGGTCATTACATTAAGCTGTAAAGAATTATAAGATCTCATTCCCAATTCTAGGCTACATGTGTTTAGGTTGTTTAATGAACTAGACAGACAGATTAAGTTAGATTTTGTTCTACAGCAAATTTAAGTTTGGGGCAAAATGTACATCTTCCTTTGGTCTCATACAGTGGCTGAAGCTCTGAAAATAGACGACATCATCCTTTACCCTTCATCCAATATTCTGACTTATCTTAGTCCTAACCAGATCATCTTCATTATTATCTCTGAAGTCTGATCTCATTTTTGGCTTCGTTAAACGTTGCTGTATGAAACAGTGCTGACTTTCAGAGCTTCAGAATTCCAAATCCAAGTCACAGGTGTCACACAGGTACCCAAAGCTCTAGGGAAATGCCAGGTTATACACATAGATCACAGCATCTCAGAATTTAGAAATAAGACCTAAAGCTCAAGAATAAATATGACAGCTGTAAGAGCTTACAAACTAGACTCTAATTTTCTTATTAGTATTTTACTGAAAGAGACCATGCCTGTTCTTTTGTTTCTGGCTTATTTTGCTGAACATAACGTCCTCAAGTTTCATTCACCTCATTGTATGCCTGAAGACTTCAATGCTTTCTGTAGCTGTACATTATTCCATCGTATGTATATACCACTGTTCGCCCTTCTGCTTCTCAGTCTGTTTTTGAACAGGCTAGATCAATAAACCATTTATCTGTATACAGTGCAATTAAGCCAGGAACTTATATATTTGAAACAATATTACACTGCAGTTGATTGTGATTTTTGGGTCATCTCTGTGTGTTCTGAAAAAATTGGGCAGCAAATGGTAGAAAGTATTATTGCCTGTAAAATGCAATGCAAGTACCTGAAGTATGCAAAATTAGATTTCTTTGTAATGTGAGTGGAAGATAGACTGGTGAGCTCTCTGGTGTAGGAATCTTTCCCTCTTCTTTTTTTTCTTAATCCCAGTAATGATATAAACTTCTAGAATTTTTAGGTAGTAATGATGGGACTGTGTCTTCCTACTAAACCCTAGCTTGTCTAGCTTGTTCCTTAAAACAGCTATACATATAGGTGTGTTTTGTGAATAAGTCTTCCAAATAGAACTTCAACAAAAGTACCAGTATGTCCCACAAACCATCAGAAAAAAGTTCTGAGTTAAGAAATCTGAAAATAAGGGTGTCATGGTCAGCTTCATGTGTGAACTTTGGCCAAGTGGTGGTACCTGTTTGTCTGGTTGGGCAAGTGCTAGTCTGTCTGTTGTGATGAGGACATTTCATAGAATTAGATCATGATCAAGTCAGCTGCATCCACAGCTGGTTCCATTTGTAATCAGCCAAAGGGGAGTGTCTTCTGCAATGAGTGATGCTCAGTTTAATCACTGGAAGCCTTTTAAGGAGGATTCAGAAGAGACAGGCTCTCTTCCTGCTTTGCCCTGGGACCCTCTCCTGTGGAGTTCATCCAGACCCTCCATTGGAATCCTAAGCTTCACAGCCTGCCCTGTGTATTTTGGAGTCTGTGTTCCCGCAGTCACGTGAGACACTTTTATAAATTTTATATTTGCTGATGATTCTGTTTCTCTAGAGAACCCTAACTAATACAAAGGGTAAAGATGCTATGAGAAAAGTCATGGTCTTGGATACTAAGAAATGTGCCACTCCTCCCAGCCTCTTGCTTCTTCTAATTTTATTTTTTGAAGTTTAGGGTTATAAACACTATACCATCCTCAAGTAGGTGTTAGAATATTTCGATAATATTATGCATTTTTCAGGTTGATGAATTAATTAATTTGTACTATTTCTACAGTATTAAGAAAACCTGCAGATGGGATGTATTTCTTATTCATGTTGTTGATATTTTTATAGCGAAACAATCCAAGAAGAGGTTACTTATGACATATGGTATAGAGATTTTACCATAGAAATAAGCGTGACTAGTTTTATGTTATTTACCCTCAAATCATAACTCATGGTCATTTGAGCATCAATTATACAAGCAGTCTTTCACCAAAGCATCTGTACTTACTGTGTGCTTCGTTCTCTGGGTACCAGAGGATAATAAATGTGCTTTGCAAATGTTGCTATTGTTGTGTTTGTTGTTGGTATTAGTATTGTTAGGCTCATCATATCATGTTGCTGCTTTTCACCTCCCTAGAATTTTCGTTACTTCTTATCCAATAGAATGCATTTAGAACATCAGGAGCGACACCCCAGGTAGAATTCTCTCTTACTAATCTTCCTAAGGAAACATAACATGTCTGGGTATTGCTGTTTTAAAAGCCATCAAAAAAGTAGATGGGTCTGAATCTCATTCCCCCACCCCTCCTATGCATGAATCATATCTCATGGTAGAGAGTTATCAGTTTCTCTGTAGTTCTCACGTAGTTTACCTGTATAGCAATTGCTATTTGCTTCTTGAACAACTAATTTTAGAATTACATGGGATACAATGATGAACAAAGCCCAGTTCCTGTTCCTCTTATAACAGCATCCCATAGGCAGCTGTGCTACCCCACACATGGCTGCATACTTCAGGTATGTCTGCTTGAAATAAGTATAGTAGGAACACAGGCTCGAGACCAACAGAAGCCTTCAGCAAGTGACTGCTTTGTTACTTACAGAGCACAAGAGGTACAAAAGAGCAGTGAAAAGAGCCCATCATAACAAGTCTCCTGGAGAAGACAACTCTCAACTTCTAATTGGTGGAAAGCAACTTTGCCCATCCTATTTTGTGTGGGGATGGGGAAGGCCAATCTTGGCCATTTGAATGTTGAGAATTTATAGTCCTGCCACCAAGAATTCCTGCCCAGATACTGTTAAATATCTGGGGCCGGTTTTATCTGGTTGGCTTCTGGATTAAGGGTATAGTCCAGCCATTTCATTATACCTAACACCCACCCTGGGCTGTGAAATGGAAACATCTTTACACAGTAGAAGAGGGGCTCACACCAAATCCAAGGGTTTTCCTTCATGGTCTGGCAAATAGCCTATGGCCTGATGTGCTGTAAAGAAGTTATGGTGATAGGGCTGGAATAATTGTCTCTTAATAAGTTTACTTTAATTTCCTGTATGATGATCTATTTCCTACAAGTCCAGATGATATGGATCTCCCAATCCCCAAACTGACATCTATGTTTTATCTACTACTTACTTGAAATAACAACTAAATTTTTAGCACAATTAAAAAACCAATAGGGCAACAGTTTCAGGAGTTCAGGATAGAAAAATAATGACTACGGTACACGCAAAAGAAAACTAGACATGAGGTCAGAAGCTTGCAACCAAGGTTATGATAATGGCTCTGCAAGTTGGATAAGTCACCTGAAATTTTGGGTCCACACTTTATCCCATAAAATGACATCACTTTTACAAAACTTTAATGTTTTTACTGAAAAGAAAGCATGACAGTCTATTACAAGCTATTGCAGAAAAATGCAAAAGAATGTTTCTGTTATTTGCAGAAAAAAATGTTTTAAATTTTAACTAAGTCCACTATATTAATTTTTTTTATTATAGACTGAGATTTTGATGCTGTATCTGTTATCAATCCTCCTTGTGTTGGACCCTTAAAACAGGTCTCTTTCGTGGTGTTGCTAGAATCAATTGAATGAACCAGATTCAGTGAAGCAAAACAGAACTTTATTCTTTGGCCGAAGAATTGAGACTGGTGGGCTCGTGTTCAAAAGGCATCTTCTCCCAAAAAGGAGGTGAGTGTATTTTTTATATAGAATGGGAATGTACCTGCAGGTGGCTGATGCAAGCATGCAAGAGGATTGATTTTGAGCATGCATGGTCCTTGGTCATGGTAGAACATAGTTTTACATGCATTGCATGTTCAAAAAATGGCATTGAATTCCTTCCTAGAGGAATTGTGGCTTCCTAGAAGATTGTGGGCTTCATGTGCAAGCTCCAGGAAAGGGGTTTCCATGGCTGTGGAAATGCAGGAACTTGTGGTCAGCATCAAGATAGGTTCTTGTTATTTCGTTGGCTGGGGACTTTGTGGTTCACCACAGAGTTTTGGGGTAGTAGCTACAACAGGTGCAGTTCTCAGTGGGCTTCTTTTAGATGTTTTCTTGCTGTATATTTTTGGAATAAGTACAAGTTAAGCAGAGACAAAATTTAGATGGAACAACTTTGGTTTTTCATGCAACTTTATCCAGGTAACAGATCTAAAAACTCATCACTAAACTCAGTAGATTTTTATTTTGCATGGGCAGGCACTAAACCCAATAGATTTTATCCTATGTTTTATAACTCCAAAATTTTATAGTTCTTCATTGTATATTTAAATCTAGGATCTATTTTCAGTTACTTTTTATGCATGAAAGTTGTAAGTTTGTGTCTCTATTTTTCAGTTTTTGTTTTATTTTGTATTTGTTTCTTTGCTTGTTTGTTTGCTATGAAATGAAATAAAATTCAATCTAGATTGGAAAGGAAGAAGTAAAGTGTTTCCTATTTGCAAAAGGCATGATTCTATATACAGGTAATACTAAAATATAAACATCAATTCTTAGAGGTAATAAAGGAATTTAGCAAAGTGGCAGGGTACAAGATCAACATCCCCAAATTCATAGTGTTTAAATACACAAGCAATGAACAATCAAGAGAAGAAATCAAGGAAAAATTCCATTCAAAATATCAGCTAAAAGAATCACATAACTAGGCATAAAGGTAACCAAGGATGTAATGGACTTATACACAGAAAACAACAAAACATTGTTAAAAGAAGTCAAAGGTGACCTAAATAAATAGGACATTCCTTGTTCATAGATCAGAAAACTAAATATTATTGAAATGTCATTCCTATCAAAAGCAATTTACAGATTCAATACAATCTTAATCAAAATTCCAACAAATTTTTGCAAAATTTATCTTTGCAAAAATAGAAAAAACAGTTGTAAATTTTATATTGATAGACTAAAGCCAGCTTTAAAACTAAAAATGAAATTTGAACACCTACACATCCCAATCTTAAAACTTAATACAAAGCCCTGGCAATCAAAACAGCATGGTTCTGACATAACGACAGACATACAGACCAGTGAAATCCAACTGAGAACTCAGAAATCAACCCTCATATTTATAGCCAACTGATTTCTGACAAGGTGACAAAGACCAAAGTTGGGAAAGAGTAGACTCTGCAACAAATGGTGCAGGGAAAATTGGATCTCCATTTACAAAATAAAGAATTAGAACTCCTATCTCATACCTTTTACAGAAATCAACTCAAAATGGATTAAAGAGCTAAATATAAGATCCAGAACTATAGAATCACAGGCAAGCACCTTCAGGAACTTGTGTTAGGCAATGGTTCATAGACTTTAATGCAAAACACAAGCAACAAAAGAGAAAAAGTAGGTAAATGGGACCTCATCAAAATTAAAAACTTTTATCCCTCAAAGGACTTAATCATAAAATGAAATTCTTTCAAGCTTTCTTTTTGACCCATATGTTCTTGAGAAATATCCTTTCTTAAAAAAGTTCCAGCTATTTGGAGATTTTGCAATTTGCTTTCTGTCATTGGTTCTACTTTAATTCTATTGCTGTCTGATGACATTTTTCACATGAATCCTACACTTTTAAATTTGTTAAGTTGTGGTCTATCTTCATGAATCTTACATGCGAACTTCAGAAAAATGTGTCTTCTGTTGTTGTTGCATGAAGTAGACTATAAATATCCACTAAGTCAATTAATAATGCCCTTTAGGTTTTCAGTATCCTTGATGATTTTATGCCTTCTTAATTACTGACAGAGTAAGGTTGAAATATCCAACTGTATAAATGGGATTTTTTTTTTTTACTTCTACTTTAAGTTCTATCATTTTTGCCTTATGCATTTTGACACATTTTATTAAGTGCATCACGGCTAAGGATTGATATACCTTTGTGAAGGATTGATCATTTTATTATCATGTAATGACTCTATCTCATGATTTTCTTTGTTCTACAATATTCTTTATCTGAATTACTGCAAACACTTTTTCATTCATTTTAGCATAATGTATTGTTCTACATCCATGTATTTTAACTTATATGTGTCTTAATATTTAATGCACTTTTCTTGTAGACAACATATAGATGGGTTTACATTTTTATCCATTCTGAAACTTGCTGGCTTTAACTGGTATATTTAGCCATTCACATTTATATTATTGATACAGTTGAATTAATGTAAAACGTGTTTATAACTTGTTTCTTCCCATTGCATTTGCTGTTTCTTTTTGTCTTTTTTCCAACTTCACTGATTTTTTATGAGACTTACCTATAACTTCATGTTACATTTATGCTTAACAAGTTAATTATAATTCTTTACAAAAAATTAGCCGTTGCCCTAGAGTTTACATTATACATTTATAAGTAGCTAAATCCACTTAAAATAAGTTTTACCATGAATTTTCCACTTCATGTTTAGCATAGGCGCCTTACAGTAGAGTAGTACCAATTCTTCCTCTCAGCCTTTCTAACACTGTTGTCATTTGTTTCTCTTATTCACATGCTGTAATGACCGAATAGATTGTTAATATTATTTTTAAAGGGCTATTTATAGATCAATTAAGAATAAGAAATTTAAAATAATGTATCTCCATTTATTCCTCCAATTCTCTCCTACATGGAGATAGGTTATTTTCTTTCTACTTTAGGAAGTTATTTTATTATTTCTTATAAGGAAGTGCTGTTAACAGTGGTTCTTTCTTTTCTGTCTTTGGGAAAGTCTTTTTGTTCCTCCTTCATTTCTGAAGAATTATGTAAATGCATACGATTCAAGGCTGATGCTTTTTTTCTTTCTTTCAATACTTTTAACATTTATCTGCATTCATTCTCACTTGATTGATTTCTGATGAGACGTTCACTCTAATTCTTATCCTTGTTTCTCTGAAGATAAGGTGTTATTTTATTTTATTCCCTTCTGGCTGCTTTCAAACAATTTCTCCTTACCTTTGGTTTTCTATAGTTTAAATAAAATGTACTTCTCTGCATGTGTTTTCTGTTAAAGGTGTTTTTATTTTAATTTTCAACCCAACTTTGTGATCTCTGAATTTTCTGGATCTGTGATTTAATATCACTTATTAATTTTGGAAAGATCTGTCATTATTCCCTGTTTTAATTTCGTAGGCTGTTTCAGTAAAGCATTTCAGTAAATACCATGACATTGATTGGCTTAATTTATTAGCTTTTAGTTCGAGGCTGGGAAAATGTCCAAACCATCATCAAAATGTATCATCAAGGCAATTCTTTCTTCCTGAGACCAGTTTCTAGTGACCCCTGGCTCCTCTGCCACATCTCACATGGTAAGCACAGGGTGGCATCTCCTGGTCTCTCACTTCTCTTCCAGTTTCATTGATTTCAGCTTCTTATTCTCATAACTTTCTCTTTATCTGTCTGCATTTCATTCTCTTATGAAGAATCCCCAGTAATGGGATTAAGGCCTATCCTGTGAAATGCCTTAACTGAAATAACCTCACCAAAAGGTCCTGCATATAATGGGCTCATACTCACAAGAACGGATCGATTTTAAGAATATGTGTTTTTGTTTGTTTTTTACTACACACAAATTCAAACCACTTCACAACTTCAAATATTTCTTCTGCTTTCTTCTGTTTCTTTCTTCTTTACCTCCAATTATGCAGCTGTTAGATATTTTTAAATTACCGCATAGGGCTTGGATCTGTTCTGGCTTTCTTGTTCTGTTGTCTGTTTTATTTGTTGGGAGTTTTATTGTTGTTCTTTTTTCTTTTTATATCTCAGTTTGGAAAGTTTCTACTGACCTATCATCAAGATTATTCTTTCCTTAGCTAATGTCCCATTAAAGACATTCTATTTTTCTGTGCAAACAGAAAATGCCAAATTTCTAGCATTTATTTTCAATTCTATTTTTTAGAATTTCCATCCCTGTGCTTATATTTGCCATCTATTCTTCAATGTTACCTGCATTTTCCATATCAGAGACCTTAATATATTAATCATACTTAATTTAAACTTCCTGCCTGATAATTCCATCTAATAAGGATTAGAAGAAATGGCTGCCTTCACAAAATGAGATTAGGATTAAAACATGGCTTTTCTAGGGTACATACATCATTTCAAACCAGCACACCTTGGATGGAAGACCTGTCTCAAAAACGAAATGTAAGGAGAGGAATAAATCATCCCAATCTTGTCTAGTTGAAATAATCTACACAAAGAGCAGAAATCATGTATGAGAAAAATGGCAGAGAAACAGAGATGTGGTGACATTTAAAAATTGAAGGACAGCACAGATGACTTAAGGAATGACCCATCTGAAAACCAGAATTCCGAAATATGTTTCTGCATATTTTGCATTGTTGTGAGCTGTCCATAGAAGGAGTCTGAAACAGGGAAGAGACCCTCTCATTTCGGGCGTGTTTGTCATACAGGAATTGTGATCTCGTCTTTTGTATTGAGTTTTTGCAAGGAATGCCGCGTATTCAGTGCAAACCAAACTTTTGTTTACTGCCTTATCACTGAAATCCGAATTACCATCTTGTCAAAAGTTACTAGAGTCTTCGAGGTAGCAGTAAAGAAAGTTTTCATTTTCCAGAGACAGGGAAGTCACAGTTCTCAGAAGTTGTCAGATGTAAATCATGTGCCATATTATAAAAGAGAGTTTAATATGCTGTCAGATTTTAAATTTGGGAGAAAATGCTCCTGTCTGGGACTTTTAACTTAGATGAGTTTTGAGAAATTAATGACACTTGGGAAGTATTTTATTGACAATTTAACGATTGAGTTCTTCATCTTATTCTGCTAAGGGCAGGAATTTGAAGGTGAGAATAACGTCACCAATGTTAAAAACATCTTGATCAGCTTGAAAGGCAAGTTATTTCAAGCCTGTGTCTTTCTGGAAATATTTTGTAAAGTCAGTTTAAGTCTAGACCACATTGCTCTTTTTCAGGTATTGTAGGAGATCACTGGCATTGTTGAAAAAGAAATTGAATTGCACAGCTGAGGTTTCATAAGAAATTATTATTCCAAATATCCTGTTTTGTTGTTGTATTGTAAGCTACTCACTTTGTTTCATTTTTGTTTGTCGATGTATTATAACAAATATATTCTCAATATGGCAGAGGGATAAATTAGGAGCTGTAAATCCCATCAATGAGTGATAGTAACATCAAATTTAAATTTACCTAAAATAACCTGGCAACTCTGTGTTTAGATACAAAATCCAGGAGCTAAAATTTATCCCCAAACCACTCAATAATTTAAGCTGATGTTTCATCTATGAATAAATCAAAGTTGCTTTGTAAAATTTAAAGCTGATGAGTTCCAAGTTTACTACTTGGCTTTAGCAGTCACATGCCATCTCCAGTACTGATCACCACTATAATATCTAGGAAAGAACAAATACCCAAGGATTCTGAAAAACAAGCAAAGGCAGGGAAATTTTGGAGGGAAATAATAACTTGGGAAAGAGACTCACAAGGGGATGAGTCCTTTGTCTCCTTCTCTCTGGCTTTGCCTCATGGATGGACTCCAGTGATGGAGCAGTGTAGCATATAGGCTGTTAAAACTTTGATAGAAACATGTCTTCTGATCAGAGGAACCAGAGAAAGGGCAGCTGTGAGCAAGTAAGTGAGGAAGGGACAGAGCCAAAGAAGTGAACCTCATAATTCTGGTGTAACCACCCAGATGTTTCAACTTGACTTCGGAATCATGCAGGTGCAAGACAGGCTGAATCCAGCACCACAAAGTCTAAATCACTTGACAGAGATTTGAAACCCATGCATCAGTCTCAGCTCAAACCTTGAACCATATAGGCAAGGGATACCTCAAATCAGCATAGCAAGGGGCTAGAAAACCAAACAGAGATTGGAATTAACTGCACAAGCTGCAATTTAATCCCTAGGCCATGCATTCAAAGGGCGGAAACCAAAGCAGCATTGAAAAGGCTGAACTGAACTGAGATTTGAACTACTCATACAACCTTGACTGAACCCATGCATAGGACAGACTCAGCACAGTGTTGTAAAGACTTAGAGAAGTTAAATGAAATTTGGACTGGTCACAGAACGTGAGACAGAACATATAGTCTGATACTAACTGGATTGATGGCTCACTTAAAAAATAATAAATATAATAATAAACATTCTACCACAGATTATAATAGATCTATGATTATGCACAGTATAACATTTCCATTGCCCAATGTGATTTATTCTCAAGAGAAAGAGAAGCAACAAATGCCAATCCCTTAAAGTTGGAAATATCAGACAAAGACTTCAAAGCAGATATTAAGACTGTTTTGTTTGACAAACAGTAAATCCGAATTGTGATAAATACCACAGCAGATCTCAGTGGGAAAATAGAGTTCACTAAAAACAAATGAATGGAAATTTGGGAAATATAAATTACAATATTTAAAATAAAAAAATCACCCCAACTCAATAGCACAATGGAAAGATACAGGAAAAAATCACTGAACTTGAAGATAGATTAACAGAAATTATCCAATCAGGAACATAGAAAATACATTAAAATAAACAAACAAATAGAACAAATTCAGTGACTTATTAGAAAATATCAAAGGGTCTAATAAAAATTTAGAGTGGAGAATGAGAAGAACAGGGCAAACATATTGAGAATACGCACTATATGGAGAAATAACAAATGAAAATTTCCCAACTATTTTTTAAGGCATAGGTTCATAGATCAAAAACACAATGCTCCCCAAACCAAGTAATTTGAAAGAAATACCATATTTAGATCAACTAAAATCAAGTCTCTGTAAATGTGAGATAAAGAAGATAAAATGAAAGAAATAGAGAAAATGACATTAAACATAAATAGTAACAAAAATTCCAATAATAGTATACATTTCAGGTTAGAAACCATGGAAACCAGAAGTCAGTGGAAAAACTATTTAAAGTGCTAAAAATTAGATGAAATAACTTATCTATAATTATTCTATAGTTATTTATTAAGAATTAATTATTCTATATTTTATATTAATTAATATTAATATTAATGATTCTATAATTATCATAATAACTATATTTAGCCTTTGTATCCATGAGCAGGATAGGAAGAATATTAATTCTGCTCATGGATAGGAAGGCTAAATATAGTTATGATGATAATTCTACTCAAACTGATCTACAGATTCAATACAGTACCAATTAAAATTCCAACAACTTGCTTTGAATATTTCTATATTCAAATACATTCTAACGTAATTCTATAGTCAGCAAAAATTTCTTTCAGGAATAAAAGCAAAATAAAACATTTTCATATGACGATAAAGTATAAGAATTTGGTCTCAGAAAATGCGATCTACAAGAAACACAAAAGAATGTTCAATAGACCAAAGGGAAAGCACACTACAGAGAAAGCATGGTATTCAAGGCTGAAGGAGAACATCGAAAATAGTAAATATCTAAAATAAATAAAGGATTTTTAAAAAAATTATTTAGTCCTTTAAAATGCACATGACTGTTTAGAGTGGTGCAGTGGTAAAATTCTTGCCTGCCACGCAGGAGACCTGGGTTCAATTCCAGATGCCTGCCCATGCAAAGAAAAAAAAAAAAAAAAAATACATGAAGACAAATTTGGAAGAATTAAAAAGAAAAGTGACAATTTAAAAATTATAGCAGTAGATATTATTACCTCTTTCTCAGAAATTGAATTAACTGGAAAGGAAATCAGTAAGGACAAAGAAGATACGCACAGTCATATCACTCACATTGACTGACTTGATATTTCTAGAATACCACATACAGCAATTGCAGAATCTACATTCTTTTCAGTGCACATGATATGTCAAATGCATCAAAGATGATCATAAGCTGAAATACAAAGCAGGTCTTGATAATTTATTGGATCAAAATTAGATTGTCTTCTTTAATTGCAATGCAGTAAAATTAGAAAACAATAACAAAGAGATATCTGAAGAAAATCTCATGTATCTGGAAATTAAGTACACTTCTAAATAATGTATAGGTCAATGTTAAAATTCCATAAAAAGTTAGAAAATAGTTTACATTTAATTACAATGGAAATACAAGTATCAAAAATACATGACCCATGGAATAAAATAATTAATGTGCAAAAATCAGTAACATTTTTATACACAAGCAATGACCTAACTGAGGAGTCAGAAAAGGAAAGAATTCCATTCAAAATAGTAACTAAAAGAATCAAGTACTTAGGAATTAACTTAACTAGGAATGTAAAGGACGTGTACACAGATAACTAAATAACATTGCAATAACGATCAAAGAAGATCTAAATAGGTAGCAAAATATTTTCTGCTCATGGATAAGAAGGCTAAATATAGTTATGATGATAATTCTACCCAAATTGATCTACAGATTCAACACAGTACCAATTAAAATTCCAACAACCTACTTTGAAGACTTGGAAAACCTAGTCACCAAATTCATCTGGAAAGGAAAGAGACCCCAAATAGCTAAAAGCTTCCTAAAAAAGATGAATGAATAGGGAGGATTAACACTCCCTGACTTTAAAACCTAGTCAAAACTGTATAATACTGGAGCAACGATAGAAGTACCGACCAATGGAATAGAATCAAGGCTGTAGAAATTGATTACCAAATCTACAGTGAACTGATTTTTGACAAAACCCCCAAATCCACAAACTGGGATAAAATAGTCTTTTCAATAAATGGGCATGGAAGAACTGGATATAAATAGCCAAAAGAATGAAAGGGGAATCCTACCTTACACCCTATACAAAAATTCACTGAAGGTGGATCAAATACCTAAATATAAGAACCAGCACCATAAAGCTTCTAGAATAAAATGTAAGGAAACATCTTCAAGACCTAGTAATAGGAGGTAACTTCCTAAACTTTACACCCAAAGCACAAGCAACAAAAGAAAAAAATAGATAAATGGGAGCTCCTCAAAATCAAATGCTTCTACACCTCAAAAGACTTGGTCAAAAAGGTGAAGAGGCCAATTCAATGGGAGAAAATATTTGGAAATCACATATCAGAGAAAGGTTTGATGTCCTGTATACACAAAGAAATCATACATCTCAACAACAAAAGAACAAACAACCAATTATAAAATGGGCCAAAGATATGAACAGGCATTTTTCTAAAGAGTAAATACAGATGGTTCAAAAGCACATGAAGAGATGCTCATTTTCAACGGCTATAAAAGAAATGCAAAAGACTACAATAAGATACTACCTCACAGCTATATTAATGGCCAGATATGGGTGAACGGTTAGCTAATGAAGTTGAACTCCAATGTAAGGGAATAGATACAAGTGAAGGCAGTTCTCTACTAGGTATAAAAGCAATATTACCATATTAAAGATGAACTTGTTTGAAAGGGTTGTATAGACCTATGTGTCCCACTGATTAAAACTAGAAACGTAAATTAATTCTTGCAAGAACTACTTCAAAGGTATAATTCGTGTACAAAGAGTCTTTAAGTCCAGGGTACAGGGGGAAAACTGCTAATACGCATGCTATGGGCTATGTTTATAACGAAAACATCAGCACTACCTCAGCAACAGTAGAGGTAAATAATGGGGAGAGGGACAAGAGTTAACTGGAGGTTTGGAGTTCCTATCTGGTGAGGGTGAGTTCAGTGGTTATCTTTCTCTTGGGAACAATGACGTGTCTAAAATTGAGATTGTTGATGAACTGTGGGCTTTGAGCACTGTACCTGATGCCTGATGAATGCAGGTGGTTGAACGATGCACTAACTGAGAAGTAGATTGGTGAATGATGGTGTAGACGTATAATCGAATGTTGTACTGCTATAAAAAGGAATGAAGTCGTGAGGTATACAACAATGTGAATGAATGTGAAGGACATTTGGTGAAACAAAATAAGCCAGAAATGAAAGAACAATTATCGTATGGTCTCCTTTAGAAAATGCTTATAAGAAAACAGGGGCCTTGATTGCAAGCTTTTATAGCAGACACATTAAGTCCAGAGTGGCAATTATTGTGTCTGGATTTTGAGAGATTGATATATATATATATAATGACATGTTTACATATGTGTAAAGCCTGGTGTTTAGAGTTAAGAATGAAGCCTATCAGGTCAGGGTTAAAGTAATTCAGAACACGGGGGTAAGGAAAACATTGTCTGTATTTTAGAACCACACATATTGTCTGAGACCAAAGGAAAAAAAGTTTATTTGATCTGGAACCTAAATTTTCTGTAGCATGTAATCTAACTCAACCTATCAGTATAGCTCAGTTGAACAACTGAAACACAGAGAGCCCAGAATAAGAAAAAGGTCCTCTAATCCTGTATAGCTTAATGCGATGCCTGTATGCATCCTAGAGTATATTAAGCAGATAATCAAAAACTACTGGCAAAGTCCCTTGAGGATGGTAGAAAAAATATAGAACTATTAAACTTCACTATCAGGGAATCCCCTGATACTTTGTCAATAGGCCAAGTCCTTGATCTTGATGCTTAGTCTTGTGAAGCTTATGTAGGGAGCAGAGAAACTTAGCCTGTCTATAGGTATACCTAAGAGTTACTTCTGGAGAACCTCTTTTGTTGCTTAGATGTTGCCTCACTCAGTCTAAGCCCAACTCTGAAAGTGGAATCATTGTCTTCCCCACTATGTGGGAATGACATCCAAGTGTGAAAGTCTCCGTGGCAGTGCGGGACAGGACAATGAATCCAGATCTGACACAGTGGGATCAACAATTCCACCCTGACCAAAAGGGGGAAAAGAAATGTAACTAATAAAGTATCAGTGGCAGAGAGAGTTCAAATAGAGTTGAGAGGCTGCTCTGGAGGTTGCTCTTATGCAAGCTTCAGTTAGACATTGCTACTTAACATAACTTGCCAAACCCCAACCAGAACCATACCAGCCAATCTTAAAGAATCCCTAGGGCATGCACTAGAGTTACTTTCCAGAAACCTACAACCTCCAGATTGGTCCCTGGACCAGATAAATCCTGAAACTTAGAGGGTCTAGACTCTCCAGAACAACAGATAGTTCCATCTCCCTTCCCCATATTATTGACAGCCCCTTCCAACATGAAAAAGTTAGAATGGCCATAGCCCAAACACCCCAAAAGAGAGGGATAGAAAGATCAAAGGTGATGGTCGAGTCATACAGAGAAGATAGGTATGAACAAATAAATATGAATGCTGAATCATTAAATTGATGTCTCTTTTAGTCTCCAGTATCTTAGAGCAGTTAGAAGTAAAAACCTAAAATTGTGGAATTGTAACCAATACCAAATTCTGAAATATATTCTCCAACTAATTGTGGTGCTGTGATTTAAAATGTATTGCTTTTTTGTATATATGCTTTTTTAACAAAAAGAAAAAAATCAATTTTTTGTGATGATAAAAAAATATTTATTCCTTCTAGCATCCTGTATTCTGGAGCATATAGAAGAACAAATCTGAGAGGATCGTATGGTAGCCCATGACAAACTCTGGGATCTGTCCTGTAACTAGTTGTGGAAGAGTGTTTTGAAAATTATCGCTTTTTTCTTTCTTTGCTTTGTATACACGTTATATTATACAATAAAAAAGTTTTTAAAAAGCGAAATAGGGCAACACATGCAAAAATGTGCCCCTGTTAAATCAGAGCATAGCAAGAAACTGTTACTGACTGAATTCTACCCCCCTAAAAATGTATGGTCAAGTCCTACTCCCTAGTCCCAGGAATGTGACTTTATTTGGAAATAAGACCTTTGAAGATGTAATTAGTGAAGAAGAGGCCAAAATGCACCAGGTTGGACCCTAATTCAATATGACTGGTATCCTTAAAAGAAAAGGGAAATGGGGACATAAGGACACATCAATAAAAAGAGAAGGCCACATGAAGATGGAAACATTAAGAAGGCCTTGTGAAGATGGAGGTAAGATTATAGTAATGCCTCTACAAAGCAGGGAACATAAAAATTGCCAGAAAAATTCCAGAAGCTGGAAGAGGCATGAAATAATTATCTCCTACAGTTTTCAGAGGGGCACAGTCTTGCCTCAATCTTGATTTCGGACTTCTATAGCCCCCAAAATGTGAGATGAGAAACTTCTGTCATTTTAAGCCACCTGGTCTGTGGTACATTGTTATGGCAGATGCAAGAAACTAAAAGATAATTTTATTTTGTTTTTTTGCAAGAGGGGTGTGCATGGTCTGGGAATCAAACCCGGGTCTCCTGCATGGAAGGGGAGCATTCTACCACTGAACTACTGTGCAACCTAAAATAATTTTTGAACTGTAAATAATTGCATTAGGCAAGAAAGAATCTAAAATCAATGACCTACATTTCCACCTAAAGAGTCTAGAAAAATCAGAGAAAGAGAATAAAACATTAAAGATAGAGCAAAAGTCAATACAACATAAAATAGAGGAAAAAATAAATTAAAAAAATCAAAATGTGGCACTATGAGAAATAAAATCACCACAGATCCTAGAGGTATTGAAAGGACAATAATAAAATAAAATAAATTATTGAATGCCTACAAATTCAGGAACCTAGGTGAAATTGAGATATTTCTTGAAAAAATATTACTTACCAAATTTATATAAGAAGCAGAAAATGTAAACAGAACTATGTCTAATAAAAACATAACATATTATTAACAAAAATTCTCCCCCTAGGAAAACTCTAGGCCCAGAGTGCATCACTGGTGAAATCCATGAAACACCGAATGAAGAATATAGCAATTAATGTTATTTGTTTTGGCTTTATGTTTTATGTAACTTTTTGAAAATATAAGAAAATGAATCATTCCCCAAATGGTTTTATGAAACCAGCATATTACTTATACCAACATCTGATGAAAGCATCACAAAAAGGAGAAAGAAAAGAAAGGAATGGAAAGAAATATGAGAAAAAAAAAAAGAAAGGAAATAATAGTCCATCAAATCACTCATTTAACAAATATTAGCAAATTGAATCCAACACTATATACAAAAGATAGCACATCATGGCCCAACAAGTTATATCTCAGGAATGCAAAACTGTTTAATATTTGAAAAAACTCAACTAATGCATTTAGCATAAAATTAACAGAATCATGGAGAAAAAATTATAATCACATTCATTCATGATTTTAAAATAATTCTGAGAAAACTAAAATAGTAAGAAATACCTTCAATCTGACAAAAATTATTTGAGAAAATTCTACAGCTGATGTAATATATAATGGTGCAAGATTAGTTTATCTCTCCTATTATCTGGAAAAGATACAGCATTTTAATGGAGATGCTAGCTATCAAAAGGCAATAAATCCAAATAAAATCCATAAAATTCACAAATAATAAAATAAAATTCTCAATCTTTATATCATTTATTTACATATAAAATTCCAGAAATCTGTAAATACATTTCAAGAACTAAGAAATAAATTCAGCAAGGATACAATGTTCATATGCAAAAATCGATTATATTTTTATATACTAGCATTGGACAATAGGAAAATAATTTAATAATTTCATTTATTTAAATTTTAATAATTTAAAAAATTAAATTTACAGTAGTGTTCTAGTTTGCAAGCTGCCAGAATGTGAGATACCAGAAATGGAATGGCTTTTAAAAAGGAGAATTTATTAATTGCAAATTTACAGTCCTAAGGCCATGCAAATGTCCAAATTAAAGCAAGATTATAGAAATGTCCAATCCTAGGCATCCAGGGAAAGATTCCTTGGTCAAGAACGTGGATGATGTTCAGGGTGTCTCTCTCAATTGGAAAGGCACATGGCGAACATGGTGACATCTACTAGCTTTCTCTCCAGGCTTCTTGTTTCATGAGGCTCCTTCGGGGGTGTTTTCCTTCTTCATCTCCAAAGGTCTCTTGCTGCATAGGCTCTAAAGCTTTTTCTAAAATGGTTCCTCTTAAACGGCTCCAGTAAGCAACCCCACCTTGAATGGATGGAGACACATCTCCATGGAAACCATGTAATCAAAAGTTACCACCCACAACTGAATGGCTCACTTTGCCTTGTAGACAATCAACACACTCCACCCAGCAACACTGACTGAGGATTAAAGAACGTGGCTTCTGGGGTGCACAGCAGTTTCAAACGAGCACGGGTGGCATCAAAAACTAAAATAAAATAACCAAATGTAACATCCCCAGAGTTTTACATTAAAAATTGAAAACAATGCTAGGAAAAAATTAAGGAAGGTCTACATTAATAGAAAAAATATACTATGTTCATGTTTTCAAATATGTAAATATTTTTAAGATGTCATTTCTTCATGAACACATCTACTATTAAAAACAATCCCAATCAAATTCCTACATGTTTTCCATGGAAATTGATAAGTTCTATCTAAACTTCATAAGGCTTAAACTTAAGAACTCTCAACTAAGAGAAATAGGTTTCAAAAATTTTTTTGCAAAACGTACCCTTCCTATTTTTAATATTCACTATAAATCAAAAGCCAAAACGATTTTTTGTGAAAAAACCTTTTTTCGTATCAAGTTGATCATATGGGTTTTTTCCTTCATTCTGTTAATGTGGTGTATTACATTAGTTGATTTTCTTATGTTGAACTAACCTTGCACACCACAGATTAAATTTCACTTCATCATGTTGTTTTCTCATTATATATTGTTTTTCTTGCTTTGAATTCATCTCTATTTCTTTATCTGTACTTGTACACAATCCTATTTTCTATTTTTTTTTTTTTTGCATGGGAGGGTACCAGAAATCAAACCCAGGTCTCCAGTATGGCAGGCGAGAACTTTGCCTGCTGAGCCACCATGGCCTGCCCCCACAATCCTATTTTTACTGTTTTGATTATTTTCCTTTTATCTCCCTATACAAATCTAGCTTTTACTTTCTATTATTCTTTTCTTCTCACCATCTAAATCCTGTTGTTACAACTATTAGTAAACCACTATATACCACATTTCTATGATATTTAAAATTCTCAGACTAATTATAAATATCTTAATATTATTATCATCATATCACAGATGGGGTAATGATGTCTGGAAGAGATAATTTTCATAATTTTCCATAGGATGTAAATAGTCATGCTATGATTAAACCAAGACATTTTCAATCCCAGAGCAATGCTCATTTATACTCTCTTGCTGCTGAAATCCTGGTCTTTTACTGAACTCTGACAACCTCCTTACACTCCCATGGCTCCATTAGTTTAGAAATCCTGGTAGTAGTTCCCCACTTGATTGGCTAGAGTATCACCTCTTTTTGTTGACTTCGAGTGAAGAGGCATACTTCTTTGTAGATTTTTCATATAATGAGAGTCATTATCATATATTAGAACTATTCAACTGGGGAAATCAACTACAGTTTTCACCTGGTAGAGTTGAAACACTTTAAAAAACACAGTTTCCTGGTGCCTGACCATGAAAAAGAAAGAAAAAGAAACACAGTAAATGTAGAATACCAGAGTTTTCAGCTCACTATCATAAAATAGCCATTTTGAAGACCTCTGAACAAAAGCATGACAATGCACCCCATAATAGATTGGAACTATGCCTTTAACAGTATAAGACAACTTTGTGGTAATATTATCTTCTATAGTTAACGAATAATGATAAGAATACATATATCTTTAAAGTTTTTCCTGGAAAACTGCAAGTGGCAAGTATTTTTTTAAATAAAATACAAGCATTGCTATAAAACTGCTTTACAGCCATTGTGGAGATTAAAGAAGGCATTGTTTCAAAGTTTCACAGTAATAAATTTAAAAACCTGTTTTCAAATGCATATGTTTTATTGATTTATAAACTTTCAATAATTTGATTCTCAAATTTAAAATCACATGACATCTTCTAAAATTATTGATTCTATAACCATTCTATAACTATTAATATTTAAATTAGTAAATCGTATGAACATGAATGTCAGATTGTCTAATCTTAATTAAATAATATATGTCTCCAAATGACTTTTATTCTAAAATTTAAGAAAATACAAATAAATTCTAAGTGAAGTTTATATTAACTTTGGTTCTAAGCCCTGTCCATAATAAGCAGAACATTGGCTTCTGTCATAGACATGAGCTACTAAAGATGTGTGCTGATTACCATTATAGTTGCTGTCTTTTGCTATTATCACCCTCATATTTGAGATCTGCTGCATTATTATAAAGCACCAACAGTCATTTTTTGCAACCATATCAAATTAGTGTAAAGGCAGAATTTTCAAACTTCCTTTTAAATATTTTTTGCTTTCACTGTAACCAGTCATAGATTTTTGTAAAGAAATTTCCAATTGCTCCATGTAGTTCTTTTTCAGGAGTATAACAGGAGAATATTTTATTCAGCTTAAATTTGTGCATACACTCCCTGTATAAATTGGATTATTTCGTCATCTGTGCCATTCATTTCTTGTACAAATTCCTCCAAATTTCTGTAGTCAAACACGTAATCATCAGTGTTAGTATCTTTTTTTTGAAGGTGTGATAATAATGATATGGTTCAGTTTAGTTCATCTAAACTGTGTGTGATATTCTGCATTAAATTGTAATACTTATTCTACTGAAGAATTCATTCATGGCTGTATTAAAGTATGATGCACTGGGCATGTCACAGAATACAATGAACTCAAAGTAGTTGGTAGGACAAGGAACATTCTGGAGATTCAGTGGATACGCTTGAGATCTAGTGTATTCAATGGGCATTCTTTCTAAAAGCTACAACTGCATGCTGAATATATTTTTCAAAGCCTGTGCATATGTACTTGAGTATGTGTGGGTACATTAGCATTGCCCTCAATTTATCAAGCATGAAAACCACCCTCTAAGAAAGTGTCTAGCAAGGTTGATACAACTATGAGATTGTCTGCCATTACCATGGCAAAAGAAAGTGTCAGATGAAGTAGGGAGTACAAAAATGTCCATCATTAGATAAATTAACTTACACTGGAAGGACTTCATGAGGAGAGGTTGGATTAGATAGAATGCAGGCGTTTGAAGAAGAACTAGATATAGTCTCCTAAATAAGAATGTATCTGCCTTTCTATTGTGACTCTCTGCAGAAAGTTCTTACCCTAAATGAGAGTATACTGCAGTTCAACCATGGAAAAGCAATGTTTTAATATAAAACAGGATGTGCTGATGTGCAGACTTTTGGGAATCAAGTAGACCTGGATGCTGACCAGACAGACTTAATTCTGGCAAGGCTTGTTTCTCCAGGAACTTCTCTCTTTTTCTTTTCTCTCTTTTCTGTCCAGAGGAAAAAAAAATCAAAATATTTGAAATGTTTTCATTTTCCATCTGCTGAAACAAATACCATTTGGTTTGTACAATAGGAATTTATGGGAGAGTAGTAGCTGGGAGAGAGGTATCTGGGACTGACTGCCAGCAACCCTCAGGCCTTTTGATTTTTCTGTTATGATCATGCACATGGCAAAGTCTTCTTCTTTCTCTTCTGGATTCCCTTGACTTCTGGTGTCTTGTTTCTCCCAGTGGCTTCTTTTTTTGGTGTCTACTATAAAGCCCTCAGGATTAAGACCCAGCCTGACTCAGTCGGGCTGCACTTTAACTGAAGTAAGCTCATCAAAATGTCTCACTTATAATAAATCCATGTCCATGAGAAATGGATTAAGATTAAGTACATTATTTCTGGGGTGCATAACTCCAAACCAGCATATAAAGATTGTTATTATGTTTATAAAAACAGCAAATCAGTATACAACGAAATCATCAACGTTGTCAAATATTATTTTACTGATTTGGAAGGCTTTGTTGAGTTTCTTTGTTTGCATACTTGAATGTTGAACAGTTGTCTTAAAGCATAATTATCTGTGTGTGGAAATTAAGAGCCAAAATGGGATATAAAAGAAGCCCATTCATTTAGAATAATTCATTGTGACAAGACCTCTGGTCTTGAAATAAGGCATACCACTTAAGGATGGAAAACTAGCATTGTATCCAACTCCAAATATGAGCAAACTTGAACACAGTCATGCCTCTTCCTTTCCCAGGCTTTACACTCAGCTGGTGTTCCCGCATTTCACACTGTACACTGAGGCAGACAGGGATGAGTATGCCTGAGGAATACAGAAAACAAAGCATGAACTGTGTGAGGTTTCCCCAACTACTCACAACTTATACTTACACTCCACCTTTTGGTCTTATTTTCATCATATTTGTCCTCAAATTCCACATCCTAAGCTTTATATTAAATCTTGTCACTTCAGCATTTGATGTTGGAAAAACTCTTTTGTATGTTAGTGGATAATTGCCACCTTCTCAAATCTACTCCCTCTTCTGACATAATGCCCTCTTACTCTTGGGAAATGATCTGATATCATCCAAATGTACCTGATGTGGGGCAGAGCTGCCTCCTTGTGAGTTAATTTCTAAGCATTTCTATTCTAATGTCTATGTAATTATGGATGTAAAGGAATTTCCATCTTTTTACTCATTAGAGTAAAATAAGTCATCAGAAATTGTTTGAGAGACTAACCAGCTTGCTTATAAGACTAGCCAGCTTTATAAGATATGAAGTCATTTTTGGTAGTTTAATATTGCCACTGGAAAAAGTCATAGTAGGATCTATTGCTAGTTATCAGTTTTAAAGGATTGTGGGGAAAGCTAACAAGTTCAAATATCACCTATTTTGTCTCAGAAGCAAGTTCAACTTAATTAAAAGCAATAAACTATCTTTCAAAAATATAATGGATTTTCCAGGATTTATTTACTACATTTTTTTGATGAATGAATGCTGACTTCTGCTTACATTTCACTGTTTCAGATTTATAAATAGACTTTCAACAGGCTGAATGATTCACTTCAGCAAGTCAGCATGACTACTCTGTACCAATAAGACCATGGGAGAGTGCTTTTTTCTAGAATTTGGAGATGGATGATCCAAAATATATAACAGTTCTGATCTCATCTAAATAAATCAAAGGTTCCTAATCCTTGAATACCAGAGTTTGGGATACAGTGACATCATTTCAAATGTGATAAAATGCAATTCATCAAGTCTAAAATAAAAATAGTCTTGGCATCTTCTATCTTACAATGTATTTTAAAAGGGTATAATGGTCATTATTGCTGAAAAAAAAGTCACAACTCTCTGTTGTTTATTACATCCTTTAATAATTTGTTGCCAAAGAAACAACTGACAGAAATCACTGAGCCAGAACTGACGGTTTGTCAGTTCCAACTGCTCAGTGGGAAAAGAGCAAACAGACACAATCCATCGGAGACCACACAACTCTAGTTATCCACGATTTAATGATTTATAAAATGTTTTCAAAAATCATCCAAATGTGTGCTTACTTACTGTAAATTAGGACAAAAAATGCCCTTCAGTTTCCTTAATTTAAGTGATGAATGTGTCATTCAAATGTCTGGGGAGAAAGTAAGGAAAATAAATGTATTCTCCTAATTACTTTCCCTGAACTTTTCATTAGAGAAGACACTTGTAATCAATTGAAAAGAGCTTTGTTCTGTTATTTAACTTAAAAAAAAAAGTAGCGTTTATATTTAATTACATTTACATAATCTTCTTCCCTGAGAATCTTAAATTTTCATTAAGAATTTCACCAAATAGACCCCAGATAGCTTTGACAACGCCTAGATTGAGAGGATTACAATTAATCATGCTTCAATAAAAACAAGCCTTCAGTTTGTAAATATCACCAACCAAAGTCTAATAATTGTTTTCAACTCAAAGAGGAAAGAGATATCCTTTTCTCTGAAATTATAGTTCTCCTTATTCATTATTGCTCTTATGCCAGAATTACTAAACCTTCCAAATATCTGTACGTTTCTAGGCATGACACTGTAATAAGTGGTTCTGATGATTTAGATAAAAATGCATACATGTATGCAGCTGATTGAGTAGAATTATTATATTCACTCAAATAATTATTTTTAATGGCCTATTAGAAAGTAGTCAGATCTTAAGGGATTTTTTTAGTTTATTCGTCATATTCTCTGTTTTACATAATAATCGGGCTTTTCATCTTTAAAAAAAATTCTGATCAATATACAATTTTGTGTCGATCAGTTCATAATGACTCAACCTGAGAATTTACCAGTGGAGATTGATGCTGTGACTATTTCATAGTTTGTTTCCATGATGACAGAGCATTCTAAACTAAAATTAACAAGCGCTAGATCCATTTCCCTAAAACGTATTGAGAAGACGCTATTCAGTGGGATATTTGAAAAAACATTTAGCATCTTATTAGTATAAAATCTCATCAAAATCTATGATAAATGACTATTTGAGGGAAAACATGGCATTACTAAATTTTTCTTCAGTTAAAGAGAATTATATATTTATATAAGATATAACATGTCATTATATATATAAATTATGGATTTACACATATGCATAAATATCTCAAGGTACAGAGTAGACAAATTTTGTATATAGATTAAATCTATTGACTGTTATTATTTGGACTTTAAGGAACGGTTTTGAATTTCAGTGACACATGCAAGATCATAATTGTTAACATATTTTCATGCATCATATTAAGAGTTTCTATTTTACTACACATAAACCCAAGGTCATAAATATCATTTCACTGAGAGAAGATTTAGTTTGGTTGATTACATGGGCTACTTTAAATAGAATTTTTAAAGAAGTTTAAAACAAAGTTTGAGTGTTGCCACTAGGATTTACTATTTGTTCTTTGTTGGATCATATTTAACATGTTTACCACCACTATTACTTCAGTGTAGATTTATATATGAAAATCATTTTAATTGTATTTTTAGGAAAAATGTCAACAATGAGAGTTTTTACTACATATCTGCTTATAACTCTAAATCTGCATCTGAAATTATGAATTCTTTCCCCTTGACAACTATCTTTCTTATTAGAAATCTCACAGATACCTCCATGAGTCCTCAAATTTAACCTGCTTTGAAAGGATAGTCTTCTTAAACTTACAAAAGAATCATCTCATCTCATTCTCTGTGGCTTCTGGCTAGTGTATCCGCTAGCTCATCATACAGTATTCCATTGCTGAATCATCTTAGATCCACTTTCTCCTTTAGTTCCTAAAGCCAAACATGAAATTATCCAAGAGATTTTTTCTTTGAGATATTTTCAGATTCATTCTCTCTTTTATTCTCATTACCAAAAATTATCACAAGGAAGCACTGTGTTTGAAGTGCTAGAAGCAAACGTATGATACAGATGGCATGGAGTTTAATGGATGAGTGAATGCTTTTCGGAGAACTAGAGAAATATGTATTTAGAAAAAGTGGGACTTGAGAAGAATTAAGATGGAAAAAGAGAAAGGATACATAAACTAGAAGAAATGTGTTTTTCTTGCTGTGTTAGTGACAACAAACATGGCTATAAACATTCATTCGGAAAATAAAGTGCAGGGTGAAAAAACAACCCTAACTTATTGAAGTGGAGGGCTACACCTCAACAGTGAAACTGGCACCGGCATTCTTGGTCTTAATGCATTTTCCACCATTATTTGTCAAGAATGCATGATCCGCTGCTACCGTCAGCCAAGTCTGTGCAGAAAAATAGACAAAATGTCAACAGTACCTGAATAGCTCACAAAACTGCTGCACACCTTTATATGCCAATAAATTGGCTTGATTCAGGGGAAATATCAGTGGAAAATTTAATGAAGTGCCTGAAGAGTGAGAAGTCATATTTTCTTAAAAAAAAAAAAAGTAGTCTGCAGCTCAAGACATTTCAAGGTTTTAATAGTAATGAACTGATTTTAGTTTCAAAATGTTTCCAATACTTTTAGAAAGTTGTACCATTAAGAGTAGTATTCTAAAGATAAATCTTTGTTAGAGACAATCAGAATGAAGTTTTAGAATAAGATTTCTTCAGTAAATGAGGAACATAACTTTTACTTACCAAAGAAATGGGAAAATAGTCTCCACATGAAGTAGACTTCACTTAAGACTCCTCTTAGGAAAGAGTCATATAAACTGGGAATGCTTTAATAGTCACAAGAAAAAAATTGATTACTTTATTAAATTTACACAGATTTGAGTTATGAAAATTGTATTATGAAAATCCCTATCCACATCTTTGTTTAATAAAAAATTGAAATTATTGCTCTTGCAAACAGAAAATCAATCCACTGACAATGTATTTGAAATAGCAGTCAGAAAAGCACCAGAATAAACATATGGAAGAACATTTCTCTCTTGGCACAAGAATTCCAAGGTATGGGTCATCTTCTCCATCCATGAATGACCCTCTTACCTTGTAAAATGCATTCAGTCTAACTGTATTATTCCATTAAAGTTTTCTATAAGTAGTGATACAAGTGCAGCCTTAACCACTAAATTATTTTGAGAATTATAAGAGTTTAGTGTGGCGAAAATCCCAGACAAACTGCAAAATCCATCTATCTGATCTGCCTCTAATACAAAGTTACTGTATTGTTGTAACATTGTCTTCAACCTCTTTTACATTGTGAAATATAGTATACAAGTAAAAGTATAAATAAAGATGTATATCTTAAAGAATTATAATTAGGTTAAAATACGCCTTAAATGTATACTTGGTATAACCTTTTGCCCTTCCATCATAATATCTCTGCAAATACTCGAGATTGTAACTACTTCTTGTATTTGTATTTGTACTTCTTGTGAAATTGTGATAAACATTTTCTTGCTTGGCTTTCTAATTTTATTATACTTACATGTATCCCAACTATATATATAATTCAGTTTGTTTTGTTTTGAAACTTCATAAAAATGTAAACAAAACTTTTTTTCTGTGACATTCTCATGTTCATTGAATATTGCTTTGAGATCCAGCCATGTTCATGTTTATCTATTGTTCATTTATGGTTAATGTCTTAAGTTCTCCCACTGTGTACATTTATCTCCATTTATTCATATATTGTTCTTTTTTTGGATATTTTGAAATTATGAGCAATAGTCTTGTGTCCTGGTACATATTAACCCACAAGTCCTTATGTTATATTCATTGAGATGAATATGTTATCTTAGATGTGCTTCAACTTACCTGAAAATGATAAATTGTTCCCTTAAGTGTGTGAGCATTATTGTTGTCATTATCTAAGAGCATCTACTTTTCTAAGTATTTTCCTAGCATTGTTCTTGTCAGTTATTTAACTTTTGGCCAATGCGGGATGGGTATGAAATACTATCCCATTGTTATTTTAACTTGATATCCTCAATTATCAATAGCACTGACCTTTTTTTTATTTTTCTAATGTGTACGAGCTATTTCGATGTCTTCACTGAGCATCTATTCATTTCTTCATCATAAATACACTGAGAAAGACTTAAAATTCTGGATTTTGTTTTCCTTTAACTTGCATCAAAACAAATAATATTGGCAAACTCATCACCAATAATAGAGCTGGTTTCAAATAATAAAATTACATTGAAATAAAGGACAATGCCTAGGCAGAGTGAGTAAAGCTGAAATGCTTTCTCTGAAAGCAAAGAAACTGGACAAGTACCCATAGCAACATGATTTCAAGGCAATGGGATACCCTTGAAATCGAAGGATAAGAGAGCAGCTATAGATCCAGCACACTTAGTGCAACTAATCAAATCAAGGTCAGCAGCTGCTCTAAGTTCTGAGCTGAAGAGATAGACTTCATTGTCAGGATTTGAAAATAGTGTCCATAGCCACAAAGATATGACTGTGTTTGTGTTTAAGTATTATAGAACGGTCATTGGTTAGCTCAGTAATTTTTGCAAATAAGAATAGCTGCAGTCTTTTAATAAACATCTTCAAAAATGAAATACATAAAAGATGCATTGTCTGAAAAATGTGTATAAATCCAAATGTCTTGCTGATGGTGGATGCAGATCTCTCACATTTAGTCCTTCAATGGATCTATTGAACTATATTTTGTCCCATTTCATGACTAGTAATATGTAGGTTTTACCTACTTTGTTGTGGGTATGTTTTGTAGATAATTTTCTGGGAGTGCATCACATTTCCTAAACTTTGGCTTAAACAAAATATCATGTCGGATTTCAGGTAGCTCATTTTATGTACCTGGATCATACCTGGTTCATGATGTTATTTTTAATTGCTGGATTTATCTAGAAAAGATCCCTGAAAGTATCTTTTTCTATAGAATTGCTTTTCATTTCTTGTTACTGACCAGACACTGAATAAACTCTAGATATATTTAGTTCATTTAAAGCACCAACTTCAAGAAACAAATCAGCTATAACACAGATATAAAATAAGATAATATCCTGAGCTTCACATAGTATTAAGAGAGCACCATAGTAAATTCCCACAACATTGAGAAGGAATGGAAATCACCTTGGCCAGACATGTTAGAAAAAGTTTCTTTTCTAAGAAACATTTTAGTTCTTAAACTAAAGAGTTTAAGGAGGCAGAGTTGCATAAACAAAAGATGGTTGAGCACTCTCTGCAAAGGGAGCTAAACCTAGCCTAGGTATGGAGGTAGCTATGTAACTGGTGACATAGAATATGTTAATGATTGATATCATCTGCAAGTTTCCACGCACAATTTCCACAGAATTTAAAAATTTAAAAATCAAGTCCGTAATTTTTATCAGTTGATCATTTTTTTTCTTTCATCACTCCACCCTGGTTTTGTTATAGGGGAGAATTCTCACTGGAATTTCATATAGAAAGATTAGAGTGCATTCTGTCTCACATAAGCTGTGCTTTTATTTCTATTTGAGTATTTTTTTCTACTTATTACCTTCCTCATTTTTTCCCTAATAGCCATACTTTGCTAAGAAAGGAAGTAAATAAGTGATACTTCCAACCATGAAAATGGATCCATGGTTATTACTTTCATCCCATATGCTAAAGTTTGCTGTTTATAAAAAAATTAATTAATTAATTAATTAATTAATTAAATTAAAAAGTAAACTAAAAAAACAAAAAAAGTAAAGTTTGCTGGCTACATAAGAACCACCTAAAATTGGTTAATTTAGGCAACCATGGAATCTTTGTGTTTTATCTAGCCCAAAATGCAAACATATAAAGTATTTCAAGGTGAGTCTTTCTATATATTTTTGTTTATCAAAGTCTTCTAAGAAAGAATACAGGTACGTTTAAAAACACACACACACACACATACACAAGAACTACTCCTCTTTAAATATATTTGTTTATAACAAGTTACATATTTGTTTATAACCTGTACAGCATCTCTTGGAATTCTGCTTCTTGCTTCATTGGCTCATGAGCCAGTTTGAAAATATTATGTGCCCATAGAAAAGCCATGTTTTAATCCTGATCCAGTTTTGTGAAGGAAGCCATTTCTTTTCATCCTGATTCAATAGTGTAGGATGGAAAATTTTTATTAGATTATCTCCACAAAGATGGGACATGCCCAATTGTGGGTGTGGCCATTTGATTAGATAGAGATGTGAGTCCTCCCATTCCAGGTGGTTCTTGATTGGTTTACTGGAATCTTTTATAAAGAGGAAGAGTTTTGGAGACAGCAGAGATGACTCTGCCAACACAGTCTGGCCAAAAGAGCCAAAAGAGAAAGCAGATGTAGACACTTGGAAAAGAGTTGCTTCAGAGAAGAGACATAATAGTTTGGATGCTTAGAGCCCAGTGGACATCGCCATGAATTGTAATGTAAACCAGAACCAGAGAGCCAAGAGAAGCCACTACATAAAAGCCAGCCCCAAAAAAGCAAAATGAAGGACCCCCTACAGGAACAGAGGCTGAAAGCATGAAGCCCAAGAGCAAGGGACTGGCAGATGCCAGCTACATGCTTTCCCAGCTGACAGAGGTGTTCCTAACCCATCACCCTTCCTTGAATTAAGGTATGATTTCCTGGATGCCTTAGTTTGGACATTTTTATGGGCTTTAAACTGTAAACTTGCAACTTACTAAATTCACTTTTAAAAGCCATTCCATTTTTTTTTATTAATTAAAAAAAATTAACTAACACAACATTTAGAAATCATTCCATTCTACATATGAAATCAGTAATTCTTAATATCATCACATAGATGTATGATCATCATATCTTAGTACATATGCATCGATTTAGAAAAAGAAATAGCAAGACAACAGAAAAAGAAATAAAATGATAATATTGAGAAAAATAAAAATAAAAATAAAAAATACAAAAATATATAAGAAAAAAACTATAGCTCAGATGCAGCTTCATTCAGTGTTTTAACATAATTACATTACAATTAGGTAGTATTGTGCTGTCCTTTTTTTTTTTTTTTTTTTAGAAATCATACCATTCAACATATGCAATCAGTAATTCTTAACATCATCACATAGATGCATGATCATCGTTTCTTAGTACGTTTGCATCAGTTTAGAAGAACTAGCAACACAACTGAAAAAGATATAGAATGTTAACATAGAGAAAAAAAATAAAAGTAATAATAGTAAGAACAAAACAAAACAAAAACCTATAGCTCGGATGCAGCTTCATTCAGTGTTTTAACATGATTACTTTACAATTAGGTATTATTGTGCTGTCCATTTTTGAGTTTTTGTATCTAGTCCTGTTGCACAGTCTGTGTCCCATCAGCTCCAATTACCCATTATCTTACCCTGTTTCTAACTCCTACTGAACTCTGTTACCAATGACATATTCCAAGTTTATTCTTGAATGTCGATTCACATCATTGGGACCATACAGTATTTGTCTTTTAGTTTTTGGCTAGACTCACTCAGCATAATGTTCTCTAGGTCCATCCATGTTATTACATGCTTCATAATTTTATCCTGTCTTAAAGCTGCATAATATTCCATCGTATGTATATACCACAGTTTGTTTAGCCACTCATCTGTTGATGGACATTTTGGCTGTTTCCATCTCTTTGCAATTGTAAATAACGCTGCTATAAACATTGGTGTGCAAATGTCCGTTTGAGTTTTTGCACTTAATTCCTTTGAGTAGATTCCCAGCAATGGTATTGCTGGGTCATATGGCAAATCTATATTCAGCTTTTTGAGGAACCGCCAAACTGCCTTCCACAGTGGTTGCACCATTTGACATTCCCACCAATAGTGGATAAGTGTGCCTCTTTCACCGCATCCTCTCCAGCACTTGTCATTTTCTGTTTTGTTGATAATGGCCATTCTGGTGGGTGTGAGATGATATCTCATTGTGGTTTTGATTTGCATTTCTCTAATGGCCAGGGACATTGAGCATCTCTTCATGTGTCTTTTGGCCATTTGTATTTCCTCCTCTGAGAGGTGTCTATTCAAGTCTTTTTCCCATTTTGTAATTGGGTTGGCTGTCTTTTTGTTGTTGAGTTGAACAATCTCTTTATAAATTCTGAATACTAGACCTTTATCTGATATGTCATTTCCAAATATTGTTTCCCATTGTGTAGGCTGTCTTTCTACTTTCTTGATGAAGTTCTTTGATGCACAAAAGTGTTTAATTTTGAGGAGTTCCCATTTATTTATTTCCTTCTTCAGTGCTCTTGCTTTAGGTTTAAGGTCCATAAAACTGCCTCCAATTGTAAGATTCATAAGATATCTCCCTACATTTTCCTCTAACTGTTTTATGGTCTTAGACCTAATGCTTAGATCTTTGATCCATTTTGAGTTAACTTTTGTATAGGGTGTGAGATATGGGTCTTCTTTCATTCTTTTGCATATGGATATCCAGTTCTCTAGGCACCATTTATTGAAGAGACTGTTCTGTCCCAGGTGAGTTGGCTTGACTGCCTTATCAAAGATCAAATGTCCATAGATGAGAGGGTCTATATCTGAGCACTCTATTCGATTCCATTGGTCGATATATCTATCTTTATGCCAATACCATGCTGTTTTGACCACTGTGGCTTCATAATATGCCTTAAAGTCAGGCAGTGCAAGACCTCCAGCTTCGTTTTTTTTCCTCAAGATGTTTTTAGCAATTCGGGGCACCCTGCCCTTCCAGATAAATTTGCTTATTGGTTTTTCTATTTCTGAAAAATAAGTTGTTGGGATTTTGATTGGTATTGCATTGAATCTGTCAACCAATTTAGGTAGGATTGACATCTTAACTATATTTAGTCTTCCAATCCATGAACACGGTATGCCCTTCCATCTATTTAGGTCTTCTGTGATTTCTTTTAGCAGTTTTTTGTAGTTTTCTTTATATAGGTTTTTTGTCTCTTTAGTTAAATTTATTCCTAGGTATTTTATTCTTTTAGTTGCAATTGTAAATGGGATTCGTTTCTTGATTTCCCCCTCCGCTTGTTCATTACTAGTGTATAGAAATGCTACAGATTTTTGAATGTTGATCTTGTAACCTGCTACTTTGCTGTACTCATTTATTAGCTGTAGCAGTTTTGCTGTGGATTTTTCCGGGTTTTCGACGTATAGTATCATATCGTCTGCAAACAGTGATAGTTTTACTTCTTCGTTTCCAATTTTGATGCCTTGTATTTCTTTTTCTTGTCTAATTGCTCTGGCTAGAACCTCCAACACAATGTTGAATAATAGTGGTGATAGTGGACATCCTTGTCTTGTTCCTGATCTTAGGGGGAAAGTTTTCAATTTTTCCCCATTGAGGATGATATTAGCTGTGGGTTTTTCATATATTCCCTCTATCATTTTAAGGAAGTTCCCTTGTATTCCTATCCTTTGAAGTGTTTTCAACAGGAAAGGATGTTGAATCTTGTCAGATGCCTTCTCTGCATCAATTGAGATGATCATGTGATTTTTCTGCTTTGATTTGTTGATATGGTGTATTACATTAATTGATTTTCTTATGTTGAACCATCCTTGCATACCTGGGATGAATCCTACTTGGTCATGATGAATAATTCTTTTAATGTGTTGTTGGATACGATTTGCTAGAATTTTATTGAGGATTTTTGCATCTATATTCATTAGAGAGATTGGCCTGTAGTTTTCTTTTTTTGTAATATCTTTGCCTGGTTTTGGTATGAGGGTGATGTTGGCTTCATAGAATGAATTAGGTCGTTTTCCCTCCGCTTCGATTTTTTTGAAGAGTTTGAGGAGAGTTGGTACTAATTCTTTCTGGAATGTTTGATAGAATTCAGATGTGAAGCCGCCATTCCATTTCTGGTATATTGCATTCCAGCAGCTTATAAACTAATAAAGCTTACCTTTGCAATGTTGGGCCCCTTGCATTGATGGCACATGATTCTGTGTGAGGTCAGTCTCATGCTGCAATACACTGAAAGCATTCTAGCTCAAGCACAGTATATGAATCTATACTTTTCTGCCTTGAAGACCTTTCCGAGACTGCAAAATATTTCATATGACCCTCAGTCTGGGTCATATTGAGCATACAAATTATAATACATTCATGCAGTATTTCACTGTTTTGACATTGAAGAAAGACCCAGTTGTTCATATTTATTTATATGTTTGAATCATCTTGCTTCAGTTATTTCTTAAAGTGTGAACACATTTACTTTCTGAAAATATTCTTACTGATTTTATAATGCTTAATCCTGTGTCCATTTGACACAATAGCTAGCTGAATCCAAAATATGTTGCTGACTGTACTTTACTGTACTTCTTGGTGGAAAGAATAAAGAGATTGTTCAAGGGAGGGCCACTTTTTCCTCATGGATATGGTATCTGAGAAAGACTCTTCAGGACATATCATGTTGTTGACAGTGCACACTGGAGCCCTGAGATGGGTTCATCATGGGGAATCCCAATATTAAAGAAGAGAAGAGAAGCGTAGATAAAGAAAATAATGCTAAAGTACTCAGAGTAAAATGAGGGAATACTGAAAACTTTCTAACTTGCCTTACAACAGCACCAAAGCAGCTTTTTTTTAACTTTTTTTATTATATAGTATAACACGTATACAAAGCAAAGAAATTAAAAAAGCAACAATTTCAAAGCACTCTTCAAAAGGTGGCTACAGGATAGATCCCAGAGTTTGTCATGGGCTACCATATAATCCTCCCATATTTTTCCTTCTAGCTACTCCAGAATATAAGAGGCTAGAGGGTTTAAATACTTTTTATCATCAAAATGGACTTTTTTGCCTTCTTTTTTTTTTTTTGCTGACAATAACATATATACAAAAAAGCTGTAAATTTCAAAGACAGCACCACAATTAGTTGTAGAACATATTTCAGACTTTGACAAGAATTACAGTTTCACAATTTTAGGTTTTTACTTCTAGCTGCTCTAAAATACTGGAGACTAAAAGAGATATCAGTTTAATGATGCAGCATTGATATTCATTTGTTAAGTCCTATCCTGTATATATAATTCTACCATCACCTTTGATCTTTCCACACCTCTCTTTGGGGTTGTATGGGTTATGGCAATTCTAAATTTTTGATATTGGAAGGGTCTGTCACTAATATGGGGTAGGGAGATAAAACTATCTGATGTGCTGGAGAGGCTGGGCTAAGTTTCAGGATTTATCTGGACCAGGGGCCCATCTGGAGGTTGCAGGTTTCTGGAAAGTTACTCTAGTGCCTGGAATCCTTGTGGAATCTTATAAATTGCCCTAGGCATTCTTTAGGATTGGCTGGAATGGTTCTGGTTGGGGGTTGGCAGGTTATGACATATGGAAAGTTCTACCTGAAGCTTGCATAAGAGCAACCTCCAGAGTAGCCTCTCGACTCTATTTGAACTCTCTCTCTCTGCCACTGATGCATCAAAGTAGCTTTGACACAAGAAAATGTGCAGTGATGAGAGCTCACATGAACAGCTTATGGTGTTTATCCTGAGTGGAAATAAGTGTTTCTCTTAAAACTATATGCCCTTTCACTGTAATAGCAAAACTTCTATGTCTTAAATACAAAGAGGAGAATTGAAAGGCTGAAATATAAAAATCACTACATCTGGAGGGTTTAGTTTAAGACAAGTATATTGATAGTTTTGGGTCAAATAGCCATTTGATATGAAATGTTCAGACTTAAAATAGAATCTTCTGCCCTGCAGCCTCTTTGAAAGTCGTTTTCTGTGTCTCAATGCTAATGTGCCTTCCGCACTCTGAAATGAAGCAACTAACACTCATTCTAAATTGCAATTGCAACTCTGCAAACATATACCTGTTTTAATCTGTGAACTTTCTCCATAATGCCACTTCTTCATAGTATTATTTCCCCACTAATTATTGAATATTTTAAAAATATAAACATAAAAGTAATTTGGTACACATACATACATGTACACACACACACACACACACACACACACACACACACACACTTGTAAATCATTTCCAAAATTGTTTTATGAGAAACACCATGATGATAGGAAAAGTGTTCTCTAGTGTAAAAAAATGCTTACTTTCTGGCAATAATTTAGTATGGGTTTGCCCTGTAATCTACCCACAATTCTATAGACACCCAGAGTAATGTCTACATTTTCATGAGGCATCATGCACAAAGACTGCTATGGCATTGCTTGGAGGCAACCTGGTTTCCCTTACTTAGAGAATACAGAAATAAACTGGAGTGAATGAATAGTATAGGATATGCGAAACAGTCAGAAGAAATGAACTATTTGAAAATAGAAAAAAAAATTTTGATGAAAAACATGTTTTTTAAAAAGAGAATGAGAAGTAGAAAAAAAATGATATCCCTTTCATTTATATAAAAAATCTTGTACACACACACAAACACACACAAAACAATGCATAAACACACATGAGGACATACAGCCAACATCTTGGTCGACATCACGTGCATTAAGGACTGTGAAGGAGATCTGGTGTTGAATAGATTTGGGCATTGAGTGGGAGAATTTGAAGTCATTCTATTTTTGAATGCTCTAATAATAGCACTACAGATTTTTATTTCATTCATAAAAGTACAGAATGCAAAAGTATATAAGCACAGTGCATGGGTGGTTCAGTGGTAGAATGCTCCCCTTTCATGTGAGAAACCCAGGTTCAATTCCCAGATCATGCACCCCCAAAAAAGTATATAAGCAAAGTTCAACTAATAAGAACTATAAGACAAAAGAAAGAAAAGAAAAATATAAAGAGGCTTACAGTTATGAGTAAGGAATTTTTATGTTTTGTTTTTTAATTTCCTTGTAAAATGCATGTTTGCATGGTTGTGCATTTTTTAGATTTCATACAACATTTTTTTTAATTTTGGAAAAACCAAAAAAATTTGTGTTACTTATGTAGTTACATAACTGGCTTTATGACATCTATGTCTATAAATTGTGATATTTTTGTAACATATTAAAAACACATACCAAAGGCCTTCTTCTTTCTTGGACTAGGAAGAAAGCTTATATATTTACGTGAAGATTGTACCACCACCAGCATCAAAGTGGGCAGGCCCAGCCCCTGCACCATGTCAGAATTTGACCAATACTTATATAACATAGCCCTTGCTAATTTCAAATTAGTTTCCATGGAGAAAGGATTTCTAAAAATGAGCCACAATTGAGTCATTTGTGATAATACAAATGCCTACTTAGCGCATAAGTCCTGTATCTTAGGACATCCACAGACACATCCACACATACCACACACAAGACATGCCTTATCCGCTCACGTCAGATTCTGCTCGCTCGCCTGTCCTCCAATGAGAGTAGAACCCTATGTTCCACATAGATCTTCAAAGGAGGAGAATGGACTTCTGATACCCCAAAGTTCTATGGGGTAAGAGTCTTACATTCTTACATTTTTCTAGGTCAATAGAAACGTTAGGCAAGGAAAGAAGGAAAAATGATGGCGTGGTTCTAGCGAGGGAGGCTCCTTGGGAATCCACTTGTGGAGGAGTAGGGTCCACAATCGGAAAACAAAATTTGGGGTCCAGAAGGGATGTGGAGAAAGTGGGTGGAGCATTCCTTGTGCTCCAACTTGGGAAGCTTCAGTTATTGAAAACTCTGTTCATGAAGTATCACAAAGCATCAGTTAGCAGTGGAAAAATGCAATGAAGACTCAATGCAGTCATCCTTAAAATCCTATGTTAGAAGTATTAGTAGCAAATAGCTTCTACTAATATTTTTAATATTGTATACTGCATAATAAAATTATAGTTGCATAATATATGATTATGTATATATGTATACAATTTTTAGTTGTTAATAGTATTATTATTTCAGTGTTATATAGTCATAGCATATGTTTTCTTCTCATCAGGGATAAGGAACTCATAAAAATGGAAAGAAAGTAGTTATTCTTTTAAACTGGGACATCAATTCTGCATCTTGATAAAAATGCAATGTGTCACATGTTGAAAGGCAGACATTGGATTTAAATAGAAAATGTGTGGTTCATGCATTCTTGTTTCAATCTCTTTATCTCTTTATTTGCATCTGATGTGTCAAATTATCAAGCAACTCTTCAGACAAAGAATAGGGCATATGAATTAAATAAGTGTTCATAAGCTTTCATCTTTCATAAAGTGTCATACAGCATGAAGATAAGATGCAGGAAAGACTGATATTTAAAAGTTTCTGCCTCTGTAATGACATCTCTGATCTTGCCATTGTGCCTTTACATTTTCTCTTTTCAAATTCTGGCAGGTATGCAATATCCCATATGGCAGTTTTTGAGGATAGAACTTGAATAATAAAATGTTGTCAGTTGAAACCTACAAAAACAGAGTTTTATTTTTTAACTCTAGACATGGTCAAAGCTTAGTTGGTTGTCTTTAAAGGAGAAGGAGGAAAATGGTAAAATTGAGGGTGTACTTCAGAGTTAATCTTTGTAATCTTAAAATAAATGAAATTTTTAATGTGGCTTTGGAAAATATTAAATTACAGTAACTTAAGTGATGTATTATATAAATGAAAGAAAAAATAGAAATTCATTTAACAGAATATAACATTTTTCTGATACTCTAAAATTTTTTGCATTTTGATACTTTTAGATTTCCTTTTTTTGTTCATTACAAATTATTTCACAGACACATTCTAAGGAAATTAGTACTTAAAGATAATGTAAGTTTAAGAAGGTGAATACTAATTTCAAGTTTTATAATCATAAAAGTGGAATTAATAATTATGAATGCTATATAAATATTTTATTGCTCTCTATAAGTTATAATGAAAAAAATTAGGGAAAGCAAGGCTATGCATTTTGATGAAAACAATTTCAAATGGAAAATGTGTTTTACAGCTGAAAACTAAATATATGAGTTTTATATCAACATATTGCAAATTGCCTAGGTATCAAGTTAATAAATGTTGTATACATGTATTGTCTGGGAAGTCTAGGAATAAACTCCCTTAGTTCTTCCCACCAGTGTTTCCCTTGACTCCTAATTCATGCACAAAGCCAAATATGTTATTTGCTTTTGGTACTGAACTGTCACGTGTGTGAGAGGGGAAATAACTCAACTACATTTCCATTTTCTCACTGCCAAAACAAATACCAGACAAATTGTTGGGTAAGCAACATTAATTTAATTAACATAACATTAATTTACATTAATTTAACAATATTAATTTTAGGAAGCTAGAAGGCTCACATCCTCCCAAGGTGATTTCATTCTGGCTGGCCAGTACTCTTTGGTTTTCCTCGATTTTTTGTCACTTGACATTATCTTCTCTTCTGGGTTTCACCAACTTTCAGCTTCTGGTTGCTCATCCCCACTTCTCTTTCTGTCTCTCTCTCTCTCTCTCTCTATATATATATATATACATATATATATATATAGAGAGAGATAGATAGACAGACAGACAGACAGACAGACAGACAGACAGACAGATAGATAGATAGATAGATAGATATGAATTTCATTCTGTTTATGAAGGACTCCAGTCTCAGGGGTAGTTATTTTTTACTTAAAAAACGAGTTATACACCAACATCAGGATACAACTAAGAATGTGAAAAATATAAAACGGTCTTTCATGACATTATTTCAAAGACTATCACGTGAAACAATGTCAATTAAAATCATGTATAATTGTACTTTTAAAATACCTAATGTCTGTCATTCTTTGTGTAGTACAATTTATTTAATTTTTCTTTCTGCCAATATAGATAGTGGCATTTATTATATTATTTAAACTAAACCCACATGAAGAGCATTAAAATATGTCCAGATATTAAATTCTAGTTATACTTGCAACGTTTTTATTTTTGTTTAGATATAATGACTTACAGTGAAATGCACAGACCTCTAGGACTTAATTCAATCAATTTGACAATGCATATTGTCATTTTCAAATTTACATGTTTGACATGTAAACCTCATCTAATATATGACATAGAGCTATTCCATCACCCCAAATTCCCTATGTCCCTTCCATTTCAACTCCCCACCCAAGTACCATTCATCTTAATTTAGAGTGTTATGTTTATGCATTTTAATGCAAACTTAACTAAGTTATAATAACCATTTATTTCACCAAATATTAATCTAGATATTGCTGTGAAGGTATTTAGTAGATGTAGTTAACATTTACAATCACTGTGGGTAAATGAGATTATCCTTGATAATGTGTATGAGCTTCATCCAATCAGTTGAAAGTCCTTACAAGCAAAAACTGAGGTTTTTCTGATGAAAAAAATTTTTCTGTTTCTACAGATACATAAAAATCACCATTGGTTACTGTTTTGGCTTGCTAAAGCTGCTGGAATGCAATACACCAGAAATAGAACAGCATTTATAAAGGAAAATTATTAAATTACAAGCTTACAGTTCAAACATCATAAAGTTTTCCAAACTAAGGCATCCGGAGAAAGATATCTTGATTCAAGAAAGGTCCGAAGACATTCAAGTTTTCTCTGTCAGCTGAAAAGGCACGTGGTGACACCTCCTAGCTTTCTTTCCTGGCCCAGGGGCATTTTCTTTCTGCATCTCCAAACGATGCTTGTCTGTGTAAGCTCTGAAGCTTTTTCCAAAATGGTTCCTTCTTAAAGGTCTCTAGTAAGCAATCCACCTTAAATGGGTGGAGACACATCTCCATGGAAACTATCTGTGCTGGTTTGAAAGGATTTATGTACCCCAGAAAAATTATGTTTTAATCCTTATCAATCCTGTGGAAGCAATCGTTTTTTCTAATCCTTATTCAGTATTATAGGTTGGAAACTTGATTAGGTTATATCCATGAACATGTGACTCGATCGATGGTGGGTATTAAACTTTATCTCCAACTATTCTATGCGGGTCTTGATTAGTTTACTGGAATCCTATAAAAGAAGAAATATCTTGGAGAAAGCTACAGAATGCTGCAGAACCATGAAGCAGAGAGTCCACCAGCCATTAACATTTGGAGATGAAGAACACCTCCACAGGAGCTTCATAAAGCAAGAAGCCTGGAGAGACAGCCAGCAGACACTGCCATGTTCGCCATGTGCCCTTACAGCTGAGAGAGAAACACTGAATGCCACTGACCTTCTGGAACCAAGGTATCTTTCCCTGGATGCCTTAGATTGGACATTTTTATAGACTTGTTTAAATTGGGGCATTTTCTCAACCTTAGAACTGCAAACTAGCAACGTATTAAATTCGCCTTTTAAAAAGCCACCCCATTTCTGGTATATTGCATCCCAACAGCTAGCAAACTAGTACAGTAACTAATAAAAAGGCTCCACCCACAACAGGGTGGGTCATGTCTCCATGGAAACAGCTTAATTTAAAAAATCCCACCCAACAATATTGAGTCAGGATTAAAGAACGTGGCTTTCCTGGGGTACACAACAGTTTCAAAATGACACAGATACTCTTAATGAAATATTTATTAAATGCAAAATTCTGCCAGACAATGTATTTAATAGCTTAGAACATTTTTCTCTCAAATTAAAGGATATTGAGGCTAAGTACTCCAAACTGCTGGAAACTGGAAAAAATAAAGGATGAGCTCAGAGCTTCAGCTTTCCAAATCAAGCTTCACATAAATGACCAGAAGTATCTGTGCTGAAAGAAGTCCTTATCTCATGTTACACAGACAGCTGAAATTGATGAGTCTCATCCTGCGAAAGGCTGAATAAAACACAAATTGAATTCCCAGTGTTGCAGGCTGTCTGCTGTTAAATTAAGGTTATTAATAGAGCAGGAATAGTATCCTGACAGTTGGATTTGGACAGATTTTGATGTATCTAGGTACACTGACCCTAGAAATTATGATGAGTCATCTTTGTCAGTAGAAGCAGTCCCACATCTGAGGAGGTTAACCCTGTTTGCCAAATGGAAATGCAATGGTCTGCCCCAAAGTAAACTTGCAAGACGTGACTGATTATCCTTAGGACCAACCCCCACCAGCCCTCTTTGCTTTAAGACTATAAATAGACTGAACTTGCAGCATACCCAAAAAGATGAGGTATAAAGTATGGGCTATAAATATGAAAAAGTTAGAATGGACATAGTCTAAATATCCCTAAAGAGTGGGAGAAAGATCAAAGGTGATGGTGGAGTTAGTCAGAGAAGTCAGGTTTAAAAGTTGAGTGTGAGTACTGAATTATTATATTGATATTACTTCTAGCCTCAGTACCTTAGAACAGCTAGAAATAAAAGCCTAAAATGGTAGAATTGTAATGCACACAGAACTCTGAAATCTGTCCTATGGCTAATTGTTGTGATATACTTGGAAATTTATTGCTTTTATATGTGTGTGTGTGTGTGTGTGTGTGTTATTTAAAGAGAAAGAGAAATACAACAGAGGAGATAGAATTTAATAAATGAGTATGACTGTTGAATAATTATAGATTTTAACAAAAGAGTATGACTGTTGAATCATTATATTGATATTTCTGTTGGTCTTCAGTGTCTTGGAGCAGCTAGAAGAAAATTAAAAAAATTATGGCACTGTAACTCATACCAAAATTTGTTCTATAACTACTTGTTAAAATGTACTTAGAAATTTATTGCTTTTTTGTATAGATGTTATATTTCACAATAAAAAGAAAGTTTAAAAATATTTGGGCTATGAAAAGATATGCTACACTGCCACAAAACTGCATGTTTTTTTTCTTGTTTATAAAGAAAGAAATCTGAAAAATGTGTGTGAGAATGGGTAATAAGAGTATTGGATAAAGGCGTAAGGAACATAAAGTTGGATCAGGCTAAATCTACTGATATGGGTCCACTAAAAAGATATTGCTGTAACATGAGAGGGTTTCTAGCAGTTTGATTGGTTGCATGAAACATGGATCAAAAACTGGTCAACAGGAGGTGGGGCAAGATGGCAGCATAGGGAGGTGTGGAATTTAGTTCATCCTCCAGGGCAGCTACTAAATTGGCAAGAACTGTCTGGAATAACTGTGTGGGAAACTTCCATGCCTGGACACACATCTTAAACCAGTCAGGAATGAGTGAAAGGGCCGGATCACAGCACAGAATTGTAAGCAAAATCTTCCAAACTGTGGAGAGTGTGACACCTCCACACTGACATGGCAGGCTGTTTTGGAGGCATTTCCCCATGGGGAAAAAAGCAGTTTCTACTAGGAGCAAGGCAAGGAAGGCTCAAGCAAGCTCCAATTCAATTGTAGATTTAATTAACAAATTTGGCTTGTGGAATGCAAGCTCTGAGTACAGATAAACCCAGAGCAAGCATGAAAGGAAACTTGAACTCTCTCCCAGTAGAGGACATAGAGCTGAACAACAACAAAACAAAAAATAGTTTTTGGAGTTGGATGAGCTCAGAATAGTGGAAAAGGGCTTTACCCCAAGAAATGAGGCACATAGACTTGGGTACAAACACTGGCTCTTGATTGGCAAACCCAGGGGGTTGGGGAATGGCTCTGAAAAAGGTATTTTAAAAACACTTTTAGGAATTCATATGTCTTTTTCAGTTATGTTGCTAGTTCTTCTAAACCAATGCATATGTACTAAGAAATGATGATCATGCATCTATGTGATGATGTTAAGAATTAATGATTGCATATGTAGAATGGTATGATCTCTAAATGTTGGGTTAATTTCTTTTTTTCCGTTAATTAAAAAAAAAAAAAAGAGAAGGGATAATTGGAGCTGAAGGGATACAGACTGTACAACGGGACTGGATATAAAAACTCAGAAATGGACAGCACAATACTACCCAACTGTAATGCAATTATGCTAAAACACTGAATGAAGCTGCATGTGAGGTATAGGTTTTTTGTTTTTTATTTTTTTGTTTTTTTTTCTTTCTATTGTTTTAATTCTTATTCTGTTGTCTTTATTTCTTTTTCTAAATCGATGCAAATGTACTAAGAAATGATGAATATGCAGCTATGTGATGTTATTAAGAATTACTGATTGTACATGTAGATTGGAATGATTTCTAATTGTTTTGTTAATTCTTTTTTTACTTAATAAAAAAAAATAAAAATAAAAAAAAATAAAATAAAAAAAAAAGCCTCAGGCATTTTCAATTGTCACTACCCCAGGCAATGGGATTTAAGGTAGGTCTGAGAAACAAAATATCTAGTCAAGTGAAGGAGATAGTTCCTTAAATAGCCTACCTTATCCAAGAAAAGGGGAAGCATGGTTTTCAATGAAAGAATTCAGATCAACCCAAGGGGCTGGAAAACAGAAACAGCTTTAGGTTACTTTCTACCTCAGCCTCTGTCTCAACCATGCCATACACAAGGACAAGATCTGCTGAAAAACTAAAGGCACTGCACCACTTTGCACCAGAGGGGAGCTGTTGGCTGACAAATGCCACAATCTGGACAATATAGGAAAAGCACAGAGTCAAGAGGCATCACAGAAAAGACTGGAAACCTCTTTCTCCTGGATCTCTTCCTCAGGAAAACTTGATACTAACTATACCCTCTTCCTGAGACCTGGACCGGATTTTTTGGAAAATATGATTGGGGTTGATCATATCTGGGGATATCCTCCTCAAAAAAAGTTCCATACAGGTAGGGCAAGAATCAGAAAAATAAGAACTGAAAAATTCTGATACATTAAATAGAGGCTACGCTAGAGGTCTAGAAGAAGTTGAACTGAATGTCAAATAACAGAGAATAAAGCCAACTAACAAGAAAATCCTAGTTAAAAGAGAGAAAATGACATCCAGAAGAAAGTATTCAAGGAAATCAGATGCTCATATATCAGCAAAAATTATGTGTCATGCCAGAAAGAATGAAAATATGTCCCAGTCAAAGGAACGTACCAACATTTCAAATGGGGTACAGGAGTTTAAACAACTAACTAAAGATGTTCAAACAAATCTTCTAAATCAAATAAAGAATCAAATTAATGAAGTGAAAGAAAATATTGCAAAAGAGATGAAGGATATAAAGAAGAAATTGTGATCAAACAGAAAATTTCAAAAGCACATAAAAACAAACAGCAGAGCTGGTGGGAATGAAAGGCACAATAGAAGAGATAAAATACACAATGGAGATATTCAACAGCACTTTGTAAAGGCAGAAGAAAGGATTGGTGAACTAAAGGACAGGATATCTGAAATTGAACACACAATAGAAAAGAATGGAAAAATATGAACAGGATCTCAGGGAATTGAATGACCACACTATGCACACAAATATGCATATTATGGATTCTTAGAATGAGAAGAGGAGAGAAAAAGGACAGAAATAATAATGGAGGAAATAATCACTGAAAATTTCCAAACTCTTATGAAAGGCATAAAATTACAGATCCAAGAAATTCAGCCTACACTGAACAGAATAGATCCGAATTGACCTACTCCAAATGCCTACTAATCAGATTGCCACATATCTAAGGCAAAGAGAGAAATTTAAAAGCAGCAAGACAAAGTGGTCCATCACATACAAAGGAAGCTTGATAAGACTGTGGGGATTTTCCAGCAGAAACCATGAAGCAAGATGGCAGTTGTAGGATATATTTAAAATACTGAAAGAGAAAACTGTCAAGCAAGACTTCTATATCTGGCAAAGCTATCCTTCGAAATTGAGGGAGTGTTTAGCATATTTTCAGACAAACAGACACTAAGAGATTTTTGTGAACAGAATACATCTTCTACCAGAATTACTAAAGGGAGCAATACAGGCAGATAAGAAAAGATAGGAGAGAGAGAGTGCTTTGGGGGAAGAGTGTATAAATGAAGATTATTAGTAAAGGTAAAATGAGAGCCCAATATTGTAAATATAATAAACAAAGCTGAGTGTAAGTATAGTTGAAAGAGGATGGTTAGGGCATGTATGACACCATAAGGAAAGAAAGAGGATAAAAACTGGGACTGTATAAATTAATGAAACCTAGGTGGTCAATGATAATAATTAAATGTACAAGTATAAAAAAGTTGGTATATGAGGGAGAACAAATGAAAGTCAATATTGCAAGGTGTTGAAAATGGGATAGCATATGGAAAAATGCAATCAATGAAAATTAGGGTTTATAGTTAAAAATAACTTTGTAATAGACTTCCATTAATTATAACAAAGTCAATTTACCAAAGCTAAATGTCAATAAGAGGGGGTGTAAAGGTGGGGTATAAGATTCTTTGCAGTATTGTTTCCCCTTTTAAATTTTTTGTCTTTCATTTTTTTCCTATTCTTCATTCTTCATGAAAGAAATGAAAATGCTCTCATATAGATCATGTTGGTGGATGAGTAACTATGTAGTTTACTGGGAGCCATTGATTGATAGCTTACGATGGATTTCTTGGCATGTGAATAAAATTGTTTAAAAATTAACAGGAAATGGAAGTTCTGGATAAAATCTGGAGCAAGAGAGATGTACCTATTCACTATCAGTAGGAAAGTAGAATAATGGAGCCTCTCTGGAGAGCAGTGTGGTGGTTCCACAAGAGGCTAAGTATAGGGTTACTATATGATCCTGCAACATTATTATTGGGTATATACTTAGAAGAACTGAAAGCAGGACACAAAGGGGCATTTGCATACTGGTGATTATGGCTGCAGTATTCATGATTTGCAGGGGATGGAGGTGGCCTACTTTGACTGATGAACAGAAGAGTGAAGTTTGGTGAACAGATACCATGGAATATTGAGTGGCCACAAGAAGAATGAAGTTGTGATCATGCTTCTAAGTGAATGAATCTTGAGACCATTATGTTGAGAGAAATAAGCAAGATACAAAAAGACAAATATTATAAGCCTCATTAATACAGACTAACTATAATATGAAAAATGTGAAAGTTCTGAGAAATTAATTTAAGAGCATAGAATAACAGGCAATAGAATGTGGGTAGAGATTGGGCAATTGTCAATTAATGAGTACAGAATGTTCAATAAGGCTTATAGTGAAGGTTCCTAGATTATAAACTCTTACAGCAGTCACATCTATTCCTGAGTTTAATTGTTATTTCTAAATCCAGTGATGCTGAGCTCTTTGTGTATAACCTGGTCATTCCCTGGAACTTTGGGTATCTATGTGATGTGTGAGACTCACAAAGTTCTACAGATCTCAAAGTGAGCATTACCCCATACAGCAACTGTTAAAGAAGCTGGAAAAGAAATCAGACTCAGAACTATGAATGAAGCTTATTTGTTTAGAACAAAGGTAAGACAGAATACAGAGTAAAAGATGATATTGACTGTATTTTAAAACTTCAATTTCTGTGTGAGACCGAAGGAAGAGATGTTTATTTGGTAATAAAGTGTATATTTTCTATAGCACACTATCTATTTTAACTCATATAGTCAGTTTGTTCAAACAAAATAATTATAGGAAACCATGAAAAAGGAATGAGATCTTGTTAATTTATACAGGTTAATGAAATATACCAATACATCCCAGTGTAATTTGGGCAGAAAAAAAGTATTTGTAGAGTCTCTCGAGAGAGTTGAGGAGAGTGTGGAAATATTAAACTTCCCCATATGGGGAATTCCTGATCTTCTCACAAGCATTAAGGACTCCCAATTTAATAAGCCAAGCCCTCAATCTTGGGACTTGCCCTTATGAAACTCATTTCTGCAAAGGAGAAGCTAAGTCTACTCATAATTATGCCTAAGAGTCACTCCCAGAGAACCTCTTTTGTTGCCCAAATGTGGCCTCTCTATCTAAGACAACTCTGCAACTAAATTCACTACCCTCCTTTATTGGGACATGCTCAAAAGGGTATAAATCTCCCTGGAACTATTTGATATGACTCCCAAGGATGAGACTGTTGCTGGCATCAAACTATTAGCAAAGTCTACTTGACCAAAAGGGTGAAAATAAATGAGGCAAAATAAAGCTTCAATGGATAAAAGATCTCAATTAGTTGAGAGGTCATTCTGGGACTTATTCTTTTGCATTATAGAGATATTCCTTCTTAGTTTCTAGTGTATTAGAATAGCTAAAGGAAAATACTTGAAACTGTTGAACTATAATCTAGTAGCCTTGAGTTTTGATCATGAATGTATAACTATATAACTTTTGCAGTGTGACCATGTGATTGTGAAAACCTTGTGACTGACGCTCCATTAATGCAGTGTATGTGCAAATAACTAAGAAGATAAAGACAAAAATAAATAAATAGTAGGGGTGGGGATAAGGGGTCTTGGGTGTTTTGGGTGCTCTTCTTTATTTTTATGTACCACATCTCCATTGGAACAACATAATCAAAATTTCCACCCTAAAAAATTGACCTACCCACACAAGATTAGATTATGAAAAAGAACATGACTTTCTGGTGAATATAAGATTTTCAAACAAGCACATTATGTAAATATATCTTAGCATAATCAAGTGGGAAAAGGATGACATGTTCTGTGGACACCAGTCAATCTCTCTTTCCATCCACCCTTGCCATGGCCCAATGAGCTCATAAACAAAGTGACTGTGGTTGCAGGGATGGAGCTTATGGATAGGCTCAGCAATATGGACTTCTAGTCACCAAGGCTAAGCAGCTAGAGTCACTTGTAAATACTAGATCTGCCAGCAGCAAAGTACAATACTGTGTCACACAGATGACACCATTCCCTGAATGATCAACCAGATACCTGGTGATAGACTGAGAAAATTGGACTGCTTCTATTAGGATAGAAACTTACTCTAGATACATGTTTTCCTTCCCTGAACGCAATGATTATGCCAAAGCTACCATCCATAGGCTTACAGATGCATTATTCTCCATCACAATTTTTGGCACAGCACTGCTTTTCATCAATGAACTTAATTCATCGAAAATGAAGTTCAGCCATGGGTCCATGCCCAAAGAATCCACTGGCCTTTTAGTATTCCCTATCATCACGAAGGAGTTGGTTTGAGAGAACAATGGAATGGTTCTTTCTAGCCCAGTTCCTGCACTGGCTAAGTAGGATTACCTTGTTGGACTGGGGCAATGTTCCCTTGGAGGTTGTATATGCTCTAAACGAGCATCTGATCTATAGTGCTGTTCTCCTATAGCCAGGATTCATAGGTCTAAGAATTTGGGTGGAAATGGTAGTGGCATCATTCACTATTACCCTTAGTGTTTCACTAGTGAACATTTGCTTCCTGTCTCTGCTACTTTTCACACTGCTGGTATAGAAGCCTTGGTTCCAAAAGGAGGAGTGCTTCCACCAGGAGACACAACAATGATGCCATTGAACTGGAAGTAGAGATTACCACCTGGCCAATTTGCTCTCCTTATGCTTCTGAATTAACAAACAGAGAAGGGAGCTACTGTACTGGTTGGCATGAGAGTTCTAATTACCAAGGGATATGGCTCTGCTAATGCACAATGGAGGTGAGGAAGAATACTCTTGGAATACAGGAGCTTGCTTACCTGTCTTTCAATACTACACATGCTATGTGATTTAAAGTCAATGAAAAACTACAACAACCCAATTCAGACAAGACTATCCAGAACCTTCAGTCATGAAGATTTACGTCACCCCACTAGGCAAAGAACCATGACTGAGGTGCTTGCTGAGGGCAAAGGGATATGGAATGGGTAGTATAAGAAGGTAGTCATAAATACCAGCTCAACCACATAAGCAGTAAAGAAATGAGGACTATAATTGTTATGATTATTCTTCCTTATTTTGTTATGAATATATATATAGTTTACATGTTTTTAAAACACTATCAAAAGTTATAGAGACTATTATATTTATAAAAACTTAAACATTAGTAAAGGCATATATATATATATATACACACATGTGTATATGTATGTATATATACATTTTCCCCAAAACCAAATGAATCGTTCTTTATACCCCATTGTGAGACCATTGTACTATATGACATATGGACTAATTTTTTTTTTTCTATTCATGAGTAAGTGGAAGATCTTCATATTCTGGTACAATGTCACAGTCACAGATTAGAGACACTGAATAGAAGATTCAAGACTTCAGCTATTGGTCCCTTTGACACAAGGAAAAATCCTAGGTGATCTCAGCCCTTAAAACTTTATTTTCATAAACAAACCCTCGAATTTATGGACAACTGATTTTCCCAAGGAAGCAAAGCTTAACAAGACTTGAAGAGACATTTCTCCAAAGAAGATATACCAATGGCTAGAAAGCAGATCAAAATATGTCTAACATCATTAGCCTTCAGGAAAATGCAAGTCAGAACAAAAATGAGGTTCCATTTCACACTCATTGAAATGGTTGGTATTTTAAAAAATGGTATATTACAATTGTTGGAGAGATTGTGGAGAAATAAGAATACTTGTTCATTGCAAGTGGCAATGAAAAATGGTGTAGCTATTGTGGCAGGCAGTTTGGCTGTTCCTTAGAAAGCTAAGCATAGAACTGCCATATGACTTGGCAATCCCACTACTAGATAATATATCCAAAATAATTGAAAGCAGGGACTTGAGCAGATGTTTGCACACTGATATTCATTGTGGCATTATTCACAATTTCCAAATGATGGAAGCAACATAAGTGTTCATCAACTGGCAAATAGATAAATAAAATGTGGTGTATACTTAAAATGGAATATTATTCAGCCATAAAAAATAACAAAATCCTAGTACTATCAACAGCATGGATGAAACTTGAACACATCAAGATGAGTGAAACAAGCCAGGCACAAGAAAACAATTATTATATGACCTGACTGATATGAAGTAATTAGAATAAGCAAACTCATAGAGTCAGAACCTAGAATATAGGTTAGCAGGGGTCAGGGTGGGGATAAGGAATGGAAACTTAAGGTTTAAAATGCACAGGATTCCTGTTTAGAATGATGAAAATGTTTTGATAATAGATGGCAGTGATGGTAACCCAACATTGTAAATATGATTAACAGCACTGAAAAATATATCTGAATGTGGTTAAAGAGGAAAACTTTAGATGGTATATATGGTAACAGAATAATTTATTTTAAATCCATGCAACTGCATTACACTATGAATCTTATGTTGAACACTGGACTATAAATACTAGTACAATTATAAAATGTGTTATGATCAATCGTAGCAATATTCTACACCAATTCAAGCTGTTAAAAGTAGGGTTGTATATGGGAATCCTGTATTTTATGCATGATTGTTCTAAAAACACACAACTGTTTTAATGAAGAAAACACAACAGAGTAATGTATTCATGATTCAAACAGCCAAGACTCCCAGGTTTCCTAGACTACCACTGAGTATGCAGCCTTCCATTTACTCCAAATCCAGGGACATACATCTTAACTCACATTGAAAGCCCATTGATTCCTGGAGCCTCACTGTCATAGGCAGCACAAATGAAGGATGAAAAAATAAATCAAAACCCCTCCCAGGCGAGATGCCCTCTCTACTCCATTGCTGTAGGTCTTGTCAACCAGGTGTTTATACTGCTGGTTTGCCCTCTCCCTTCCCTTTTCTAATTTTGTAAGAATCTACTGTCTAAGAAGAAGGATGAAACACCAAACACTTGATTAGCATTTACCTTGTGCCAGACACACTGCTAAGAACTTTGCATTTTGATTCATGTAAACTTCAGAGAGAAATTATGACATCAGAATTATTATATTCCCTATGCAACAGATGGGGAAACTGAGGCAGGGGGTAGTGCTGTAACAGGCTCAGGGCCACACAGTTAAGAAGTTGCAGAGCCAGTTTGTCAACCATGGGTTTCACCTTTAGAATTAATCTCTTAGGCACTATACAAACCCACTTCCCTGCTTCTGGTTTGCTACTCACAGCTCATACAACCTCAGCCCCAGAGGTAGAAGAGAATATATTTCTTACCCTGAGTTTTAGCAGGCTAGGAAATTTGTTCTTGCCACTGATGAAGGAGATATTTCTGCTGTCAACATTTCAAATGAATTAATTTGTCCTGAATATTTTAGAAATATAATATCTCTTTATGTATTAGTTTGCAATTTATGTTTTTGTGCAGACATATAATTCCATTTATTTTTTTATTGCTTTGAGAAATACTTCAAATATTTTTTGTGGTTTCTGTTTACTTTTTAATTTTAAAGGAGGATGGGAAATGCTGGGTCAATTAAACTAGATTTTGAAAGAAAATGAGTGCTTAATTTAGGAGTGTGATTATAATCTTGATCTTGAAAATTCTTGACTATGTAAACAATCCAGCAGGGTTGATTATGATGCCTAAAGGAGGGCAAAATAGAATAGAACCAAACTTTATTGGGATAACACATTAATTCCATACAGGATATGATGAAATCTCCATAATACACATATTTGAATATCAATGAGCATATCTTTTCCCCATATGGCAATTATAATTTCCAAGTATTTTTCCACAATTACCCACAGCAACTGACTCATGAGTCAAAATGAAGTAGAGGTTTATCACACAAAAAATGAGCATGACATACAGCTCCCTTGAAAAGAAATTTTTAACTTATACATGAACTTCATATTGGATCCATTTTATTCTATTTTCCAACATGCTAATCAAATTACAACACTGAATTAAGATTTCCCTTGAGCATGTGCTTTCTTTCATTCCTTTTTCCTTTTGCTTATCCTTATGTACTATTTTAATAATGCATTACCTTGACATGCTTATCAACCTCAAGGAAACCCATAATTTAATATAAGAATTTATATATTGGATAACATATATGAAAAGAAGTTACAGTACAAAGACACACTTGATAGAATGAGTCCACTTTAGAGCCAAATAGAGTATTGCATAACCGAGTATGAAATACCTTATTAAATAGCTTCAAGTTTCCTTTTGAAATCTTATTCTAATTCTCCCTAAGAAGTGTTATCCAAGAGCAGAAAAAGTTGCAAATTGCATTGTCCAATTTATGATTATCTTTTTATTTAAGGACCCTTGGGTTATTCTTATTTTTCATTGTTGTATGTTTGGACTTTACTCATTGGAAAATCATTATTACATTAAATATAACATATTATGATACATAACATATAGGTTATGTATTGATTGTCACTAGCAACTGATAATAATTGAAACTTTCTTTTTATGGTACTGTCTTTGATCAGTCAGGTCTCTAGAGGCAGAGACTGAGAAAAAGATTCATTTTCAGTTAAGTGGAAGAGTGTCCTTAGGAGAATGGGAAAGAGAAAGGTTGGCTAGGACAGGGACAAACATCTAAGCAAGAATAGGCCTGATGCCACCAGAAGCTCTAGAGCTTGAATTCCATCACAGTGCAGGATGCTCCTTTAGCCAGAGGACCTGTGCCTTCTGAACCCTGTGTTACTACTGTCTGAAGTCTGTGGACAACGCAGGAGGCCTAGTGGAGGTGGAGGTAGACTTCCTGGCGGGGAGATCTTCTTGAGCAGGGCACCTCACTGAGAAAAGAGGTGGCTATATATGGTTAGCAAACCCCCCATAGCAGCTAGTAAATGGGACATGGCCTGGTAAAGGGAATCCAAAATGGATGCAAACCATCCTGGTTGAAGAGCAGTACCATACCCCTATGTATATTCTTCCGCTTCTCACTTTGCACATTCTTTTCTGTCTTTTCAGTGTGATTTCTAGCACTTTGCTGCTTTTATGTGAAAGTACATTTTAATGACTTGCATCAGAGTGGTGGTAATAGGACTGTCACCCAGTTTTACATGGTGAAATATCCAGTTTATTTGGAGTTTAATGCAGGTTTTCAGCCCATGTCTTCTCCTTTTAGAACTTGGGATGTTACCCATAAAACTGTGCAAGGGCACAAACAAACTATAGTCAAGATGAGTTTTCTGTTTCCACATATTAACCTCATCACATTTTAAAATGCACACACATCACATTTTCACCATAGTAAAAGTTTCCAAACGAAAAAAGTCTGATTAAATAAAAGCTGTGTCAAGATATAAGAATGCTTACTTCTTTATCACATTCATTGGCCAGCAGTTAATAACTGTAATACTTACAAGATATTACAGAAAGAACTGTTTTGACCATCAAACCATATTTATTTTTCTTCTTGAATGCCTACTATTTTCAGAATTTCTTTTTTTTAAGTCATCTTTTTCTTCTGATATCATTTTCAGGGGTTATCTCCAAAAGGTAACCATGCAATGCCACCCAGAGCAGATTGTCAAATAAATTCAGAGACTACATCTTGGAAAGAAAACATGAAAATATGTCAACAATCTATTTACTTCATCTGCCAATAATCTTTCTAAAGAAAATACTGAGAATAAAGTTTTTCAGTGAATATCAACAGATTTTTAAACCCTTAACTCAAACATTTTGATTCAAAATGATTATTTTTTCCATGTAGACAGAAAGGTTGTAAGCAACAAAATTGACATTTAGAAAGAAATAAAGGGGAAACAAAATGAAATTATGTCAAAGTCCCTTCTTTCATAATATCCAGAAGTGAAAAGCAATTTAGGACAGATGAAGCCTTTCATCTATGACATATAGCATTTATAAAATTTAACTCCACTAAGAAGTGTCTTGGACTCTAGAATAAGTCCGGGGCAATTTTTATTAAGAATTGTGATTGCTATTTTTTTTCAAAGCCCTGTAGATAACCAATCTACTCTAAAGGTAATATTCAGGTTTGAAAGATCAGGCATTTTAGTTGGCCACTTCAAGTAGTATTATATACCAATGATGTTATAAAAACTGAAACTTATGCATCATTTGAAGATCTCCATTCACATTTCTAAACACTTTAGATTTATTTACTTAACCTGTAAAAGCCTTCATAATTTTTTATAAATAAGAATATAGAGGCTTAAAGAGTTTAAGTTGTCCAAAATCAACTAGTTAATCTCAATGTTGAAACTGAGATTCAAATCCAAGTGTAAGCTATCGGGTAAGAAATTTTACCTATACAAAATAGGTTTAGAAAATCTTTGTCCACCAATCAAGAAAAGCAGTAGGAAGCCCCTACAACTTATGGGGGTAGGGTGGAAGAAATTTTGCATACATGGATTTAACAGCATTGGAAGTTTCAAAGATCATTCTACCTACAATGTAGAGATTCAGAGTTCAGACTATGGTTTTCATCAGCAACAGGAAATGCTTGAAGACAATGGAAACTAAAACTAGGATTTAATCAATAGCCAAACCTTTGCATAAGAGTTAAGGTGATTTTCTTTTCCAAAAAAAGTACTGAAAACGTTCTGAAATCCATCCAGGCACATGTTCTTACAATTTCTTGATTAGAGATGTGTCCTTCTCCCTGGTAGGGGTTCTCTATGGCCCTTGGTTCTCTCCTCCAAGTAATCTTTCCTTCTCCATAAAGTGTGACTCTTGTTTTTTCAGATGCGTACCCTTAGATTTACCTATGTCTCAGATAAGGGCTTTATATTGTGCTCTTGGTTTTATCTTCGCCATATTTTTTTGAAAGCACCCTGGATTATATGTTTGGAAGTCATTTCTTCATTTGAGAACTGTCTCTTCTAGACAGGATAGGAATAAGAGAGGGTTTTATTTTCTCAATCTAGCAAGTCCTGGCTCCCTTATATTTAGCACACTTCACTCTGTTTGTATCCTTCATATATAGCCAGTTATGCCTCTAAATCATCTTAGTTAGATTTTCAAGTTCATTAGATATATTTTTCATGTTACTGCATGTGACAGTGTTGCCACACTTACCCCCACTATATAACCAGATTATCCTTTCCTCTAACGTCCAGTTTATATACTCCCCGCTTTCTTCCAATCACCACCACCACAAAAGTGCAAGCTGGTCTCCTCCTAGCTTATACTTTTGTTAATATTCTACTTGCAGCCCTTCCAGCTTTCACTAGCCCTTTTCTCAAGGACTTTCAGGCTCCCATTTGACATCCAGTCCTAAATGCAATGTCACATGCTTTTCTCACAGCCACACATTACATTAAAGTACCAAGCTACTGCTGTGTAACAAACCATCAAAGAATTCTGGCATAAAACAACCACTGTACTATGTTCATGGGTTCAATGGCTCTGGAATTGGGAAAGAGGGCAGAAGGCATAGTTTGTCTGCTCTGCAGTGACTCCAAGGCTGGGGAATTGGATCCTCTGAAGTCTCCTTCACGCGTTTGATTGAAGCTGGTGCTGGCTCTCACCTTGGAGCACAGCCAGAAATGTGAGCTTGGGGCCACTCATCATAGACATTTGGTAGAAAAATATACTGAAAATATAGAGGCCAAATTCAGTAAGAATTTGCTATTTCAGTAAGGGGGCAATTAATGAACCTGAAGAGGAAAGCAAAGGAAATGAATATTTTCTAAATATGCTGAGTGTAATTTCATAGAATAAATCAGATTTTTCTTACAGACAGAGAAAGCATGATGTATCCTAGGGAGGAAAAGTCATGTTCATGGACCTAGAGCAGGATGTATGCAGACAAATAAAATTGGTTAGACATCACTGTGTCTTAAAGCTCTTAGAATGAGATTACAGGGTTAGGCAGAGGTCGGCTGGCAAAGCCCTTCCTCCTTAAGGAGATTAGACATCAAAGGTACTAAAAAGCAGGTGATTTGTGCTGGATCTAAGTGAAAATCAAAATGGAAAGGTGAAAGATTCCAAAATTATGAAGACGTAAAGTTGATAGAACATTATTAGTCACTATTGAAGGAGATAATCCTCCTTGAATGAACTGGCTACCTGGTGTGTGAGGAAGTGGTTTTAAGAAGGGGCAAGAGTGGCATACAGAGTCGTGAGGGGAATTCTAAACTAATCCAAGACTAACAGTAGTATAAAAGCACATGACACAATTTGAGCCTGATCAACAGACAAGTAGAGATGCATGTTCTGAAGCATGGTTGTAACATCACAAATGTTAAACGATCACAAAAATCTCTGAAGTCGTTTTTACAATTGATCTATGAATCATGACATGAAACAATCTTCATAGGTTGACTAACCTAAATTCACAACTCTAGTCAACAGAACAGTTGGATATTTGAACAAGTAGAAAAGTAATTATATTTTGAAAAATCTAAAATGAAGGGGCATTAAACTTATCTAGAATATGTTTTACTGTTATGTGAACAGTAATTGTAGTGCAAAGGCAAAAGGAAGGAAGGACAGGAGGGAGGGACGGAGAGAGGAAGATATTAGTACAATATGATGGCACTGGTTAAAACAATTATCTTGGCCTTGAAATTAAATTATAATTGGATAAAGTCTCACTTTGAATTTTTTCTAATATCTTTCTCAATTCCCCACATATCAAGATCACCCTGAAATATTCCTGTTAATATCTATACAGAATGACAACAAAAATTAAGGCATCTCATTGTATAATTCTTTGAAGATTTATATTAAGCATTCAAATGTCAGACATATTCATTTTTTTAGTGTTCTGAAGTCAAATAGAAATTATATATTCTTCAGAGTGCTATGCTATATTTTACATGATGCTAGAAATTAGGAATTAAGTAAATTTTAAATGCTCAGGAATTTTTATGATGATAGTACAGATTGCAGTTTTTAAATTATATTTGTCTATTAAAGACAGCAAAATTTATAGCCCTTAAAATTAAGACTTTCAAAATGTCTTTAAACATGATAACCACCTTTCTAAATAACAATGTACATATCAGTGTAATAAATGAATTATTCAAGCTAATATTGTGAAAAAAATATTCTTTTCATAAAATAAGTGAAAAATTAAAGTACAATAATACATGTAAATAAATATGTGTTTGTGTGAGTGTATGCAGGGATGTATCTCTCGTAAGACTTCAAACTTAATCAGTTCTTTCTCTACTCAGCCTCTCCAAGGATTTTATGAGAAAGACATTGTGCCGGTTTTCAAATATTATGTACCCTAGAAAAGCCATGATCCAATCCTTGCAGAGGCAACCATTTCTCTTAATCCTGATCCAGTATTGTAGTGTGGAACTTTCGATTAAATTATCTCCACTGAGATTGTGGGTGGAACCTTTGATTAGATAGATATGTGACCCCATTCCAGGTGGGTCCTTATTAGTTCACGAGAGTCTTTTAAAAGGGGAGACATTTTGAAGAGAGAGTCAGAAATGACAGAAGTGTCAGAGCTGACAGAGAGAGCAGATGTAGATGTTTAGAGAATAGTTGCTTCAGAAAACAGAGACACAGATGTTTGTAGATGCTTGTAGCCAAGCAGAAGTTTCCATGAGTTGTTCCACAAGTCAGAACCTGAAGAGAGGCAAGGGAAGCCAAGAGATGAAAGTCAGCCTGGGAGAAATAAAATGAGGGACCCCCATAAGAACAGAGACTTAAAGCATGGAGCCCAGGAGCAAGGGACCAGCAGATGCCAGCCATGAGACTTCCCAGTTGACAGAGGTGTTCCAGACCACCTCTGGACCTTCTTGAGTGAAGGTTACCTCTTAGTGCTTTAATATGGATGCTTTCACTTCCTTAGACCTGTAAACTTATAACATATTAAATTCCCTTTTTAAAAAGCTGTTCTGGTTCTGGTATATTGCATTCTGGCAGCTTATTAATCAATACAGACATAGAATGGAAACAATTGTATATGATTGCCCTAACATAAAAGACAAGAAGCCAAATAAAGAAAAGTACATTCTCTCACACACATACACACAAAATTATAGAACACAACTCTTTAAAATGAAAGAGATAGAAGACTTCACCCGTGACTCAGAATACTTCATGCAATATGGGTTCAATGGTTTAAGTGAGATAATTAAAGCCTATAATAGAACAATTTAACAATCTAAATATCATATCATTTTTAACTTGTTTGGAGTGCTCGGAGATAAGTGACTTTAAATACTCTTTCATGCTGTCTATGTCTTCTTAATTTGACACAGTTTTTCCTAAAAGTTGACTTTTTTTTCTTTTATTATTATTTGTTCTCTTATGGCCATCTCTAGCATTAAATGACATTAAATTTTTCTACAAAAAAATTCACCATTTTCAAGTAATTTTTAAAAACTAAAATTAGTCAGAATTCTTAAGCAAAAGGAGAGTCAAGTTTTATGATAAGATTAATATGACTTCTTGTAACTCCGGTCTAAATGTGTCTCCTAATTGAATGCTGTACTGACAGCAATGATTTAATTTTAGTATGCATTGCTACCCATGACTGTATAATTTGACTTAGTGACTCTACAAATGGGTATATGCTTATTTAAATTGTCTTCAGAAATAATTAAATGGAATATGTTATTTGGACAAATGCAATTATTATAATAAATTCAATAAGGAATCAGTTTGGTTTAGCAATTGGAGGCATTGTTGTTCTGCTGGATTACCTTCCTTATACATGTTTAATAGGGATTTATACAACGCTGTTTGTTTTCTTATGAATTATTGCATCTCATTTTCATACAGATAGTACTGACTAGTCCAGCAGATTTTTGCAGGTATTTTACTACACTCATTCTGCCATTTTCAACTTTTCATTGTTACTACTGTCAAGCTTTGTACAAGCAAGGTTAAGAAAGAACTTCCTTCCAGCTATGTAACTAAGTGGCACGATGACACATGTCTCAGTTCCTATTTCACCCTTCTCTTTCTTCTGCCTCTTAGGATTATTTTACGTTTAAATGAATTTAGTGTTGCTTAAAATATGATGCCACTACCCTAGAAAACAAGTGTCTTCCTTATTTCCCAATTGGAACTATGGTATTTCTCTGCCCCTATCATGTCACACTGGCTCTAAAAGAACCTCTTTAAATAACAGTCTTTATTTTAAAATAGATGCATTTTTTTCTGAATGTGGACTCAACCTCTGTTGGCCTATGCATTTATTCCTGTACCAATAGCAAAATTCTTGACTATTAGAAATGGGCAATTGCTCTTAGTGCATATGAAAGCAGGACACTTCTTTTTGCTTTTCTTTAACTTTACCTTGATTCCTTCCTCTACAACAGAAATTTACATTTTAACACATAAGCAGGTTTGATTTTGCTTTAATTGTGTTAGATTTAAGATTTGCTGGGAGACATCTGACTTCCTTAAAATATTGACTTTTCCCAAATTATAATTATCTGTAATTTTCCAACTTATAGATAACTATACATACTTTGGACTATCTTTGGACTTTCTTAAAACCACTTTCTGAGTCTTTCAATGAATTTTACAAATTCCAGTATTTAGTTACATTTAACAATTCCTGCTGCATTTATTTCTTGTTAGCTTAAAATTTAATTCCCACTGGTTAGTGAATAGAATTGTAATATCCCGATTATGTTGAAGCCCTAACCCCCAATACCAGCGGATGTGACCTGATTAGGAAATTCTTTGCAAATGTAATAAAATAAAGAAGCCATGCAGAATGAAGTTGGGCCATATTGCAGCAACTCTTAGCCTTTTAAGGAGAGGGAGATTTGGAGACACACAGGGGCAAGGCAGCTGTATGAAGAGGAATGCGGACATTGCAGTGGTACAGCTACAAGTCAAGGAACACCAGCGACTGCTGGAAGCATGGAAGAAGCAAGGGAGGATTCTTCCTTGAGTGCTCAGTGGGGAGGTTGGTCTACTTATACCATGACATGAGACTTCTAACTTCCAGAACTGTAAGAGAATTAATTTATGTCCTTTAAGGCCACATTTGTAGAAATTTGTTCCAAAAATTCTAGGAAACTAACACAGATTTCATGGGGAAGTTTTAGGAATTTCAAAATCTATTAGTTAGACGTTTGATACCTTTTAACGGAGGTATAATTCAGATGCAGTAAAAGTCACCCCTTTTAGCATAAGCGTTTATGAATTTTGACAAGTATCTTATAGCCATGTTGTCACCAAAACCGAAAAAAAATGAGCAATCTATTAACATAAAATTTTCCCCTGTGCCTGTCTGTAGTCAGCGTCCTCCCCTCCCCCAATTTCCTTCCTAACAAATATGAATCTGTTTTCTGTGGCTACATGTTTATCGTTTTGAGAATGTCATATAAATGGCATAATAAAGTCTGTAATCTTTTCTTTTTTTTTTTTTACATGGGCAGGCACCGGGAATCAAACCCATGTCCTCTGGCATCGCAGGCAAGCATTCCTGCCTGCTGAGCCACCATGGCCCTGTAATCTTTTAAATCTGGCTTTTTTCACTTAGCATAATGTAAGAGCAACTCATTTGTACTGCTACATGTAACAATAATCTATTCCTTTTTTATTTTTGAGCATTCCATTATATGGATATGCCACAGTTTATTTACCTATTCATTGATTGGAGGAGATTTGCCCTGTAGTCAGTTTCAGATGATTATGAAAAAAAAAATACAGTAAAACACTTTCATAGAGGTTTTCTGGTAAAGGTAAATTTTATCAGTTTATCTATCAGAAAATGGGAATAACAGCAATTAGGATTATTATATTTTATTATTATCCCATAGTGTTGAATTGGGAAATGAGATATTCCATTTCAAATAATAAATTTGGGTCCCATTCTGTATTTCACAGATGATTAAATTCCCATAAGTAAATTATTGAGTTTTATGGTAAATATACCTTTAATATTATTTTTCTTAAAAGACCCTGACAAAGTGGCTGTGACATTTTGCATTCCCACCACAATGTAGAAACTTTCCAGAATTATCAAATTCTAATAGTTTCTATTTATGCGTGTGTATGTTTTACTTAGTTTTATTACCTACTTTAAGAGTTGTGTAGCGATTTGTCTTTGTAATTTTAATTTGCAATTCCCTAGTGACTAGTGATTCCAAGACTCTTTTCTTGTACTTATTTGTCCTATGCACCTCTTCTTTATTGTAGTATTTGCTCAAATTATTGCTTGTTTTTAATGAGTATATAGAAGGAGTTTTCAAGTGGCACTATTAACCTTTGCACTGGATAACTCTTTGTTGTGGGGAGTGTCCAGAGCATCGTAGGGTGTTTAGTGCAAGCCCTGGCCTCAGTCCACTGGAAGCCTGTTGCATTCCCTTCCCATTTTCACAAACCAAAAATGTCTTCAGATGTTGCCAAATAGCCCCAGGAGGGAGGGAGAGAAGCACCAACTTGTCCTGAGGGGAGAATCACTACTATGAAAGCAATTTACAAAGCTATCTAAAACAATGCTACTTAAACTCTCTTTGATGAAGGTGCAGAGCCACCTTATTGCAGACAGATTCCTTTGTAAAGTATAATAATATATAATTACTGGGAAAACAAAAGAACATTGCTACATTAAATATGAGACCCATGTTTGTAGTTTTAGTTCTTTGTTTCTCTATTACAAGAACTCTGTCAAATTCCTATAAGAATATTTACCTACTTACCCTCACTTTCTGCATGAATCTCTTCAAAGACTAATAGCACATATTTTATGAAGCAGCAGTATTTGGCAGATCCACATTGATGTGCACTACTCTAAACCTCAGTTTATCTATCAGAAAATTGGAATAATAACAATTAGCACTATTATATTATATTATTATCCCATGATGTTAAGTTGGGAAATGAGATAATCCATATCAAGTCTAAATTTGGGTCCAATTCAGTATTTCATAGATTTTTTCCCACGACTTAGTAGTAAAGCAGAATGCCTTATAGCAGGCACAATTTTTAGCAAGAATAACTGCAATTCTTACACTTGTCATCATCCATATGTTCCTAAAATGACAAAAGGGACACATCACCTGCTGTAGAGGGATAGCTGTCTAATCAAAGAGATTCACATTTTTAGTCTCCACTTCTTTAATTCTCTAATTCTCTAAATTTTATCAAAGGTTGATTTACCTACCCTATAATTCATGACTATGCCCTTAATGTGTAACATTCGGTACCGTCACCTCTCTACGAGGAAATACCCTGCTGTTATCTGCTCTCAAACTTAGCATCGCCTAAAGGTAGCAAACCCCAAATATTTCTTCTAGGTAATAGGGATTTTTAATCATCACTCCATGCTGTATCATTTGGATTGTATTAGTTTGGCCCTTTAAATAATTGCTTTTATTGATTTACAAATTTCCAGTATACTGCCTCAGCACAGATATACAATTTAGGAATGACCATAAGATAACCTATTTCTCTTCTTATCTTAGCCTTTAGTTTTTTCTTTTTTTTTTTGCATGGGCAGACACCGGGAATCGAATCCGGGTCTCCAGCATGGCAGGCAAGAATTTTGCCACTGAGCCACTGTTGCACCGCTCTATCCTTTAGTTTAGTTTTTTTTTTTTTTTTTTTTTGGTCAGATCTATATGTTCTTTTCCCTCTCTCTCTTTTTATCCTTTAATTTGCCATTACTGATTTGCTTCAATTCTGTACCCCTCTCCTGATCTTCTTTTTCAGCTAATAGTATTCCCTTTAGTATTTCTTGTAGGGCAGGTCTCTTCTTAACTAGTTCTGTCTTTGTCTATCTTTGAAGATGTTGAACTCTCCCTCAATTTTGAAGGAAAACTTGGCTTTGATAAAGAATTTTGGGCTGGAACCCTTTCTCCTTTAGGATCTGAAACATACCACTGCCTTCTTGCTTCCATGGAGTCTGTTAGAGTTGAACCTCAGTATTATGTGTTTTCAGTTTACAGTAGATCACTTTTCATATGCTGCTTTCAGGACATTGTTTCTCTTCAAAACTTGATAGTTTGATTAGTATGTGTCTTGGAAAAGTCTATTTGGATTTATTCTATTTGTAGTTCATTGGGCCTCTTTGATTTTTGCATTTAGGTCTTTTATAAAGTTTGGGAAGTTTTCCAAGATTATATCCTCAACTAATTTTCCCAGCATTTTATCCCTCTCTTCTCCATCTGGAACACCAATGGTTCTTATATTTGTGTGCCTCTTTTGCCCACCATCTTCCTAAAATCCAGTTTCATGTTTTCCATCTTTCTTGTTATTTGTTCTTTTGGGCACTCTAGTTCAATTTTCCTGTCTTCTAAATCACTTGTTCTTCCTTTTGTTTCTTCAAATCTACTATCGTTTATCTCTTCTATATTTCTAATTTGGTCTACTATATCTTTCATCTCTGTGAGAACTACCATTTTTCTATTTCATCTTTTAAATTCTTTTTTTTATGTTCTTCTGGTGTCTTCCTGATAGCCTTTATTTCTTTATAAATATTTTTTAGTAATTGTTCCATATTCTGTGTCCCCTCTGGAGTTTTTGTTTGGTCATTTGGCTAGGTCATTTCTGCTTGGTTCTTCTCATTCTTTAGGTTTTCTGTTGTGTTTGGGGCATTTGATAATCTTAGAAAGGTTATTTTGAGAGTTGGTTTCATTCACTTGTCTAAAGTTTTGTATTTACTTGGTTTTGCACTGATAGTTTCCTTTTGCACTTGGTTTGTCAGTAATTCTCTGTTAAACTAAGTCCTGGATCTCATGTAGGGGATACAATTCTACTAGAGGGTCTATTAAAAGCTAGGCAGAGGTACACAGGTGTTTCAGTGTCCAAATACCCACCCAACATGTGGAAGACCTGGGTTCATTTCCTTGACCAGGTACCCAATAATCATAATAATGATAACATATAATACAAAAATGAAGAAAAAAAAAACAAAAACATACATCAACAGCAGTAGGGCCCAAAGTCAGAAGGAGATACCCCAAGATATATTAGGAATGAACTCAGACTGGTGGCCACAGAAGGGAGAGAAATTTTTTTAAAAAGTAAAATAAAAACAAAGAAAAATACAAATATAAACATAAAAATAGCAATAATACTACTAATAAGCAATATATAGAGAAAAATAGATTAAAAAGCAGTAAAAAAAAAAAAAAAGGGGACATGACATCCCATAACTGCAGGCCTGAAGCAGCCTCCAGCTGAACATATTGGGAAAGGACAGGTCTGAAGGAGAAGGTACCTCAGGAGTACCACTTCCTGTGAGAAGCGGTAAGTACAGGCAAATTCCCTGTCTGCTTAGGCAGTCCTGGGCATTCTCTCCCCATCCCCTATCTTCTACCATGGAACACTGGTTGACTTAACCCACCCCACTCTGCCATCTTCCCAGAAATAAAGTGATGTGATTTTAAAATGGTAGATTACCAGGGTGCACAGGTGGTTCAGTGGTAGAATGCTCGCCTGCCATGCAGGAATCAAACCAGGCTTGATTCCTGCCCAAGCATCTAAAAATGATAATAATAATAACAATAATGGCATATAATCTACAATTGAGAAAAATAAAAAGCAAAAGGGGATATATATTTGTTGCTATTTTATTAATGAAATGTATAGCCATAGGTGTGCCTTCACAATCTACATGCAAAGTTTGTGTCTTGGATTCCCCTACTTCCAAAGAGACCACATCATAAACAGAAGAATTTCAGAGAAGATAAATATCAATATTGTCATTACCCATGCTCAGACCAAGAGGAGCAAAATAGAGCAAGGAATAAATCATCAGAGGAAAAGCTGTTCCATCACTGGGATATAGTAGTCTGTTTCATAAACATTTACTGGGAACATACTATGTGGTAAGCACTGGGGATAAAAAGGTGGATAAACGAAATGCCCGACCTAAGAGAGGTTATATACAAACAGGAAAGAAAACAAGAATAAATGTAGATATAGATATAGGTATAGATCCCAATAAAATATGCATCCAATAATTTACCTAGAAATGACTTCTGTACAGCAGGACAGGGAACTTCAAACTAATAGATCAAGCTCTTTTCTAAGAGTAAAATCATGTATTCTAAATGATATTAGACTTCAAAGTAGGCCTATATTCTAATTGCCTCTTGCTCTCTACCTATTTCATTCATGGATAACATTGAAATGTCCTTCATGTCTGATGATCTGTTATGTGTCCAACACTATAAACACAGTTAAGGTTATTTATTTTCCTCTACTTCCAAACTTTTTAACTAAATTTTATTATTTAAAAAGCAGTCATCAGCCACTGAATTGGGTAAATCTATTACACTTAACACTGGATCTACCATAAGACCTAGAAACATGAAAGTAGTATGGCTCAGGGAAGAATATAAGATTATCATGATTAATATTATATCATATAGAATCCAGAAGGGTTAATAAAATGAATACTTGAAAATATTTTGAAATTTGGCTGCCTGTTTTCCAGAAGCTAAATGGTTTGAGGGGCACAGTTGAATGTACATCTAGTAAATTCCTCATCCAAATGGTTGACTCTGTACAATTTTAGAGGCTATAGAATTGAGTTCTAGAACAGGAAAATTTGATTGTTAATTGATTTTTTCAAGTGTGAGTTTTCTTTTTTTGTGGATTATATTCATTCTGCTTCATGACACCATATTTCTTACTGTGATTTGTGAACACTTTTTCCACTTCTTTTAGAAAGCTTTCCTCCTATAGAGGTCTTCTTTGTAGCACTCCACACATCCTGGAGGAAGGTTTTGACTTGCTGCCTGCAATGGCATTATAAAATCTACGTGCCCAATCATTTATTCCACTAATGCCTCAATTCTGGAATCATTCATTTATGATGCAGTTCTGGGCTCATGCACACGTACAGCCTAGACCCAAGCCCTGCCTCACAGAGATGATTCTGCTCTGCCGTTGCTTCCATTCCCAAATACAATGATAGGCTACAATTCTAGGTGTATGCGTAGATCTAGGTGTAGAAGTCCATGTTCATGGGTGGACAGCATGCCACTGCAATGGAGTGGACAGAGTTCCTCTCCTCTCGTGGAGAACATGTATTTTTGCCATCAGATGGGCAAGTTATCCCTGCTGTCCAGATGACACAGTGTCTCTGACTTCAGATTGCCATTCAGATCTCTTCCTTAGACTCCCTGGCCTGTGTTTCATTCCAGGACCTATGAATGTTATGACTCTACATACCTCATTTGTCTTTGCAGTCTCTACTAGGTGTTACTCCATAGTTTAATCAATCATGAATTTTAATGGCTTGAATGTATTATAGTATTTCCAAGTGCCTGGATTATAGAGGATATTTTTTTGTGTGTATTCAAGCTACCATCATTCCTGAAAATTTCCATGACCATCACAGAGTATGTATCTATGCTTTAAGGTGGTATTGAAGAATGTCTTAAAAATTCTACATCTATATAGCTAGAAAATGACATCTTAAATTAATTAGTATCATATGTTTATCATAATTAACAGACCAATATAGAAGCATTGTTGTTAATGAAAGACCATAGTTTTCTCAAACATCCTTAGTTATCTCCTAATGTCTTATTTTCTATTCTAGAATTCTGTTATGGATTGAATTCTGTCCCACCAAAAAAGTTATGTTCAAGTCTTAGTCCTTGGTCCTAGGAATATGGCATTATTTGGAGATATGCTCTTTGAACAAATAATGAGTTAAGATTAGCCAAAACTGAATCAGATTGGGTCTCAATCCAGTATGGCTGATGCCCTTATAAAAAGGAGAGATGATACACTCAGAAGAGAATGTAATGTAAAGATGGAGATAAGAAAGAAGGTCACATGAAAACTGAAGCCAAGACGCATCTTAAAGGCAAGAATGACAATAATTGCAAGTAAACATAAGAAGCTAGAAGAGGCAAGGAAGGATTACTTCCCACAGGCTTAAGATGGAAAACTGTGATTTCAGACTTCCAGCCTCCAGAACTGTGAGACAATATTTTTTGTTGTTTAAGCCTTCCAGTTTGTGGTACTTTTTATGACTGGTCTAGCAAACTAAGTCAGATTCCATCCAGGGTCCCATATTATATTTTGCCGTCATGTCTTTCACAGTTTTCAAGATTTGTTCTATGTTTTTAGTTTTAAGATCAGTTCTGATGTGTCTTGACATGGATTTCTTTTAGTTTATTCTATTTGATGTTTGTCCAGCTTTTTAAATATTTACGTTCATGTCTACTGTCATATTTGGGAAATTTTTAATCATGATCTCTTAGAATATTGCTTCTGCCCTACTCTCCTTCTTCTCTCTTTTTGGGGCAATGAAGACAAGGGTATTTGTTATATTGCTATACTCTCACAGGTGCCTCAATCTCTTCATTTTTATTCACTCAATTTTCTCTCTGTTGTTTAGAATGGTTAATTCCTGTTGTACTCTTGTGTCCTTTGCATTCTGTTATTGAGCACATCCACTGAATTTTTTAAATCATTGCTATATTTTTTCATTTCCAAAACTTTTATTTTCTTCTTCTTTGTATCTTTTATTTCCATGCTGAGATTTTCTATTTATATGTTTCAAGTGTGTTTGTAATTGCTCATTAAAGCATTTTTATGATGATGCTTAAAAATCCTGCTCAGTTCTTCTAACATCTGTGTTATCTTGGTGTTGACATCTGTTGATTTTCTTTTCTCATTCAAATTGAGATTTTCTTGGTTCTTGGTCTGATAAGGAAGCAAATTTAGACTGAAACTTGGATATGAAACCATGACACTCAAGACCTTTTTTAACTTTTAGAGACTTAGGGCTTGATGAAGAATTCATATATATGACACTAAAATTAAATTTCACAAAATAAAGTCTTTAAGTCCGATTTCATCAAAATTTAAAACCTTTTGTCTGTGAAAGACCCTATTAAGAGAATAAAAATACTCATGCTAAAGACAAGAATAAAATATTTACAAAGAGTATATATATATGTGTGTGTGTGTGTGTGTGTGCGTGTATCAACAACTTGTGTCTAGAATTAATAAAGAACGCTCAAAACTGGAGAACAAAAAATCCAAGAAAATTCATTTATAAATGAAAACTACACATCAAGAGATATTTCCCCAAATTCAATAAAAGATAGCAAATATGTACATGAGATGATGCAGAATAACACTAGCCATCAAAAAAAGCAAATCATGACCATAATAAGATATCAGTACACACCTATCAGGTGAGCTTAATAAACATTAGTGATAGTACCAAACAATGAAGAGGAAGTTGAGAAACCACAACTCTCATTGTTACTTGTGTGACTATAAAAAGGTATAGCTACTGTAGAAGATATTTTGGCAATTTATTAAAAAATCTAAATGTATGTTTATCATATACCCAGCAATCACACTTCTTAGAATTTATCCCATGAAATAAAAGCGTATCTCCAAATATATCTGTATATGATTGTACAAGGAAACTTTATTTGTAATAGCTCTGAATTGGAAAGTACAATAATGTCCTACAATAGAACAAAAGTTAAAGACTTGCAGTGCATTTATACCATAAGATAAATATGGTATAAATATTTATTAAAGATAACTTGGATGTATCTCAAATATAACACTGAATGAAACAAGTCAATCTCAAAAGGTCATATATCATATGAATCCATTTATATTACATTCTTGAAATGACAGTAGAGATGGATTATTGGTTAAAGATTAATGGTTGACAAAAACTAGGCATGGGGGAGGTGGGGGAGGAGTGAGTGAAATTACAAAGGGGTGGCATGAAGGAGACCTTAGCGGTGATAGATGAGTACTGTGTCTTGATTGTGTTGATTGTAAATGAATACATATTTGATACAATGACATGCTGTCAAACACACACATTATACTAATGACAATTGTTTTCATATTATAATAAACTTATGCAAAATATAATTATTAGAAGAAAGTGGATAAGAATTCTCTGCACTAACATAGCAAATTCCAGTGAATCTATGATTACTTAAATATAAAATGTTTAAATATTGCATTGTGTTTAATATAAAGTCAGCATTGTACTAAGTACACATTATATATTATTCTGTAAAAGATATATTGTGTGGCTAATATATGCAATGTATTTTTACAGCTGCGAATTTAAGGCATAGTCCTTTTCACCATAGAGATTAAATTAGATCATAGGGTTTAAATAGATATAAAACAAATTAAGGTAAACTGTAGTCAATATTCCATTAAGAGCATGAAGAACTTACAGAAATACATCACATGAAGGCCTATGTTTAAATGTCAGAGGAAAACGAACTGAAGAAATGAATTACCTTCTTCATCTCTCAAATGGCAAGATACTGCAATAAGTGATAGAAATAGGGTTCAATGTAAAAATGATATTTCAAGGGTTTCAAAGACACATAAAATATTCATAGAGTGCTGTCATGGAAATGGCAGAACAGTAGAATTGGTTTCTCCACTGAAGGTGCCATTAAGTTGAAAAAAAACAGAACAACTTTTATGAAACTCTTGAATCTAATTAGTAAAAAAACTTATGACAACAAGGGAAATGTTAAATGGAGAAAGAGCCCACTGAATTTCAGTAAGCATTTTTGTTTACCCACCTATCCTCACCTAGTCCCCAGTTGTGCTGCAACCTTGGGATGGTGACACCCCCCCCCAATACTGTCATGGTTTGCTGGAACCAGAGGGGCTATAAGGACTTTCTTCTCAGAAAAATCATGGCTATGCAGTTTGACCTGTAAGAGACCACCACAAGGCTGCTCTTTGTTACACACCCTTCACATGGGAATGGCTTTCCAGGTGGCTTCTCATGAAAGCTTTTAAAGACAAACCTTACCTTGGAGCAAAGAGAGGGAAAGCAACAGGAAAAGAAGACCCAAAATCCTGAAAAGTAGAGGCTGAGAATGAAGATTCTTTGGAGAATTATGGCTTTACAGAGCGACAACACATTTGGGAAATCCAGAGTGAGATGTACATCTCAAAGTTCAAATGAATGCTCAGAAAGACCAAAGAGGATCCAAAATTGGCATACATGACTGATCTTTGGAATGTGCAAGCTGAAGGTGAAAATTAGACAGAGTTAAAGGCAGCCTGATTTGTCATCTAAGGAATGACCCAGTTCAGAGTCAATTTGCAAAGGCCAGGAGAGTACTTTTCTTTTTTGGGGGTGATGCTCAGGCATTTGATATTGCTATCAAATCACTAAATGGCCAAGAATCTACAGAACAGAGACTTCAATGACCACACATGATAAGGAATACATCTTTGCAACAATAGTTTGAAAGAATCACTAAACAAATGGTTAGCTACAGCTCTCAACAATCATGAGTAGCTAATCATCTGGGAGGGTAGTAATCTGATTGACAGAGTGCCTATATTATAATATTTAAAATGTCCAGTTTTAACAAAATTTAAAAGATATACAAAGAATCACGAAGGTAATTCACATTCACCAAAGGGGATAAAAGAGAAATTGACAGAAATCACTTCCAAGGACCCTAAGAGATTGAATTTAGTAGGCAAAGAATTTAAATCGACTGCCTTAAAAAAGGAACCAAGAGATCATCTAGACCAAAAGAATATAATAGCTCAAATGAAAAAAAAAAAATCACTAAAGTTTGACAAAAGATTTGAACAGCAGAATAAAAGAATCAGCAAATGAGACGATAGGACAATTGCAACTACACTGTCTGAGTAAGAAAGAAAAGAAATTGAAGAATAACGTATAGAGCTTAGGGAACCAATGGAAACAATCAAGCATACCAACAAACACATTATGGGAATCTCAGAAGAAGAGAGATAAAGCATTTTTGATAAAATTATGGCTGAAAACTTCCCAAATTTGACAAATGTAGACATGAATCTACATTCAAGGAGCTCAATAAATTCCAAGCAGGATAAAACAAAATATACCCAGACTGAAATACTTTTAAGGAAACTTTAAAAAGGTGAAGCAAAAGAAAGGATCTTGAAAGCAAGGATGAAACAACTCATCTGTTGATCACTCTAATAGATCAGCAGTTGATTTCTCATCAGAAACCATGCTGGCTAAAAGGCAGTAGAATGACATGTTTAAAACGATAAAAGGCAACTTGCAAGGCCTTCTATTGACCACCGGGATTCTGCGGCATACCGGCAGTGCTGCAGGGCTCGAAGCTTGGGCCGTGGGATTGGAAATAGGAGGAAAGATGGGAAGGAAGGATGCTGATCTCCTGAGCCGTCCTGTATAAGCCCAAGCCATGGCTGATGTGGTCTCGGTACTCTCTACCACAGCACGTCGTTTTCCTCCTTGTAACTGTTGTGCAGCCAATACCTGGAAGGCAAGTACTCAGTAACAGGACTTCCTGGAAGATGGCGGCTTAGTAAGACGCGCGGATCTTAGTTTCTTCTCCAGGACACCTACTAGGGGAGTAGAAACGATACAAAAAGCGCCCAAAGCCACAACAGAGATAAAAAAGACAGCGTACCCCATTCTGGAACAGCTGGCTGGCTGAGAGAAGCAGCTCGGGTGAGATCGCCGAGGCGCGCGGGCCTTACCGGGCGGGGTGGCAAGCGGCCGGAGTTACTCCCTTCCCCCTTCCCGGGCCGGCTGGGAGAATTGGAGAGGCGGTCCCCTGAAACCAAGGCAACTGGCACCCACACCACGCGCAGCCCCCGGACCAACTGAGAGAATTGGATCGGAAATCCCCAGCCCGCGGAGAACGGTGACGGGTGGGGGAGGCCCCTTCCAAACCCGTGACTCCCGGGGAACGTGCACTCTCTCAGGCGGGCCGCTGTCGCTGGCGCCCTCCCGCCACGCTTGTTGCCCAGGGCCGACTAGGAAATTCGGACGGGCTCTTTCCCTGGCTGCGGCGACCAGCAACCCTCCCTGAGTTCGGACCGAGGGCCGGCTCAAGCCGCTTTGGCTAGTGAACCCCCAGGACGGCAAGAGTTTTCCAAAGTTTAAGGTCCCACAGCACCTTTTACTGGTGGGACCCGCAGGCAAACGTGTGCCACGAGCGCCACCTACTGGGCAGGATAAGAAAAACAGAACCCAGAGATTTCACAGAAAAATATTACAACCTTGCTGGGTCCAACACCAAGAGAAATCTGAATAAATGCCCAGACGCCAGCAGCAGAAGATAACTGTCCACGCTCAAAAGATTGAGAATATGGCTCAGTCAAAGGAACAAACCAATAGCTCAAATGAGACACAAGAGCTGAGACAACTAATGCTGAATATACGAACAGAAATGGAAAACCTCTTCAAAAATGAAATCGATAAATTGAGGGAGGACATGAAGAGGACATGGGCTGAACATAAAGAAGAAATAGAAAAACTGAAAAAACAAATCGCAGAACTTATGGAAGTGAAGGATAAAGTAGCAAACATAGAAAAAATAATGGATAGCTACAATGATAGATTTAAAGAGACAGAAGATAGAATTAGTGATTTGGAGAATGGAACATCTGAATTCCAAAAAGAAACAGAAACTATAGGGAAAAGAATGGAAAAATTTGAACAGGGTATCAGGGAACTCAAGGACAATATGAACCGCACAAATATACGTGTTGTGGGTGTCCCAGAAGGAGAAGAGAAGGGAAAAGGAGGAGAAAAACTAATGGAAGAAATTATCACTGAAAATTTCCCAACTCTTATGAAAGACCTAAAATTACAGATCCAAGAAGTGCAGCGCACCCCAAAGAGATTAGACCCAAATAGGCGTTCTCCAAGACACTTACTAGTTAGAATGTCAGAGGTCAAAGAGAAAGAGAAGATCTTGAAAGCAGCAAGAGAAAAACAATCCATTACATACAAGGGAAACCCAATAAGACTTTGTGTAGATTTCTCAGCAGAAACCATGGAAGCTAGAAGACAGTGGGATGATATATTTAAAATACTAAAAGAGAAAAACTGCCAACCAAGACTCCTATATCCAGCAAAATTATCCTTCAAAAATGAGGGAGAAATTAAAACATTCTCAGACAAAAAGTCACTGAAAGAATTTGTGACCAAGAGACCAGCTCTGCAAGAAATACTAAAGGGAGCACTAGAGTCAGATACAAAAAGACAGAAGAGAGAGATATGGAAAAGAGTGTAGAAAGAAGGAAAATCAGATATGATATATATAATACAAAAGGCAAAATGTTAGAGGAAAATATTATCCAAACAGTAATAACACTAAATGTCAATGGACTGAATTCCCCAATCAAAAGACATAGATTGGCAGAATGGATTAAAAAACAGGATCCTTCGATATGCTGTCTACAGGAAACACATCTTAGACCCAAAGATAAACATAGGTTGAAAGTGAAAGGTTGGGAAAAGATATTTCATGCAAATAACAACCAGAAAAGAGCAGGAGTGGCTATACTAATATCCAACAAATTAGACTTCAAATGTAAAACAGTTAAAAGAGACAAAGAAGGACACTATATACTAATAAAAGGAACAATTAAACAAGAAGACATAACAATCATAAATATTTACGCACCGAATCGGAATGCCCCAAAATACGTGAGGAATATACTGCAAACACTGAAAAGGGAAATAGACTCATATACCATAATAGTTGGAGACTTCAACTCACCACTCTCATCAAGGGACAGAACATCTAGACAGAGGATCAACAAAGAAATAGAGAATCTGAATATTACTATAAATGAACTAGACTTAATAGACATTTATAGGACATTACATCCCACAACAGCAGGACACACCTTTTTCTCAAGTGCTCATGGATCATTCTCAAAGATAGACCATATGCTGGGTCACAAAGCAAGTCTTAACAAATTTAAAAAGATTGAAATCTTACACAACACTTTCTCGGACCATAAAGGAATGATGTTGGAAATCAATAATAGGCAGAGTGCCAGAAAATTCACAAATACGTGGAGGCTCAACAACACACTCCTAAACAACGACTGGGTCAAAGAAGAAATTGCAAGAGAAATTAGCAAATACCTCGAGGCGAATGAAAATGAAAACACAACATATCAAAACTTATGGGACGCAGCAAAGGCAGTGCTAAGAGGGAAATTTATTGCTCTAAATGCCTATATCAGAAAAGAAGAAAAGGCAAAAATTCAGGAATTAACTATCCATTTGGAAGAACTGGAGAAAGAACAGCAAGCTAACCCCAAAGCAAGCAAAAGGAAAGAAATAACAAAGATTAGAGCACAAATAAATGAAATTGAAAACATGAAAACAATAGAGAAAATCAATAAGGCCAGAAGTTGGTTCTATGAGAAAATCAATAAGATTGATGGGCCCTTAGCAAGATTGACAAAAAGAAGAAGAGAGAGGATGCAAATAAATAAGATCAGAAATGGAAGAGGAGACATAACTACTGACCTCACAGAAATAAAGGAGGTAATAACAGGATACTATGAACAACTTTACGCTAATAAATACAACAATTTAGAGGAAATGGACGGGTTCCTGGAAAGACATGAACAACCAACTTTGACTCAAGAAGACATAGATGACCTCAACAAACCAATCACAAGTAAAGAAATTGAATTAGTCATTCAAAAGCTTCCTAAAAAGAAAAGTCCAGGACCAGATGGCTTCACATGTGAATTCTACCAAACGTTCCAGAAAGAATTAGTACCAACTCTCCTCAAACTCTTCAAAAAAATCGAAGTGGAGGGAAAACTACCTAATTCATTCTATGAAGCCAACATCACCCTCATACCAAAACCAGGCAAAGATATTACAAAAAAAGAAAACTACAGACCAATCTCTCTAATGAATACAGATGCAAAAATCCTCAATAAAATTCTAGCAAATCATATCCAACAACACATTAAAAGAATTATACATCATGACCAAGTAGGATTCATCCCAGGTATGCAAGGATGGTTCAACATAAGAAAATCAATTAATGTAATACACCATATCAACAAATCAAAGCAGAAAAATCACATGATCATCTCAATTGATGCAGAGAAGGCATTCGACAAGATTCAACATCCTTTCCTGTTGAAAACACTTCAAAAGATAGGAATACAAGGGAACTTCCTTAAAATGATAGAGGGAATATATGAAAAACCCACAGCTAATATCATCCTTAATGGGGAAAAATTGAAAACGTTCCCCCTAAGATCAGGAACAAGACAAGGATGTCCACTATCACCACTATTATTCAACATTGTGTTGGAGGTTCTAGCCAGAGCAATTAGACAAGAAAAAGAAATACAAGGCATCAAAATTGGAAAGGAAGAAGTAAAACTATCACTGTTTGCAGACGATATGATACTATACGTCGAAAACCCGGAAAAATCCACAACAAAACTACTAGAGCTAATAAATGAGTACAGCAAAGTAGCAGGTTACAAGATCAACATTCAAAAATCTGTAGCATTTCTATACACTAGTAATGAACAAGCTGAGGGGGAAATCAAGAAACGAATCCCATTTACAATTGCAACTAAAAGAATAAAATACCTAGGAATAAATTTAACTAAAGAGACAAAAAACCTATATAAAGAAAACTACAAAAAACTGCTAAAAGAAATCACAGAAGACCTAAACAGATGGAAGGGCATACCGTGTTCATGGATTGGAAGACTAAATATAGTTAAGATGTCAATCCTACCTAAATTGATTTACAGATTCAATGCAATACCAATCAAAATCCCAACAACTTATTTTTCAGAAATAGAAAAACCAATAAGCAAATTTATCTGGAAGGGCAGGGTGCCCCGAATTGCTAAAAACATCTTGAGGAAAAAAAACGAAGCTGGAGGTCTCGTGCTGCCTGACTTTAAGGCATATTATGAAGCCACAGTGGTCAAAACAGCATGGTATTGGCATAAAGATAGATATATCGACCAATGGAATCGAATAGAGTGCTCAGATATAGACCCTCTCATCTATGGACATTTGATCTTTGATAAGGCAGTCAAGCCAACTCACCTGGGACAGAGCAGTCTCTTCAATAAATGGTGCCTAGAGAACTGGATATCCATATGCAAAAGAATGAAAGAAGACCCATCTCTCACACCCTATACAAAAGTTAACTCAAAATGGATCAAAGATCTAAACATTAGGTCTAAGACCATAAAACAGTTAGAGGAAAATGTTGGGAGATATCTTATGGATCTTACAACTGGAGGCGGTTTTATGGACCTTACACCTAAAGCAAGAGCACTGAAGAAGGAAATAAATAAATGGGAACTCCTCAAAATTAAACACTTTTGTGCATCAAAGAACTTCATCAAGAAAGTAGAAAGACAGCCTTCACAATGGGAGACAATATTTGGAAATGATATATCAGATAAAGGTCTAGTATTCAGAATTTATAAAGAGATTGTTCATCTCAACAACAAAAAGACAGCCAACCCAATTACAAAATGGGAAAAAGACTTGAACAGACACCTCTCAGAAGAGGAAATACGGATGGCCAAGAGGCACATGAAGAGATGCTCAATGTCCCTGGCCATTAGAGAAATGCAAATCAAAACCACAATGAGATATCATCTCACACCCACCAGAATGGCCATTATCAACAAAACAGAAAATGACAAGTGCTGGAGAGGATGCGGAGAAAGAGGCACACTTATCCACTGTTGGTGGGAATGTCAAAGGGTGCAACCACTGTGGAAGGCAGTTTGGCGGTTCCTCAAAAAGCTGAATATAGAATTGCCATACGACCCAGCAATACCATTGCTAGGTATCTACTCAAAGGACTTAAGGGCAAAGACACAAACGGACATTTGCACACCAATGTTTATAGCAGCATTATTTACAATTGCAAAGAGATGGAAACAGCCAAAATCTCCATCAACAGAAGAGTGGCTAAACAAACTGTGGTATATACATACGATGGAATATTATGCAGCTTTAAGACAAGATAAACTTATGAACCATGTAATAACATGGATGGACCTAGAGAATATTATGCTGAGTGAATCCAGCCAAAAACTAAAGGACAAATACCGTATGGTCCCACTGATGTGAACGGACATTCGAGAATAAACTTGAAATATGTCATTGGTAACAGAGTTCAGCAGGAGTTAGAAACAGGGTAAGACAATGGGTAATTGAAGCTGAAGGGATACAGACTGTGCAACAGGACTAGATACAAAAACTCAAAAATGGACAGCACAATAATACCTAATTGTAAAGTAATCATGTTAAAACACTGAATGAAGCTGCATCTGAGCTATAGGTTTTTGTTTTGTTTTGTTTTGTTTTGTTTTGATTTTACTATTATTACTTTTATTTTTTTCTCTATATTAACATTCTATATCTTTTTCGGTTATGTTGCTAGTTCTTCTAAACCAATGCAAATGTACTAAGAAATGATGATCATGCATCTATGTGATGATGTTAAGAATTAATGATTGCATGTGTAGAATGGTATGATCTCTAAATGTTGGGTTAATTTCTTTTTTTCCGTTAATTAAAAAAAAACAAAAAAGAGAAGGGATAATTGGAGATGAAGGGATACAGACTGTACAACGGGACTGGATATAAAAACTCAGAAATGGACAGCACAATACTACCCAATTGTAATGCAATTATGTTAAAACACTGAATGAAGCTGCATGTGAGGTATAAGTTTTTTGTTTTTGTTTTTTTTCTTTCTATTATTGTTTTAATTCTTATTCTGTTGTCTTTTTATTTCTTTTTCTAAATTGATGCAAATGTACTAAGAAATGATGAATATGCAACTATGTGATGTTATTAAGAATTACTGATTGTACATGTAGATTGGAATGATTTCTAATTGTTTTGTTAATTCTTTTTTTAATTAATAAAAAAAAAATACAAAAAAAAAAAAACGATAAAAGAGAAAAAAACAAACTGCCAAGCAAGAATTCTACATCTAACTAAAGTAGCCTCACATAAATAAAGGAAAAAGTATAACATTCTAAGATACAAAATAAAGGCTTTCATCATTATAAGAAATGCCTTTTATAAAATGCCAAAGAGACTCCTTAAAGTGGAAATGAAAGTACAACAGGCATTTACTCGAAGCATATGAAGAAATAAAGACCTCTAGTAAATGTCAAAGTAGAATATTATGTTTTGTTTGTAACTCCGGTTTCTTGTTTCCTATGTGAATTAAGGCACCAATTCACAGAGGAATAATTATAATTATTTATCTGTGTTAATTGGCACTCAAAGTATAGATGTCATACCCAGACAATGCATAAATTGATACAATGGGACACATGCAAACAAAAGTAATGAAGTTCTGTTAAATAGTACAATATGGACGAACCTCCAAGGTATGATACTATGTGAAAGAAACCAGACATCAAAGATCTCATATTGTGTGATTCCATTGAAATGAAACATCCAAAACAGATAAATCCTTAGAGAAACAAAAGCAAATTGGTGACTACTTAATTCCTTAATGGGTATGGAGTTTTATTTTTGGATTATAAAGCATTCTGCATCTAGATAGAGATGGTGATTACACAATACTGTGAATGTACTAAATGTTAATGAATGTTCACTTTAAAATGGTAGTTTTTGTTATGTGGATTTTAACTTAATTAAAAAAAAATCTAGAATTGCACCAAAAATTGTTTAATCTTTGCTGGTTCATTTAATTGCCATATTTATTAATCCTGAAAGGTATCATTGAAACTTTCCTATCTCCACAGCTCTATCCATATTAACACAAACAAAAGCATGCATTTAGTTAGGAGATATGTTGAAGTTATTTACTAACAAATTTATTTTCCCCACACTACATTATGTGTATATTTCAAAGAAAATGGCAGGGTTTATTAATTTTTCTTTCACCATTTTAACACATGCCTAGAATATAGATGGTGATCCATTAAAATCTTTACTTACATTAATCAGTTAATTCATTATTTTGCTAATTCTGCACAATATATCTATGTGTAAAAACATAGATGGAGAAAATACGAAACACATGGGAAGTAAAATTTTTCAGAGATAATAAAACTGAAAAGGAATAGAGAAATTTTCACGTAATGTTAACATTTATGTCTTTAGAATTTTGTTAATACTTTTTAATCCAACAGTGATTGATTTTCACTGGTAAAGTCTCCATGAACTCACTCATCATTTTGATGAGTTACAAGGTGGAATTGTTAATTACTCCACTTGTGCAGTCAATCAGCAATGCTCATTCCTTACCCAAGTCATAACTCACACATTACCATTTCCATAACAAAATATTAATCAGCAAGTATTGTACTATGATGCCTGGATTCTATGAGCTAAATTGTGCTGAATTATGATGCACATTAATAAAGTAAAACTCTCCAGAGATTGTTGATATATGGCAATTGTAATTCTGCTTTTACTGTTCATACATTAAATTGTGTTCTGTTCATACATTAAATTGTGTTACAGTGAGAAATATCCCTAATAAATACATGAAGACTTACTCTGCTTGGATAATTTCAATCTAGAAATTAATGTGCTAACATAGACAGTGAGTCATTGCCTGTCTTCTCCAAATCAACTCTTGTGATGAAGATAGGATGCACTCACTCTGTATTCTACTGCCCTCTAGCTGATAAAACTTGTTGCCAAGAATAGGAAATTAGTTAACATTAAGCATATGTTAATTAATGTACTTTATTAAAATGTGTTATTGTTTCCTTTAATTCATTCTCACTACTTAATTCATGGCTGTTGGGGATATAATAAAACCATTAGGGCTTTCCAAATAGGCATGAAAACCTCACACAGCTCAGATGTTAAATAGCAGGATCCCTTCATTTGCTTTTTGTTGCTTAAAATAATTCGTTTTTTCTTGATATGGAGCAAACTATAATTTTTTAGTTTATTGTATCAAGGGATAAGAGAAATACATTTGATAAGTATGTAGGAGATTTAACCTAGAAAGTTCAATTGCATAGGTTTGAAATAGTCTATAATAGAAAGATAAAGTTTTGCAGATTTACGAATTGGGAAGTCCACTTAAATTGGTGATATATACTCACAGGCACACAATAGAACTTTCTTAATCAATGTCGTTTATTGCTTCTATAAAACATACTTGCATAATGCCCATGGTAGTCTGAAAACTTTCTATTAATGGGCTATTCTTTATCTGATCTCATAGACATCTACTCCTACAAAGTGAATTATTATGGTAGCCAAGAGTCAACTGTGTCAGCTTTTAATCCTTTTATAGCAGGCAGTGTTGTAGACAATGTTGTAAAAATAAATTAACACTAAATTTCAATGGCTGAAAACAAGAAAGATTTATTTCTTACTTATGCAAAATCTGCTGCAGATTGAGTAACATTTTAGAAAGCTATTCTCCATGTGATGACCCAAAACCCAGACTCTTTCCATCATTATATCTCAAGTTAATGGTTTGCCATCTAAATTGTCTTTTCAGCATGTGGCTATAAGGTTACTGGGTAAGTGGAAGAGGGAATATAGAGGTTTACTTGGTAGGAATAGAGGTCTATAGGATCAGATCCTACGCTTCTTATAGGAGTTATTAACGCACCCTCTCTTAGCACCCATTATCCCAAGCTAATCAGATAGTTCCCAACAAACTGCAGGCTAGGTTGAGAAATGCCAGGGAAAACATGGATGTCTGTGAGCATTAAATGCTTCTGCTTTTGTTGTTAGATAATTTAAACAAATTTATTCTATATGAGATTAAAAATTGAATATAGTTATCAAAAGTTACTACGTTGGAAAAATTACTTCGGAAAAACTTTATAAAGTCTAGTTGATAAAATAAAAAAAAACATGATATCCAATTAGGTGTCAGTAAGGCATATAAGAAAAAAGTAAAGACAAGGAAAAGGTAGTGATATCTGGAAGAATCTTTGGCAAGTGTTTTTGACTTCTCATTAAACTTAAAGCATGAAAACAAGCAGTTAATTATAATTGATACATTCTAGTTGATTTTGCAAGTTTTAAGAAAATAAGTGGCAACAGGGTTCTAGCCAGTAAATTCATACTAAAAGGGCTTTGATATTATATTAAAATATTTGTGAATGAATATTATTTATTAAAATAACGTTTAACAAAAAGCTGTATTATATATGATTGAATGGATTATCCACTTACTGCCATGTGATTATTATCAGCTATTTAACAATTTCAAGATTCAGTTTCTCATCTATAAAACAGGCTAAAAACAATACACATCTTTTAGAGGTGTTGTTAGCAATAAAGAAAAAATATATGTACAATGTTTATGGCATATAGAAATCACTAATAGAATGTTAATATTATTACTATCATCACAAATTTGATGTATTTGATTAACAACTCAAATTCTAGTATGATTCTCATTGTGGAAAAAGATATCTATTTTTAAATATCCAAATAAATAGCTGGACTACATTTTTTGTGTGCACATGTATTTAAATAACTAGTTGTCATAAAGACATTTTAAATTTTATGAATTAACTTAAGTAAAAATGCATTTCACACATAAGTTCACCCTTAAGGGTTTGATTGATTAATTTCCTTAGTGTAATGTTGTCCTAGTTTGCTAACTGCTGGAAGTCATTATACCAGAAACGGAATGGCTTTTAAAAAGGAAAATTTAGGCGGGCCGCGGTGGCTCAGCGGGCAAAGTGCTTGCCTGCTATGCCGGAGGACCTCGGTTCGATTCCCGGCCCCAGCCCATGTAACAAAAACGGAGAAACAGAATACAATAAAACAAGAAAATGTTTAAAAATGTTTCCCTTTCTTCCTTCCTTCCTTCCTTCTATCCTTCCTTCCTTCTCTCTGTCTTTCCTTTAAAAAAAAAAAAAAAAAAAAGGAAAATTTAATAAGCTTCTAATTTACAGTTCCAAGGCTGAGAAATTGTCCCAATTCAAACAAGTCTATAGAAATGTCCAATCAAAGGCATCCATCCAAGGAGAGACACCTTGGTTCAGGAAGGCCGATTAAGTTCAAGATTTCTCTCTCAAGTGAGAAGGCACATGGAGGGCGAACACAGTCAGCGCTTCTCTGTCAGCTGGAAGGGCACATGGCGAACATGGCATCATCTGCTAGTTTTATCTCCTGGCTTCCGGTTTCATGAAGTTCCCCGGGAGGCGTTTTCCTTCTTCATCTCCAAAGGTCACTGACTCGTGGACTCTCTGCTTTGTGATGCTGCTCTCTCTGAATCTCCCATTCTCCAAAATGTTTCCTCTTTTATAGGACTCCAATAAACCAATCAAGGCCCCCCCAAATGGGTGGAGACGTCGTCACCTAATCCAGTTTAACAACCACTCTTGATTAAATCACATCATTCTGGAAAATGATCTGATTACAGTTTCAAACATACAGTATTGAATAGGGATTATTCCACCTTTTTAAAATGGGATTTTGTTTAAAACATGGCTTTTCTAGGGGGTATACATCCTTTTAAACCAGCACAAATGTTTTTCCATAAATCTAGGAAATGTGCATGAATGTATATGCAGTAAGGTTTCACTTCAACTACAAAAATTTGCATTTATATGTACATATCAAATATGTAAATTAATTCATTCACCATGAACACAATCAGGATACAGTACTCACATATCACCACTAAGATCCCCTTCATACTACCCCTTTGTAATGTCACTCTTCCACCACTCCCTAATCAAGTTTTCATGTAATTGTGGTGCTTAAATAAACTGATTGCAAAAGAAAATCAGATAGTATGTTACAGAAAATAGAAATTTTGTACCAATAAACATCTCTTCCTTTGGTCTCACCTTCATAGAAGTTGAAATTTTGAAACACAGTCAATATCAATCTTTAACCTTTAGCCTGATTTACCTTAGTCCTAACCAGATCTGCTTCATTCATATCTCTAACTGAAGTCTGATCCCCTTTTTAGCTTTTTTACCAGTTGCTGTATGGGTAATGCTTACTTTCAGGACTTTAGAAATATAGCTCAGAGTCACAGTTCATACAGATACCCAAAGTTCCAGGGACCAACCAGGTTACATGCAAAAAGCATAACATCTCAGAATTTAGAATTAACCATTACAACTCAGGAATAAATGTACTTATTGTAAGAGCTTATACTCTAAGAACCTTCACAATAAGCCTTCCCCTGATAAGCTGTGCTCTTGGATTCAGTTCTCAGATTATAATTATTCCATATTATAAATAATTAGTCCATATTAGTGAGGCGCTATAATGTTTGTCTTTTCAGTTCAGGCTGATATCACTCCACATACTATCCTGAAGTTCCATTCACCTAGGTGTATGCCTTACAACTTTATTACCTCTTGAAGTAGCTCAATATTCCACTGTATAGGTGCACCACAGTTTACCCTTCTATTCTTCAGTCAAAGTACCCTTAGAATACCTCCATCCACTGCAAAGTGAGAAAACTGCCGCCATAAACACCAGTGTGCAAATGACCATTCATGTCCCTGCTTTCAATTCCTCAAAGTACATACCTGCTAATGGGATTGAAGGATCATATAGCAATCCTATACTTACCCTCCTGTGGAACCACCACACTGCCCTCAGATGGGCTGCACCGTTGCACTTTCCAATAATAGTGATAGAGGACAGTACATTCCTCTCGCCATATATTCTCCAGCACTAATGTCTTTGCTTATTTTTTTAACAGTTGTATTCACACACCACACCATCCATCATAAGTAAACAATCAATGGTTCCCAATATAATCACATGGCTATGCATTCACCACCACATCCTATATGAGGACATTTCAATTTCTTTCACAAAAAAGAGAGAGAGGAAGAAATAAATGAAGAATAAATAATAATCCTAATAACATATGCAATAAAATAAAAGGGATAAACGACAACAACAACACCAAGAATCCCAGACCCCTTTTCTTGACATTTAGATTTGGTATATTGGCTTTTATACATTTACTGGAAGCATATTGCAAGGCTACTGATAACTACAGACTCTAGTTTGCATTGATGGTATTTTTTCCATTATCCTCGCATTTTCAGCACCTTGCAGTGTTGATATTCATTTGTTCTCCCTCATGTAAAAGCAGTCTTATATTTGTCCACTTAATCACCAACACTGACCACTTTAGATTTCATTAAATTATATAGTCCCAGTCTTTACCTTCTATCTTTCCTTCTGGTGTCATACGTACCACATCCTTCCTCTTTCAACCATACTCACATTCATCGTTGCTCAGTGTACTTACAAGATTGTGCTACTATGAGATATTATTGTGCTATCTATTTCTGAATCTATATAATCAGTCCTGTTGAACCTTCTATACTCCTTCAGCATCAAATGCCTGATCTCTATCTTCTTTCTTATTCTTGAAAACCTGTGTTCTCAACTTTAATTCTAAAAGTTCACTCATTAATGTTGATTCATATTAACAAGACCATACAATATTTGCCCTTTTATTTCTGGCTAATTTCACTCAACATACTGTCCTCAAGGTTCACCCACATTGTTGCAAGCTTCATAATTTTATCCTAACAGCTGCATAATATTCCATTGTAGGTATAAAACACAGTTAGTTTATCTACTCCCCATTGAGTATAATGGTAATTGTAGGTTTTTCATATATTCCCTTTATTATGTTGAGGGAGGTCCCTTCTATTCCTATTGTTTGAAGTGTTTTCATCAAAAAACGATGTTGAGGGCGGGCCGCGGTGGCTCAGCGGGCAAAGTGCTTGCCTGCTATGCCGGAGGACCTCGGTTCGATTCCCGGCCCCAGCCCATGTAACAAAAAACGGAAAAACAAAATACAATAAAACAAGAAAATGTTTAAAGATGTTTCCCTTTCTTCCTTCCTTCCTTCCTTCTATCCTTCCTTCCTTCTCTCTGTCTTTCCTTTAAAAAAAAAAAAAAAAAAAAAAAAAACGATGTTGAATTTTGCCAAATGCTTTTTCTGCATCAATCAAGATGATCATGTGGTTTTTCCACTTTGATTTACTAATATGGTATATTACATTAATTCATTTTCTTGTATTGAAGCAGTCTTGCATACCTAGAATGAATCCCATTGGGTCATTGTGATTCATTCTTTTAATGTGCTGCTGGATTCAATTTGTGAGTATTTTGTTGTGGAGTTTTTCATATATATCCAGTAAAGAGATCAGTTTGTAATTTTCTTTCCCTGTAGAATCTTCTCTGGCTTTGGTATTAGGGTGATGTTTACTTCATAGAATGAGTTAGGTAGGTTTCCCTTCTCTTTACTTTTTTTGAATTGGGCAGAATTGGTACTCTTTCTTGAATGCTTGGTAGAATTCACATGTGAAGCCATCTGGTCCAGGACTTTTCTTTTGGGCTTTTTTTTAAATAATATTTTTATTGTACACAACAAACGAACATACAAACGTTCTTAACATCCAAACATTCTATACATGGTGTACAATCAGTGGCTCACAATATCATCACATAGTTGTGTATTCACACTATGATCTTTTTTTAACATTTACATCTCTCCAGAAAAAGAAATCAAAAAGAAAAAAGAAAAAACTCATACATGCCATACCCCTTTCTCCTCCCTGTCATTGACGACTAGTATTTCAATCTACTCCATTTATTTTAACCTTTGTTCACCCTGTTACTTGTTTATTTTTTATCCATATTTTTTACTCATCTGTGCATACTATATATAAAAGGGGCATCAGATACAAGGTTTTCACAATCACACAGTCACACTGCAAAAGCTATATCATTATACAATCGTCTTCAAGAAACATGGCTATTGAAACACAGCTCTACAGTTCAGGTACTTCCCTCTAGCTACTCTAATACACCATAAACTAAAAGGTGATGTCTATATAATGCATAAGAATAACCTCCAGGATAACCACTCAACTCTGAAATCTTTCAGTCACTGACACTTTATTTTGTCTCATTTCTCTCTTCCCCTTTTGGTCGGGATGGTTTTCTCAATTCCTTGATGTTGAGTCCCAGCTCATCCCAGGATTTTTGTCCCATGTTTCCAGGGAGGTTTACACCCCTGGAAGTCATGTCCCACACAGAGGGCAGAGGGCAGCTAGTTTGTTTGCTATATCAGCTTAGAAAGAGAGAGGGGCCACATCTACACAACAAAAGAGGTTCTCTTAGGATGAATCTTAGGCATAATTTTAAATAGGCTTAGCTTATCATTTGTAAGGATGAGTTTCATAGGAGCAAACCCCAAGATCAAGGGCTTGGCTTAATGATTTGGTTGTCCCCACTGCTTCCTAGAATATCAGGAATTCTCCAAATGGGGAAGTTGAATTTCTCCCCTTTTCTTTCCATTCCCCCAAGGGGATTTTACAATACTCCTTTATACACTGTTCAAATCACTCTGGGATTTATTAGGAGCATCATACTAACATGGACAAACTGACAAAAATCTCATGCCATGTTCAAGGTTCCATGCACTTGTGGTGTTCAATTAAACTGAACCATACAAGTTAAGTTAGGAAATGCAGTAGTCAAAATATAAATTTTGTGCCAAATAAGCATTTCTCCCTTTAGTCTCACACAGAAGTTGAAGTTTTAAAATATGAATTACCATCTATTTTCAACACTCTACAATACTGACATCCCTTTGTTCTTCCTCACGCAAAAATGCTTTTTAATTTGTACATTTAGTCACTATCATTTTACACACTAGGCATTGCTAAATTATACCATCTCAGTCTTTATCGTCCATCTTTCCTTCTGGTTGCTCTTTTCCTTGGGTTGCTCTTTGATGACTGTATTAGTTAGGGTTCTCTAGAGAAACAGAATCAACAGGGAACACTTGCAAATATAAAATTTATGAAAGTGTCTCACGTGACCGTAGGAATGCAGAGTCCAAATCCACAGGGCAGGCTGCGAAGCCGATGACTCCGATGGATGGCCTGGATGAACTCCACAGGAGAGGCTCACCAGCAAAAGCAGGAATGGAACCTGTCTCCTCTGAGTCCTCCTTAAAAGGCTTCCCATGATTGGATTTAGCATCACTAATTGCAGAAGACACTCCCCTTTGGCTGATTACAAATGGAATCAGCTGTGGATGTAGCTGACGTGATCATGACCTAATCCTATGAAATGTCCTCATTGCAACAGACAGGCCAGCGCTTGCCCAATCAGATGAACAGGTACCACAACTTGGCCAAGTTGACACCTGTCCCTAACCATGACAATGACTGATTCAATCTTTTCACTTGTGATAGGTTTGTCGAAGTCATCTATTTAGTCTTGAGTCAATGTTGGTTGTTCAAGCTTTTCTAGGAAGCTGTTTATGATATCTACGTTATCTAGTATTTTTAACATATAGTTGCTCATAGTATCCTTTCATTATCTCCTTTATTTCCATGGGGTCAGTAGTTATGTACCTTCTCCCATATCTGATTTTACTTATATTCATTCTCTCGCTCTCTTTCTTTTTGTTAGATTAGCTAAAGGTCCCTCAATTTTATTGATTTTCTCAAAGAACCAACCTCTGGTTTTGTTGATTCTCTCTATTGTTTTAATGTTCTCAATTTCATTTATTTCTTATCTAATCTTTGCTATTTCTTTCTTTCTATTGCTTCGGGTTTAGTCTGTTGTTCTTCCCTAGTTATTCCAGGTGAACAGTTAATTCTTTGATTTTTGCTTTTTCTTCTTTTTCAGTATAAAAGGCAATTTATTGCCTTTTATACTGTAATTTATTTATTCAGTATTTATTCAGTATTCAATTTATTTTAGGGTAATAAATTTCCTTTTCAGCACTGCCTTTGTGAATCCCATAAATTTTGATATGCTATATTTACATTTTCATTTGCCTCAAGATATTTAATTATTTCTCTGTAATTTCTTCCTTAACCTACTGGTTCTTTAAGAATGTGTTTTTCCATAAAACATGAAGAATTTTTACAACTCAACAACAAAGAACAAACAACCCAATTATAAAATGGGCTAAAGATATGAATAGGCATTTTTCTGAAGAGCAAATACAGATAGCTCAAAATCATATGAAGAGAAGCTCATTTTCATTAACTATAAGGAAAATGCAGATCAAGACTACAATGAGATATCACCTAACACTTATAAGAATGACGGCTGTTAAACAGGAAACTGCAAAGGTTGGAGAGGGTGGGGAGAAATTGGGACACTTACGCATTGCTGGTGCAAATATATAATGGTACAATCACTATGGAAGACACTTTGGTGGTTCCTTAGGAAATGAAATATTGAGTGCCCTATAACTGGGAAATAGCATTACTTGGTATATACCAAAAAGAACTGAAAGCAGTTACACAGACATTTGCACACTGATGTTCATAGCAGCAGTGTTCACAAATGCCAAAAGATGGAAACAATCCAAATGCCCATCAACAGATGAGTGGATTAACAAAATGTAATGTATACATACAATGGGATATTATGCAGCACATGACATAATAGATGAGCCTTGAGGGCATAATGCTGAGTGAAATAAGCCAGACACAAAAGATTAGATACTGTATGGCCATGGGAAAGGTAAAATCAGAGGCTTAATAAACAGAATATAGGAAACTTAGAGATATATAGAAGCTAGGTATAGGTAAATGGTTAGCTAATGAGGTTAAACTGAAATGTAAAGGAATAGATAGAAGTAAAGTGGTCTACAAGTAATATTATCATATTGAAGATGAACATGAGTGAAAGGGATTGTATAAACCTTTGTGTCCCACTGATTAACACTACAAATATAGATAAGTTCTTGCATGTACTACTTCAAAGGTATGATTCTTGTACAAAGAGTGTTTAAGTTCAGGGTATAAAGGGAAAACTGCTACTGCATGGTACAGGCTATGTTTAACAGGAAAATATCAGCAGTATCACAGCAACACCAAGGGTAAATCATGGAGGAGGGAAAGGTTTAAGGGGAGGTTTAGATTTCCTATTTGGTGAGGGTATGTTTTTTTGGTTATCTTTCTCTTGACAACAATGATGTTATCTAAAACTGAAAGTGTTGATGGGCTGTGAACTTTGGGCATTATATATGATGCCTAATGAATGCAGGAGGCTGAAGGATACACTGGCCGTGAAGTAGATTGGAAAATGATGGCACACACATATGATCAAATATTGTGCTGCTACAAAAGAGAATGAACTGTGAGGCATGCAAAATTGTGAATGAACACATGGGACAATTGGTGACGCAAAGTAAGAATGAAGCAAAAGAGCAATTATTGTATAGTCTCCTTTAGAAAATACTACTAAGGATACAGGGCCTAGATTGTAAGCTCTTATAAATGTGACATTTAGTCTGGAGGGGTAGTTATTATTTCTGGATTTTTAGAGACTGTTTCATATGTGTATAACCTGGTATTTAGAAATAAGAATGAAGCCAGTCAGGTAGGGATTAAGGTAAGTCAGTACACAGGGGTAAGGAAGACACTGTCTATGTCTTACAACCTCACCTGCTCTTTGAGACCAGAGTAAGAAAGGTTTATTGTGTCCAGAACCTTAATCTTCTATAGCACGTAATCTAAATCAACCTGTTTCTGGATAGCTCATTTAAACAATCGAATCACAGGGAGCCCAGAATAAGAATGGGGGCCTTTAATCCTGGATAGCTTAATGTGATGCCTGGATACATCCTAGAATATATTAAGAATGCAAGCAAAATGTATTGGCAAAGTCCCTGGAGGGATGGGAGAAAAATATGGATCTATTAAACTTTATCACCAGGGAAATCCCTGATATTGTATCAAACATTAAGGACACCCAAATCAATAGGCCAGGCCTTTGATCGTGAGCCTTGCTCTTGTGAAGCTTATGTAGGTAGTGGAGACGCTTAGTCTACCTATCGGCATGCCTAAGAGTTACTTCTGAAGAAGCTCTTTTGTTCCTCACATGTGGCCCCACACTGTCTAAACCCAATTCTGCAAGTGAAATCATTGCCCTTCCCCTGTCATATCTTCTCCCAGTTCATTGATTTGATTTTTATTGTTATTTTTCATGTCTGTTTAAACATCCTTAGTTTTGTTTCCTGTTTAATAGTAACCATTCTTATAGGCGTGAGGTGGCATCTCACTGTAGTCTTGATTTAGGATTTCCTTTATAGCTAATGAAATGAACATCACTTCATGTGCTTTTTAGCCATCTGTGTCTGCTCTTCAAAAATGTCTATTCATATCTTTAGCCTATTTTATAATTGGGGTTTTGTTCTTTAGTTGTTGAATTGTATGATTTCTTTATGTATGCAGGAATTCAAACCTTTATCTTATGCATGGTTTCCAAATATTTTGTCCCATTCAGTTTGCTGCCTTTTTACCTTTTTGACAAAATCTTTTGAGGCTCAAAATCATTTGATTTTGAGTTCCCATAAATATATATTTTTACTTCATTGTTCATGCTTTTAAAGTTTAGGAAGCTACCTCCTGTTACAAGGTCTTGAGGATGTTCCCCTGCATTTTCTTTTAGGAGTTTTATTGTACTGGTTCTTATATTTAGGTGTTTGATCCGCTTTGAGTTAATTTTTTGATAGGGTATGAGGTAAGGGTCCTCTTTCATTCTTTTGGCTATTAATATTCAGTTCTCATATACCCATTTATTGAAAAGACTATTTTGTCCCAATTCATTGGATTTGGGAGCCTTGTCAAATATCAGTTGACCATAGATTTGGTTTATTATAAGCCCTCAATTCAATTCCATTGGTCAATGCTTTTATATTTGTGCCAGTACCGTGTCATTTTGATTATTGTGGGAGGTTTATAATAAGCTTTGGAAGCTCAAGAAGTCTCAATCCTCCCACTGTGCTTTTTTTTTTTTTAGGATATTTTTAACATTCAGAGCGTTTTTCCTTTCCAAATGAATTTGGTAACTTCCTTTTCCAAGTCTTCAAAGTAGGTTGTTGGAATTTTAATTGGTACTTCATTGAATTTATAGATCAATTTGGGTAGGATTAACATCTTAACTGTATCAAACCTTTCTATCCATGAACAGGAGATATTTTTCCACCAATTTAGATATTCTTTTATTTCTTTAGCAACGTTATGGAATTTTCTGTATAGACGACCTTTACTTCTGTAGTTAAGTTCATTCCCAGCTACTTGATTCTTTTAATTGCTGTTTTGAGTCCATTTTTTTTCTTTAACTGATGCCTTCATTAAGTCATTGATTGCTTGTGGAAAGAAATATTATTGATTTTTACACAGTAATCTTATATCCTGCCACTTTCCTGAATTTGTTTATTAGCTCAAGTAATGTTGTTGTACATTTCTCAGGATTTTCCAAGTATAGGATCATGTCATCTGAAAATAAGGAAACCTTTCCTTCTTCCTTTCTGATTTGGATGCCTTTTATTTCTTTTTCCTGCCTGATTGCTCTAGCTAGAACTTCTAATACAATGTTGAATAACAGTGGTGACAGAGGGCATCCTTGTCTCAGTCCCGATTTTAGGGGGAAGACTTTCATTCTCTCCCTTTGAGTATGATGTTGGTTATGGGTTTTCATATATGCCCTTTAGCATATTGAGGAAGTTACCTTTGAGTCCTACCTTTTGAGGTGTTTTCATCAGAAAAGGATGTTGAATTTTGCTGAATGCTTTTTTTTTAGCATCAGTCAAGATGATCATGTGATTTTCCCTTTTGATTTGTTAATGTGCTGTATTACAGTAATTGATTTTCTTATGTTGAGCCACCCTTGTATTCCTGGTATAAGCCTCACTTCATCATAGTGTATAATTCTTTTAACATATCATTAGATTTAATTTGCTAGGATTTTGTTGAGAATTTTTGCATCTATGTTCACTAAGGAGATTGGCCTGTAATTTCCCTTTTTTTATAGCATCTTTCCCCAGTTTTGGTATTATAGTGTTGTTAGCTTCGTAAAATGAGTTAGATAGGGTAACTTTTTCCTCAGTATTTTAGAAAAGTTGGGGCAGGATCAGTGTCAGTTCTTTTGGGAATGTTCAAAAAAATTCCCCTGTGAAGCCATCTGGCCCTGGATTTTTTTTTTTTTTTTTTTTTTTTTAAGAGAGAGGGAGGAAGGGAAGGAAAGAAAGAAAGACAGAGAAGGAAGGAAGGGAGGAAGAAAGGGAAACATCTTTAAACATTTTCTTATTTTATTATATTTTGTTTGTTTGTTTGTTTTTTACATGGGCTGGGGCCGGGAATCGAACCGGGGTCCTCCGGCATGGCAGGCAAGCACTCTTGCCCGCTGAGCCACCGCGGCCCGCCCCCCCTGGATTTTTTTTTGTAGGAAAATTTTTGATGACTGATTGAATCCCTTTACTTGTGATTGGTTTGTTAAGACTTTTTATTTCTTCTTGAGTCAGTGTAGCTTGTTCATGTGTCTCCAGGAATTTGTCCATTTCATTTAATTGTCCAATTTGTTGGTGTATAGTTGTTCACAGTATCCTCTTATGAATTTTTTCTATTGCTTCAGGGTCCCTGGTAATAATCACCCTCTCATTTTTTATTTTGTTTATTTGCATCCTCTCTCTTTTTTTCTTTGTTAGCCTTGCTAAGCATCCATCAATTTTATTGCTTTTCTAAAGTAATCAATTATCTAGTTTATTGATTCTTTCTGTTGTTCTCCCATTCTTTTAACTTTGCTTTAATATTTATTTCTCTTCTTCTATTTGCTTTGAGATTAGTTTGCTGTTCTTTCTCTAGGTCCGCCAGGTAAGCAGTTAAGTACTCAAGTTTTTATCTTTCTTCTTTTTAATATAGGTGTTTAGGACAATAAATTTTCATCTCACCACTGCAATTGATGCATCCCACAATTCTGATATGCTGTGTTCTCATTTTCATTTGTCTCCAGGTAGTTACCAATTTCTCTACTAATTTCTTCTTTGACCCACTGGTTGTTTAAGAGTGTGTTCTTTCATCTCAATATAGTTGTGAAAGTTCTAGCTTTTTAGTGGTTATAGATTTCTAGCTTCATTCCACTGTGACCAGAGAAAGCACATAGAAATTTCAGTGTTTTTAAATTTATAAAAACCTGTTTTGTTCCCCAGTGTTTACGATCTATACAGGAGAATATTCCATGAGCTCTAAAGAAGAATGTATATTCTGCTATTTTGGGGTGTAATAACCCATGTATGTCTGTTAGGTATAATTCATTTATCAAATTTTTTAAGTTCTTTATTTCCTTGTTGATCCTCTGTCTGGTTGTTCTATCTATAGAGAAGAGTGGTGTATTGTAGTCTCCTCCTATTATTATTGAAGCATTTATTGCTCCCTTCAGTTTTTCCAATGTCTGTCTCATATACCTTGGAGCATAAACATTTTATGATTGTTATTTCTTCTTGGTGAACTGTCTCTTTTATTAATATCTAGTGTCCTTCTTTGTCTCTTATGATGTTTTTACATTTAAAGTCTAATTTTTCTGATATTAGTATAGTTACTCCTGCTTTCTTTTGGTTACAGCTTGCAAGGAACGTCTTTTTCTGTCCTTTCATTTTCAGATTATTTGTATCCTTGGGTCTAAAATAAGTCTCTCAAAAAAAGCATATAGCTGGATTATATTTTTAAACCATTCTACCCATCTATATCTTTTAATTGGTGAGTTTAGTCTGTTAACATTCAAAGTTATTACTGTAAAGGCATTTCTTGAATCCATCTTATCCTTTGAATTTTATTTGTTAGTTTTATACATTCTTTTTCCCCTTTCTCTTTTTATCCTTTAAATTACACTTAATGGTATTCTTCAATTTTGTACCCTCCTCCACACCACGCTCTCCTCTCTCTCTTTTTTTTTTCAGCCAACAGAATAGTTTTTACATATTTCTTATATGGCTGGTCTCTTGTTGATAAATTCTCTCAGCATTTGTTTGTCTGTGAAAGTTTTTAATCTCTCCCTCACTTTTGAAGGACAATTTAGCTAGGTACAAAATTCTTGGCTGGAAGTCTTTCTTTTCCAGGATCTTAAATATATAATACCACTGCCTTCTCACCTCCATAGTGCCCGTTGAGTAGTCCAAATTCAGACTTATGTGGTTTCCCTTGTATGTAGCAGATTGTTTTTCTCTTGCAACTTTCAGGATTATCTGCTACTCTCCAACATTTGGCAGACTGAATATTGTGTGTATTGGCACAGGCCTATTTGGATTTATTCCATTTGGGGTTCTTTGGGCTTCTTTGATTTAAATATTTAAGTTTTTATACAGGTTAGGAAGTTTTCCCCCATTATATCCTCAATTAATCTCCCTAGCCCCTTTCTCATCTCCTTCTGGAACAACAATTGTTCTTACATTTGTGCACTTCATTTTTGTCCATCATTTCCCTCAGATCCAATTCAAATTTTCCATTTTTTGTGATTTGCTGTTTTGTGTGTTCAAAATCAATTGTCCTGTCCTCTAGTTTGCTTACTTTTTTCTGCCTCCACACATCTGTTATTGTGTGTCTCCAGTATGATTTTGATTTATTCTACAGAATCTCTAATCTGTGTGATATCTACTGTTTTTCTAGTCATTCTTTCAAATTCTTTATGGTTTTCTAGTGTCTTCTTGAACTTCTTTATGCCCATTCATGAACCCATTGACAATGAACCCATGTACAGTTATATGAACATCTTTGATTAGTTGTTCCAAAATCTGCATTTCCTCTGGTGTTCTGACTTCAGCATGAAGCTGGGCCATATCTTCATCTTCATATGCTTTGTGAATTTCTGTTGCCTTTGAGGCATGTAATTAGCTTAATAAGGTTACTTTGGAAGTTCATTCCTTTCAGCAGTCTGAAGTTTTGTATTTGTGGGATGGATGTGGGGCCAGACATGGGACATGGGGCAGGGCACATCAATGCATGGTAGCTTGCAGCACCAGGATATGCCTGGGTCAGGGGCACTGTGCTGGTGCTCGGGAGTGTGGATTATGGGGTATGGTGTTGTAGGGGGGTAACGCAGGAGTTGTGAGTGCAGGGTGCAGCTCAGGCAGACCTTGGAGTATAAGAGTAGGGCACAGCATGGGGGACATAGAGGTAGGACCCAGAAGGAGGCTTATCAGGGTGTGTGCAGGGGTGGTTGCAGGGTGTAGGTGACTAAAAGGGTCTTCTACACCACATATACCCTGGGATCATTGTCTCTCATTTCTCTAGCTGTTCCTTGGAGCAAGGGTGAACTTGAGCTATCCTACTCTGGCATCTTACTTCATTCCTCCATATATCCTTTATAGTCAAATTTCTAGCTTTTTCCTTTTCTGAATTATCTAGGTTTATTTTTTGTTTTAACACTGGATTTTAAGAACATCCAAAACATATCATGAAGTACCTGTTAATGTTTGAAATATATTTATACTTAATAACTAGCAACAAATAGATATTATTAACATATATCACCACTAAGTATGTGTAAGAAAAGAAATTATAAAATTTATTTTTAAACCAATACTGTTCATACAAAATTTTCTTTTAGTTCAATACTCAGCAGGATGTACATTTTAAATAAAATTAATTTTTATGAATTATTAAAAATTCATTTCCTTCTAACTTTTTATTTTTATTTTCCTTAGACAAGTGCAAAAATGCATAAAATTCCATTTGTAATTATTTAGAGTAAAAAATGAAAAGGAAAAAATGAAATTCACATCTAAATTTATTTTCCTCTTTTTCAGTCAAAGTGATCCAAGGTTCCTTATAAGAATGACAAACAAAAACCTTCTTGGGTCTCCCAACACTCGCCTCACTCTATCAAGAAAAACAATACAGCAATTCTTCCACTTCCCCACTTCCTATTCAAATGCTAACATTAATCAATCATGTCACTTGCAACATATCAACTTCTATCTTAAGTGAAAAGCACTTGAATTTCAAGGGACATTAGTGACACGGACACACAATTTGAATTTATTTTGATCTCTGCTGATACTGGAGTCAGGATCAAATAACTTACCAGGAAGAGGTAGCACTTTTGGTCTCAGGTCTTTGATGCTAGCCATTTATTCTTTAGCATATGTAGAATTATTCACTTCTGAAAAAGACTAAACATACAAGGAGGATGTTAGACTCTTTAATGCATAGAGTTTGTAGTCGCAAATCCATAGCTAATACAACTTGGATGGGAAATATTGCGTCCAATCTAATATAACTTGAATTGGAAATACTGCATCGTGCTTATATAATCCAACAAAAGAAAACTGTGTGAAAATAAATGATATGAGCGCAACTTTCAGCAGAGCTCCTTGCATATGGCTTGTAAGGCCAAATAGATTTTAGCAGAACAGCTGGTTCCTAGACAGGATCCCCTAGGGCCTTCTGGATATGTGGGTGCCCAGTGGAAAGAGAGTTTCCTTTTATTGTTTCTGACAACCATGGCAGTTTGGGCACAGGTGTGGAAACAGCTTAAAAAAAGAAGGAAGAGATGTCCAAATTCTGACTGTCATTTTAAATATTATATTTTCATAGACATTAGACCACATGTAAATAAAGTTGCAATTAAAGAAATAAGGAGACACCTGATAGCATTTCTACACTGTCATCCATGGGAAGTCTGCTTTAAAAATATATATATATATATATATACACACACACATATATATACATACATATATATATATATATACATATATATATATATATATATATGGTGTGGTTTCACAGGGCTGTGTCGTATATAACAATCTCTAATATATTCAAAGTGATTAATAAATTCTTAACAGTTTTTGTTTATTCATTCATTTAGTTCATTGTGAACATCTAAGACACGACAGAATGTACAATAGGCATAAACTGGGCGGCCAATGATACATGACTCACCACACTGTATTTTTCAGAATTTGGCAGTTTTCAGAATTCTATATATCCCCTAAAAGCTGTTTTCATGATAAAGCAGCTTTAGCAAAAGTAGTGAATTGAATGAAACATTTCCACCATGAAATCACATGTACTAATTATTCTTGTTGCCACTGGTTTCCTTTGCAATTCTTATAGAAGCACATAGTTTTCTGACATAATTTTTATTTTAATTGCAGAATGTTCATTATCCAGATCAAACACCTCTTTTAAATAACTCCTAGTACATGGTTCTTTCTTCTGATTCCAGTCATTTTCTTCAGTATTCAATATTCTCTCACTGTTTCTAACTCAATATAGTTTCAAAATAATTTGATCCTCTTTTAGTGCTTAATTCACGTTTTTCTATGAGATTTCAGAGTTCTCACAATTTAGCTTTTCTAAATGTCCCAAAAAGAGCTCAAACTTGAAAACAAGGCTTTTATTAGAGTGAGAAATCATTCTGATGTCTTATTGAAAGCAGTGGTCACATTCTCTAGAAGTCCTAATTATGACTTCAAAAAAGACATTAACATTTAACCCTCAAAAATGTGTAGAACACCCCTCACTAGCAAACTATCAACAGTCAACATTAAAGTTTAGAGGCAGGGTTTCCATATTATAGATGTTAGAACACCCACTGCTTGAAGAAATCTCACGATACTCATATTCTGGTGAATGTTGTGATAGGCCAATACATACAGGCACAAATTTCCTTACTTAATATCTTATCTTCCTGTGAAAATTTTGGAACCCTACTTGGGGGGAGGGGCAAGCAACCTCTACTATCAAGTAGAAAAATCTAGCTGCAAGTTATACTTCCCCTTCTGAGCCTGAGGTTTCCCCTAGGGATTTTCAGGGGCCCACCAATGCCTTAAAGTTTTTCTATTATGAACCTACTCTCCTGCTCCAGCCCAGAGACCTGTATCTATTCCTGAGGATGGAGCAATCTGCTTCTTCATAAATTTTTCCAGATTTATGGTTTCTGCAGTGATCCCTTATAAATCTAACTTTAAAATCTAAAACTGCTTTGTTCTCTGTATTATATATATATTATATAATATATATATCCTGTCCTGAAACAATGGAGACAGAAAAAGGAAACAAAAAAGAAACAGAAAAAGAAGCAAAATACAGTCCACAGACCCCTGGAGGTCCCTGAGACACTTTCAGGAGGTTCCTGAGGACTGAAAATGAGAAAACTAGCCTTGACATCCAGGAGCAGGCCTGCACACACAGCTGAGCCTTGGAACATTTCTGTTGGACATTATAGGTCATTAGCAACAGATAAGGATGTTCTCTGATCATATTGAATTGAAACAGAAACAAGAGCCCTGTGCAATCATGTCTGAACACAGAGAAAACATTACCATTGTCCAAGCACTGGAAATGATCAAACAGCCCCTGATCCTGGCTAACACCATAGAATGCTGCCTCTTTATAAATTACAGCTTTTGCCTCACTCTAGTATGCCCTCTTGAAAGATATCCTTTATATAGAATCATCCCTGTTTCCTAAGAGTATATAATCACTTCTTAAACTCTTAAACTTCTTAAACTCTCTTCAAAATAAGAAATTACAAGCCCAAATTTTATAATAGGTCCTTTCTAAAACCTTCTAAGATACCCCATGACATATCTTTTGTTTCTGATATGCTTTGGATTCAAATTCTTAATTCTTTAATATTCAGAAAAGATAGGACTTTATCAATATTAATGCTCTATTATGTAGATATGAATTAGAAGAAACCATATCTACTTTTGGAATGCAAAGAAAATGAGAGTATATTGTAAAATTTAGAGTTTAGAAATGAGAAGGTAGAGAAACAAAGATTGCCAGTGATAAAGGAAAGTTCCCAGTGGCAAAAATAAAGTGAAAAGGTAGAACAACAGATCCAGTGTTACTTTTTGTGAACTCAATTTTTTGAGATGATTTGAGGATTTAATTTTTTTAACAGGAGGACCTAATTTTCTCTTCTATTCTGTTTCATCTTTAATTATTTTTGTCTATTTTAGGGAAGGCAGTGGAGAAAGGGACATTTTTTATTTACTGTATCATTAGAAGAAGAAAAATTACCCCATACACTATGACTATCATATTTCATGATTAGAAAAAATAACATAGTCACTGAGAAAATCTAAATAAGTACCCTTATTTCTAGCAAAAAAGTTATTAGATTGACCTAGTTATTAGATAAATCTAATATGTTATTAAGTAAACTAAAGTTTTTGGTTAAATCTCTGAAAGGTTAACAACTAAGAAAATTTTACTTCAAAGATTTTCAAAATCTCTTTCTTACTTTTTTAGCATTAGTAAATAAATCAGACAGCCTTCCAGTGTTTATTCCTAGGAGAAAAATTGGAATATTCTCTGGGTTTAAATTTTAAAAGAGCTCTTCTTGAATATTTGATAAGCTTATTCAACTTCCCTTCACTCTCACTTGACCCATGCTGATTTGCGTTGTCCTGTAAAAATCAAGATTTTTAATTTCAGATTAAAAAAACACACAAAAAAATGGGAGTTTTTGTGACTGTTGCTGTTTTATTACTAGGGTGGGAAAGCTGGCAGTCTCTGACAAGGGACACAAAAATGATTTGGAGGTTTGTGCCTGTTTAAAACTGTTGTGTACCCCAGAAAAGCCATGCTCTTTAATCCTGTTTCAATATTGCCTTGTGGAAGAGAGCTTTTTGATTAAGTTGTTTCCATGGAGATATTGCCCACCCAATTCTGGGAGGGACCTGCTGATTAGGTGGTTTCCACGGAGATGTGTCTCTACCCATTCAAGGTGGAGTTGCTTACTGGAGTCCTTTACAAGGAAACCCTTTTGGCAAAAGCTTCTGGGCCATATATCCAGAGATTTTGAAGTGCAGAAGGAAAAAGCCCCTGGGAAAGCTGTTTGAAACCAGGAGAGAAGTCAGGAAAAAAAGCTAATAGAAGTCACCATGTGCCTTCCTAGCTGACAGAAGTGTCCAGAAGCCAAAGACCCAAGATTTCCAGCCAGGTACCTTCCCAGCTAACAGAGGTGTTCTGGATGGCATCAGCCTTTCTTGAGTAAAGGTAACCTCTCATTGGTGCCTTAATATGGACATTTTCATGGCCTAAGAACTGTAAATTTGTAATAAAATAAATTCCTTTTATAAAGGCCATTTCATTTCTGGTACATTGCATTCTGGCAGCTTTAGCAAACCAAAGCAAGCATTTTGGCAGTTTAGGTATTACCGAGGCTTCAGGCAAGCACCTGAACTAAGGGTCCTTACTTTCATATCTCTTTACTACCAAGGCATTTTTTTAAATATGAAAAGTAATACTTAGGCCCATATATATATTTCACAAACTATCATCATCTTTGTTAATTTTGGATTACTTGCCTTATCATGTCAGATAATAAAAATTGTGGGCACCTTCAAATAAAGTTATCCTACGTATGAATCTTAGATTTCTCTGAAGATGAGTTGTGCACTAAAATACATTTCCTACTTTCACCACAATCACTTTTTGGTATGTTAATAACATTTTTTCTTGACCAAAAATACCAATCAATATCTAGCCACTCATATCTTGTTGCACAGATTCTTGAAATAAACCCTAAGTGATAGTGAGAAAGTAAAAGAAGATTGTTAGAAATCGTATTTCTCTTAAAGATTATGTTTTGACAATTTCTCACTGGAAAAACCTTTTATTGTTTCACTTTAAGCACTAACCAGCAAAACAGATGCTTCTATAATTTTTATTATTTCTTAAACAGAAAGAACAAGCATTTTAATGGCATTTATATTTGAGAGCAGACCATCTTCCTACAGACCATTTTCTAGGAAAATAACAGAAATAAGCATCAAAATGGACATGGCAATCTTAACTGTTCCCATATGGAGAACTAGGATCCCTGACTTACCCCGTAAAGTTAAGAATAGATGTGCATTTCCTAACATAAGAAATAGTGCATTTCCTAATATAACGTATGTAAACAGCTTAATTGAACACCATAATACTTGGAACCTTGCGTAGGGCATGAGATGTTGTAGGTTTGTCCAGAGCGATTTGAACAGTGAATAGGGAAGTATTTTCAGACTCCCCAAGGGGAATGGTAAGAAAGGGGGGAAATTCAACTTCCCCAAGTGGAGAATTCTTGATAGTCTCACAGGTAGTGGGAACAGCCAAAGCAATAGGCTGAGCCTCCAATCTTAGGGTTTGTTCATATAAAACTTAATCCTGCAGGGATAAGTTAAGCATACCTAAAATTAGGCCTAAAAGTCACCCCCAAGAGAACCTCTTCTGTTGCTCAGATGTGGCTTCTCTCTCTTGGCCGACACAGCAAGCAAACTCACTGCCCACCCCTTATCTACGTGGGACATGACTCCCAGGGGTGTGGACCTTCCTAGCAATGTGGGTCAGGAATCCTAGAATGAGCTGGGACTCAGCATCAAGGGGTTGAGAAAATCTTCCTGACCAAAAGAGGGAAGAGCGAAATGAGACAAAATAAAGTGTCAATGGCTGAGAGATTCCAAACAGAGTCGAGAGGGTATCCTGGAGGTTATTCTTATGCAATATATAGATAACATGTTTTTAAGTAAGGTGCAATGGAGAGGCTGGGGGAACTGCCTGAAAATGTGGAGCTGTGCTCCAGTGGCCATGTTTCTTGAAGATAATCGTGTGATGATATGGCTATTGCAGTGTGACTGTGTGGTTGTGAGAGCCTTGTGTCTGATGCTCCTTTTGTCTACCTTATTGACGGACAAGTAAAACATATGGATTAAAAATAAATAAATAATAGGGGGAACAAATGTTAAAATAAATTTAGTAGATTGAAATGCTGGTGATCATTGAAGGGGAGGGGTAAGGGGTATGGTATGTATGAATTTTTTTCTGTTTTCTTTTTATTGTTTTTTTCTGAATTAATGCAGATGTTCTAAGAAATGATCATGATGATGAATATACAACTACAGGATGAAGTGTGTTGCTGATTATATAACAAGAATGGAATGATCATATGATAAGAACATGTTTGTATGTGGTTATGTATCACAAATAAAAAATAAATAAATTTTTTTAAAAAAGAATAGATGTACCCCACCTTATTATCAATCAAACTTACCTTGTTTCAATAATTTTACATTTGGCATTCTAGTTCCAACTTTGGATTTCTAAAATAGCATGAGGTTTTCCCCATCCTATACAGACTTTTACCCCTGAATATATTTCCTAACTGATTTTAAAGAAGAAACTCCATAGCTTAACATATAAGAGTCAAGAATTTTTCAACTGCCTCTTCAATCAATGATGTTTACATTCTTGAGAATAATGACCAGGGCGTTAGAAATCCATTTGCAGAGACAAAATTGCGAAATTAAGTGGGTTTGCAGAAAAGTGGGCAGCAAGAAATGTAAGGTTGTATACGTGAAAAGTGGCAGTATTAACTTAGGCCCTTTGGGACTGTCACCTGTCTAGTCTCATACTCCTAGAGAGTATAGCATGTTTATTTGTTTCAGGCAAATGTAACTATTTAGCTATAGGTAGCTTTCAGAGAACTGGCAAACTTTTGCCAGAATAGTTATTATTGGATGAGCTTATCAAAGCATTTGAGATGGAAAATGTGGTTGTTTAAAGCCAGAAATACATTTCAAAGACAAAATATAGGAGACATCTTCAAAATAGGCATGGCTACTCTCATAAATTGGTCTCTGATTTGCCATTTTCCATCCATTGCTCTCCCACTCACTGTTGTCAGATGCAGATACCCGGGCTTCAGAGGAGCTGCTCTCATGTACCACCATGGTGCCCTGCCCATGCTTCTAATTGGACCTCTTTACCCCAAACTCAACATTGTAGACTGAGTACTTCTAATTGACACATCCCATTTCTTAGATCTTTGACAACATACATTCTTGGTACCCCTCCCACCTCCACCACTGTAGCTTTTCAGCCTCTTCTGTGAACTAATTTTCTTCCATTCACTCTTGAAGTGAATGGAAAACAACTTGGTCATCCAACCTGTCAAATTAGTATTACAGGAAGAAAACTAAATTGAAGAGACGAATAAATCCAAATATATTTCATGAAGGGCATAACAGCAAAAAGTGTACGTAAGCCCTATTCTTTTCCTATGAGTACCATATCTGGCCTATGACCAAGTGTGTAAGTTTCAAAAAGTTATGGTAAAAATAATTGTAACAAATATTTTAACTGTGCTAGATAGATAGATAGATAGATAGATAGATAGATAAAATGTGCTGCATTACCACACTCATTTTTTTTCATTAGAACTTCAGAAAATCTATTAGATACTAAAATGTTTGCATTTTCTAACTAAATTTTGTAGATAAAAAACTCAGTCTCAGAAAGGTTAAATTACTTAAACAAATTTGGCTATCTAGCACTTTTAAGAGGTAAGACTCAAAAGGCCTTAGGTCCATTCAAAGTAGCATATTTACAAATAAAAAATCTGAAAATAAATCCCATTATTGATTGTCACATAGATTGTAAAACTTCCAAAAGAGACGAGTTGACGTGTTATAATTCCATATGAGCAACATTGAATCAATTTGGTTTATTGTCCAAAAAAAAAAAAAAAAAAAAAAGGTAAAAGTAAAAGTAAACTTATGGGGTATCACTGTTTTTTGAAACATTTAATAAAGTAAATATGTTATTAAATACTCAAGTTTCATCTATTGGATTTGCTAGCTATATGCCCTCTATAACGCAGGGCACATTTTAACGTAAGATCTGAGTGTAATGTTGTACATGTCATATGGACTATAGATCAACTTTTTCAATATATTATGCTATCTTATTGTCGTTGTGATTTCTATGTTGAATTCGGATTTAGAAACCTGGGTAGAGTATCACATCACTGTTACCACAATAAATGGCTGAAAATCTTCAAATTTACCATTTTTCTTGAGCCAAAAAGACCTGAAGTTTCAGGATATACAACTAAAGCAAAAACCAGGAAAAATTTTTTTTTTCTTTAGAAAAGTGTTTCTTATGAGATACTGGAATTGAGGAGTCGTTCACTTGAGCAGAAGCAAGCACAGACCTAATGGGTACCACTCAGGCGACACTTCTAAAGGTTACAGTCCCGAGCTTCAGGTCCACTCAGCCTCCACTTACGAGACTAAATTGGGTTTAATAATATTTTGATAATAGGGCTTTTCCTGAATCTAAAATCTACTAACACACCAAACATTGCTCTAGTATTAAAACTGAATTACAGTCAAAAGAGCTGCAATACACAGATTTTCTCTGAGTTAAGGAAGCCCAAAATATAAAGGGGAACATAAATGAGTACAATAGTGTAATTTGAAGACTTTTGCACTTATAGCTTTAGCAAGCATTAAATAAGCCCAACTCTTAGCCATAGTAACATAAATTCTACCCCTAAGCACCGTTTTACCTCGTTCCTAGTACATGATACAACCTGCGCACCTAAAAAACATACAGGATGTGCTAAAAGGCAAGTAAAAGCATAGTCTAAGGAGACAAAGTATACATCATAACTAGACTCAGATATGACATGTAATGAATTGTGAGTCAGAACTGGATAAAATAACTGTAAAAAAGTCTTAATATTAATGTATCTCATTGTTATAACATAGAAATCATTAGAATGAACGACAGCAATGTCTTAAGGGAATAGAAGGTAAATTGGGGATGTTCTTTTAAAAGGAAACTGTGCTTCTAGAAAAGCAGTTTATACCATTATTTCAAGATAACATTAAATAGGTTTAAAAATGTGTTTTGGAGCTCTAGGGAAACCACTACTTTTTTTTTTTTACAAAAGAAATATAACTGACATGCTAGGAGAAGAGATGAGATGGAATTATCTAAGTGCTTTGTTAACACCAGAAATGTTTAAATAAAGAAGATTTTTAAAAGAGCATGAAAAATCAAAAGGAAATGCAATGAGTCAAAACAGTTATGAGCATGGTAGATATCAACCCAACTATCAGTATTCACACTGAATGCATGTGGGCTAAATACATCAATCAAAAGACAGAAATTTAAAATAATACCCAAATGTATGTTGCCTGAAAGAAATATAAAGACTTATTGAGATAAAAAAAATAAAATATGGAGAAAGATATATTATGCTAACACTAATCTACAGAAAGCTACAGTGACAATAGACAAAGCAAACTCAAGAAAGAGGGAAATCATCAAACAGACACAATACATAATGAAAAAGGGGTCTATTCTCCAAGATGGCATAAGAATCCAAAATGTGTATGTACTGAACCACAGAACAGGAAAATACTTTAGGTAAAAACTGCTAGAACAAGAAGGAGAATAGACAAACTCACTGTTATCATTGAAGATTTCAATACCCCTCTTTCAATAGTTGTCATATGAAATAGCAGATAGTAAGTATACTGGTGACCTGGAGAGCAGGATGAGTCAACTTGAACAAATTCACATTTGTAGAATATAGCATCCAACCAAAGAAGAACACATCTTCTTCTCAAGAGCATATTAGACAATCACCAGATATTTCCCATTCTGGGCCATAAAATGCACTTTACCAAGATCAAAAGTATAGAAATCATACAAGGTATTTTACAGACCATAGTGGAAATAACCTAGAATTCAATAACCAAAAGACAGCTGGAGATGTTTGGAAATTCAGCGACGTATTTTGAAATAACATGAATCAAGAATAAGTTTCAAGAGAAATTATATTTTGTACAAAATAAAAAAGATAATAGAACATACCCAAATTTATAAGATACATCAAAAAATAGTGCATACAAGGAAATACATCACATTAAATGTTTATTTTAAGAAAAGAACAAAAATCTAAATCAGTAACTCAGGCTTACATGTTAGGTAACTAAAGAGAAAAAATCAATTTCCTCCTAAAAGAAGCAGCAGAAATGAAATAAAAATGTGAGCAGAAGTCAATGACATTGAAAAGAAGAAAACAATAGATAAAATACTCTAAAACAAGAAATGGTTCTTTGGAAAGATCATTTAGATTGAGAAATCTCTAATGAAGCCAAACAAATTAAAAAGAGAGAAGAAAGAAGTTATCAATATAAGAAATAAAGGGAGGCTCACCATTACAAATCCCATGGACAATAAAGAAAAAAAGAATACTATGAACTACGCATGCTTATGTATTTGAAAACAGAGGAAATGGACGAATTCTTCGTGAAACAAAAACTAGCAAAACTCGCACAAGGGAATATATCATGTCAGTAGGTTTTTACCTAGTATATAAATTGAATCAGTAATTAAGAACTTCCATGAACCAAAAAATATCAGGCCCAGTCATTTTTCCTGGTGAGTTGTTCCAAATATGTGAGGAGGAAATTATACCAATTCTCCACAATATCTTCCAGAAAAGAGGAAAAGCGTAAACTCATCCTAAGTCATTCACTGAGGCCAGGAAAGGAAAACTACAGATAAGTATTTATCATGAATATTGATGCAAAATTTGTCAACCCAAATTAGCAAATCAAATCCAGCAATATTGAAGAATAATTAAAAACAGTGAAAAATTGGAATTTATTCCAGGTATGCATGACTGATTTCTATACTCAAAAATGGAACGGTGTTATCTCCATGTTAATAGGCTTAAACAAATTCAATTAAAGCATTTTATAAAATCTTTTACCCACTAATCATTTAAAAAATCTCAATTAACCAGGAATAGAAGAGAACTTCCTCTTGAACCCACCACCAAAGTTATAACAACCTATATGTAATGTCGTATATGATGATGTGAAACCACACTGATATCCATTAAACTTGGGAATAAGATAGGGATTTTTCTCTCATCACTCTTATTAAACATTTTTCTGGAAGCCTTAACTAAGGCAGTAAGAGAAGCAAGGATGACTAAAAGTTTGCATTTGTAGAAAGAAAGAAAACTGTTTTTTTTTTTTCCACAGATGGCATGATTGTTTATATAGAAAATCCTAAATAACTAACCCCCCAAAATCATCTAGAATTAATGAGTATAGCAAGGTCACAAGGTAAAATACACAAAATCAACTGTTTTCCCATACTAGCAATGAACAAGTGGAATATGAAATTTCAAAAATCATTTACAATACTGCAAAGCAATGGAATACCTAGGCATAAAACTAACGTTTCATATATATATATAAGAATATATATATATATATGATCTATATGCTGTAACTGTAAAACTGTTTAAAGAAATAAAAGATCTAAATAAATGGTGGGATAATCTATGTTCATGAACTGGAAGACTCAATATTGTTAAGATGCAAATTATTCCCAAATCAACCTATAAGTTCAGCACAATGTGTCACCTTATAAATTATATGAAAACCCAATATCCTTTAAATGATAACATGAAAAGGTTAAAATAATAATGGACAAAATCTTAGGAACCTTTAAAAAAGGGACTAATCATGAAAACTGTGAGCTAATTAATATAGCGGTAGGAATTAGGGGAAGGAGCACCAATTGAATCATTGCGAAACAGAAGGGAAAAAAATTGGCATCAGTGCATTGTGTAACATTTTCCAGTGTAAGAATAAGAGTATTTTTATAAGGTCAATTGAAGGGATTTACCATACCATACATTTTACATCAAAAAATGAGAACTGGAGATGGGAGTAAGGAACAAGAAAGAGTCATAGAAAACCAAGAGGCAGTAACAGTGGTGAGCCAGATCATGTTTCATAGCTATACATGAAATTTGTCAGGCTGCTAAGACAAACAGTACACACCGGTTGGCTTAAGAAAGAGGAATTTATTGACTCATGGGTTCAGGTGATAAAAGTTCCAAATCAATGTCTCAACAAGCCAGGCTTTCTCCTCGAAATCTATAATGTTCTAGTGATGGCTGAACAGCTTCTTTGGGATTGCTTGGCCAGCATCTCCTTATAAGGTCTCCGTAAAATGGATCAAGAAATACATAGATTCAGTTGGCCTTAACTAACTATATTGTCTTCCAAAGAACTTGCTTATCCATGAGTTCACACCCACAGGAACACAGATTAAGACTGTGCTTTTGCTGTGGCACATAATTCAATGCACCACATAAATACTGGTCATGTAAAGGATGATGTTCTAGATTCCATTTCCCTGCATAAAAAAATTGGTTTTGCTAGAACAAATGAATAGTTCTTTTCAATATTCCTTATTAGAATCAGCAAGAAATACTGTCCCAACTTAAGAATATATTATGGTTTACTAGCAAGGGCTTGTGAAATATTTTCCTATGTTGAGAAAAACAGCAAATGACATTTGTTGATTTAAAAATACAACAGAGAACTATAAGCACTTGAAAATAAAGCCTTGTAATCAAGGTTTAAAACATTTAATAATGTTTTGTTAATTATGGTTAGAAACACAAACACTTTATCAAGTTAAAATAGTCTCAGAAATAAAAGTTTAATTCCATCATTCAAAAAGAGGCATGGGTTCGCAATATTAGAGTATTTAACATTCAAAAAGCACTTTAAAGTGCCAATAGCTCAATAAAGCTGATTAGATCATAGGATTTTCTTTAAAGGAGTATAAACTCAAATATGATTATTATTATAATGAAAATGAAGTTAATATGCTGCCACTAAGAGATCAATAATTCATCAGCCTAACCTCTTATGAACTGAATTCATTTATTAGATAAAAATTAAAAATTTTTTATTAGAATTTGAATCGAAGACATATTTTAAATCAAAATGGAATAATTGCAGACAAAGAAAAGCAATTAGAATTGGAATGTCAAATCATGAATAGTTATTGTTCACTCAATAATGAATATATGTCAAGTATAATATTGCCCATTGAAATGACACCTTATCAGCAATTAACATGCCAGACATTTAGTAGGGATTGTATAAATCCTGTTTTATTTAACCCCAAAAGCAACAAAATGAAGTTAGCTCTATTATCATTATCTCAGTTTTGCAGATGGGAATAGCAATCTGTCTGTCTTTCCCTGCACCTTGATAACTACACCCATACACTGCATAGCCATTCCAAGCTTAGACCACACTGTAATCCAAGAAAAGCTCAAACTTGCATATTAAACCCTGTAGAGAAGATTATAAATCTGTAGTTCTTTGAAATGTCAGTGTTAAATTTGATTTTATTTCTACCTTGCTTTCTATTTCATTAATTTTTTGCTTAGCTCTTCATTGTCAGAGAGAGAGCGCACATAATAGAGGTTGAGGCCAGTCTGGTCTGTTTGGATTTGCAAGTATGGATAATACAAGACTGACCCCATGGAAAGATGTGAAAGATTAAATGAGTTAACATATGGAAAGAGATTAAGGTAGGCCATAGTCTACAAAAGTGTTTTCATTAGTATTTATTTTATTCAAATTGACTTGGGTTTCTCCTATTATTGATCCTTTAAAAGATGTAAAGTTACATCTTTTGCTCATGAATTTACATCTCTACTTCTCTAATTTAAGTTTTAAGGCTATATGTATCCATCTAAGCACCACTTATGCTGCACCCCAAAGATTTTGAAAAAGGACATTTTCTTAACCATGTCTAACCATTTTCTTATATCCATTAAATTTGTTTCTTTAACTAAAGAATTATTGATCATTGGCTTGTTTACTAAATTTCAAAACACGAGTGGTTTTTCTAATTGCCTTCTTGATTACTTTTATCCTAAATGCACTGTAGTCAGAGAATATTTTATTGCTTTGGGAAAAAAATGGAAGATGTGCTATATGGCCTAGGATGTCAGTTTTCACACATGCTTCAGAAGGTATGTTTGTCCAACAGATGTAGCTTGTTTATTGGCTGGTCTGTTCACATCTTCGAGGACCCTATGAATAATTCTGTTCTTTCTTTTACCTGTTATTGAGGGAATCAGGCAAATTCTCCTACTATTAAAGTGAATTGTTTGCTTCTCCTTGTTCTGCTAAGTTTTGCTAATTATGTAAAACTACGTTCTTAGGTGTATGGAACACCTACATGTTTCAAATGCTTTGAAACTTATTGTTATATACTGACACTTTTTTCTCTATTAATAAAAATTGACAAATGTCATTTTTCTCATATTAATAGTTTCATCAGTCTTTTTGCCAGTTATTTTTTAGTATTTACCACATATATTTTTCCCTTTACCCATTATATTTACTAATACATTTGACACTATTCCTTGCCACCTAACCCCCCCCCCCCCTTTTCATTTCAGACATTCTACCTGGAATTTCTTTCTTTCTGCTGTAAGTAAATCCCTTGAATTTTGCTTCAGAGAGAGTCTGTGGTGGCAAATTCTCAAAGATTTAGTCTGAAAATGTCTTTATATTACTTTCATTTATGATAAATATCTTCACCTGTGATACTATTCTAAGTTCCTTTTATCCCCTTCCTCTAAGCATATGGAAGACTTTTTGTTGTCCCCTTTGTCTGCTGGCTTCAGTTTTTGTGGATGAATTAGATATCAGGACCATTCTCTTACCTCTGAAGGTAAAATCGATCTTTCCCTTTTGCCTACTTTTAAAAGCTTAGTTTTCTCATCGATGATCTGAAGTTTCACTGTGACATACTTAGGAGAGATTTTCTTGCTTGTAATTGTTAGGATTCCAGAACCGTGTGTGCTGATTTATATAATCCAAACATTTTGAATTTGAATCATTATCTCTTCTGGAAATGGAAAATTTGGAATAATTGTCTCTTCTGACTTTGCATCTTCCCCACTCCCTATGCTTCCATTTATTTAGGAAAAAAATGTTTAGGTGTGTTCTATTCCTTCACACTTCTTACTCAATTTCTACATCTTGTACTCTGGATACTTTCTTCAGATCTATCCTTAAGCTCAATATGGTTCACTTCATTGCTCCTAACTGGCTATTAAACATTTATTCTCTTAATTATTTAATATGGTTAATTTATATTTTGATTGATAGTTCTAATATCTTATATCATGTTCTTTACCTTTTCTGTTGACTCTGTATAATGGTGACTTTACCTTTGTGGGGCTTGTTATTTTTTATTGTGATTTTATATTTTGTGGAATATTTCTGTAGGATATCTTTGAAGCCTGGTTTGAAACCGGTTTTACCCTGAGGATGTTTGCATGTTGAGGCAATACTTGCCTCATTTTAAATTAATTTTCACTTTCAGGTGTTTCATATAGATCAAGCAGTATGAATTCATGATGCAAAACTGCAAACCCAGTTGTGGTTACGCACTTTAAAATTTTTTCCTCTTCACTCAGGAGCAATTTCTTATACATTGCAGGATAGGATGGGAAGGGTGAGTGGGTTTATTAATTTTTTCTTCCCTTGCTATGATGGTGTTCATTGTGATCCCTCCACTACAATAAACTAAGAATCCTATTTCCTTTTTTCTATTTCTTATTTTTTGACAGTACAGAAAGAAAATTACTTTTCAGATCCAGGCTTAAAAATCAGAATTTGTTATCTACCTTTTGGAAACAACAGGCAACAATTGGCCTTTTACGTGATGAAGGGAAATTTGGTGTTTGTTTATCTCAATTTCCAAGAAACAAGGTCTAACAAATATAATCAAGGAGACTTAGAAATGCAGAGGTAAAGCTGAAAGAGAAGGTCTTCAGTGATATTTTCAGCAGTTCTATTTGCGAATATTGATATTTCATGGCTTTTATTCCTGGTTAAAGGTTAAACAAACAAAGAGAAAATTTATTTGTTCTTAAATGGAAGAAAACTCATTCTATATTACAATTACCATATGGATCCATTAGATCTTTTCCTAAGTATTAGGAACTTTTAGTAAATATGAGAAATCAGCAACATTATTATCCCATAATTTAAAAGATTGTGTAACCATTCACCACTGTTTATAATTATTTCTAACTATGCTACAAAACACTAAATAAATAATAAAAAGCAACAAAAATAAAATAACCTAGTAGGATGGTGAAATAGTGAGAAAATTATTCTTCAGTTTTCTTATTGCATTATTTAAAATGTTGCAACATCTTTAAAGAAGGTATTTAAAAAGATTGGAGACACCATCTGTAGTGATCTGAAACCACTTTATCTCAGAAAAGCACATTCTTAAATTTAATCCATCCGTGGCTGTGGATCCATTGTAAGTATGATCTTCTGATGAGACTTCTTTAGATCAGGTGTGACCCACCTCATTCAGTTTTTGATTCTCTTTCTTGAGTTCTTTATAAATGGAACGAATACTGAGGCAGAAAGCCCCAGAAGCAAGAAGCTGAAAGCAATGAAACCTGGAAGAGAAGGCAGAGACCAGCAGACGGCATCGTGTGACTGGCCATGAGGCAGCAGCGCCAAGTACCAACAGGTAGCCAGTTTTCAGCAGGAAAGCATCACCTTGATCACGGCTTGATTTGGATATTTTCACAGCCTCAAAACAATAAGCTTGTAAACTAGTGCATTTCCACTGTTAAAGCCAAAGCCATTTCATGGTATCTGCTTTGAACAGCTTAGGAAACTAAAACACCATCTTTGTAGTCTACTTTTAAATTTTGCGTAAGTCAATTGAGAATTAGAATCTTTTTTTGTGTCCTCCATGTAATGGCAAAGAGAAAATTTTACACAGAAAGGCATACACCACTATGGATGGATGAGGAGATGAATAAAAGGAAGCTGGACCTGCCCCTTTGGTCTCTAACAATGAAGGTTAAATTAATCACATCGATGAACCTTCACTTAATTTTCAGATGGCAATAACGAAGTGAATTTTCTCAAATCAGGAATCAATGAATGACTACTACACTTATAAAGTTGAAAAGAAAATGCAGTATTTTAATCAAGTTAGAAAGTGCTTTGTCTTATTTCAGGTAGATTTAAGATATAAAAGTTTAGAAGAATTTTTAAGCATTCAAATCTTCTCCTAAAAATTAAACTTTAGGGATCTCACTGCATGCTATATTCCATTTCCAACAATACAATTCTGAGTTTATATGATAATTTTTAAAATGTAAGAATTTCAGATTAATATACGGAGCACACATGAGAAAGAAGAACACCACCTGCCAATTTTGAAGCATATATATTTTTTTTATTCCTGCAAGTATGTGTCTTCATTTAAGCAACCAAACTCATGGAGCTGTGGATTAGAAAGCTCAGCGTAGAGTACCAGCTAATGTGTGTAACCTCTGCACCTCTGTTCTTTGAGGCCCACAAAGGAAATAGTGGAGAAATATAACTTTCTCTGCCTCTAGGCCCAACAGATGACACTTTAGCAGTTTTGTTACATGTAATTCAGAGATAGAACCAAATAGAAGAATCCAATGCACATCTCTGCTGGATTTGGAAGAATGTCAACAAATTCAGAGCATTTTAAAAATAAAGGTTACTGAAAAGACATGTGTACCCTACTCCTTAAGTCCAAAAGTCCCTAATTTTTCTACATTGTTTGTTATGTCAACTTACTAGGAGCCATTGCTGATTATCTATCCTTAGACACCTGGAGAATTCAACAAAATGATGCTGTAAGAGGTTCTGCCACATCCTCAGATTATAGACAAGTTCAGAAGCAGAACTTACAGTTCATAAGGCTTGAAAGAGATGAGTGGCCAGCTCTTAGGGACCTGGATCTCAATCTTCAGGGAGAACTGTGATGTCTCCCTGCTGTGTCCTTTGATTATCTCTTCTGTCTGTTCTACTATTTGCTGCTTTCTCATCCCCTGATGCAAGCTTTATTGCCAACAATCACTCACTCTTACTTAAGTCATGACATTTACTAATACTGTGCTGTTTTCTCTTGTATACCCTTGGAAGTGCAGAAGAATTATCCTAGATACTATCCATATCCCTCTACGAGAGCCTTGAACGGATCCTCTTTCCTAGAGCTGGGGTAAGTTCTTAGGTACAATATTTCTAGAATCACCCCTCTTATCTTATCTATTATGACGTGAAATCCATGAATCTGACACGATGACCTCTTTACTTCCTCTATTTCACAAGCATTTTTTGGGAGCTTTCTATACCATGAGCAACTCAACACAGTCTCTACCCTCAAGGACTGCAAAACGCACCCAACTTCACCATAAATGCTGAATGCTTTTAACAAATACAAATTCCTTTGTCTTCTACCCAAATATTTTAACACCATAAATTAATGGAGCTCATGGAGAACTATACTGGAAATATAATACTCCTAGCCATTCTAAGGTACATCTGTATATAGGGAAATGCAAGCAGACCAATCACGATGTGATCAAATATAAGTGCTAAGAGAGCTTACCCTGGGTAATATAGAGGCGTTAGAGTGGAAACGTGCTCTAAATTCATTCTGTGCACTCGTTGCTAGTCTGTAGCATAAGTCAAATTTGCCTGTAAATAATCTTTCCAGGACACTGAGGGGAGAACACTGGAGGAGTTAAAAACATGTTCTCTGAAGACAGCCTGCCCCTTGATACTAGGGTGAACTTGAACAAGCCAAATTACCTTTGTGAGCTTCAATTCCTCAACTGTAAATGGATCAGAATCATATCTACCTCCAGGCATGTTAGAATATTTAAATATAATTATATATGTGTCATGCTCAGAACACATCCAGTAAATAACCAACATATAAGAAATGCAATCTGTTAGCATTTTTCTGATAAAATAATGAGATATTGTCAGATGATTTTTCAAAAATCATTTAGACTGTTACTTAAAGCCCCAAAACATTGGATACTATAGTTTAAAGACTTTTGCATGTCCTCCTACTTTACTGATTATAATAGTGGCTGTAGTTTAGCCTCCCTTAAAGGCTTACATTAGGGACATGTTTATGATCAACAATGGTAAAGTTCTGAAATGAAATAACATCCCCAGAATTCATGTATACATGGGGGTTGTTTGCCCCTCTAGGAAAGAAAGGTGCACAGTATTGACATTTAATGTATTGACATTCAGTGAGATCCAGGATTATTTTTACTCTCCTGAGGACACTGAATAAACATCCTTGGTTTGCTAAGGAATGCCAGAGGGAGAACCTCAAGAAAGCTATTATACAACAATATTCTCAATTTCAAAAAAATTCAAAATTAAGTAGACTTAGAATCCTGAAGAACAAAGCAAACAAATTAGCTTCCAGCTATTTTTAGCTCTTTCTAAAAGCTCAGATGCTTTTATACTTATTTTAGCTTGATTATTTTGTACTATGAGTTTAACTTGTGAAAAATCTATGGAACAATTGAGACTTTTTTCAGTCTGAGATACAAAGATTCCAAACCAGTATGATTTAGGGTTTGTGGCATGCCAAATACAAAGATGTCAAATCATATTCCCTCTCAGATTTTAGGGAGTAAGTTAGTGTATCAGTTAGAGTCCAGTCAGGAAAATAAAACCAGTGTTTGAGATTTCAATAGAGTGAAATAGTTGTAAAATAAAGTCATAGTCACAAAGTTTAAAATCTAAAAGATTCAACAGCTGATGTTGAGGCACTTCAGTGTTAAACAAAAGCATAAAACTGGGACCCGCTTTTGGGAGGAGGTGGAGTTGTTCAAGCCTTGGCTCCAAGGTTTCTAGTGGAAACGAGGACCACAGGTAAGAACAGTTACTTCTGATTATGCCGCCCAAAGCAGAGAAGAGATACATGGCACTCTCATCCCCTCACCCTATACTCTTCCTCCAGAGCTGTCGCTGGCCTTTTGGCAAGAAAGAAGGTGGTTAAGAGAAATAATGGGTCTGAGAGTAAACAGGCAAAGGTTATCACTGTGAGAGTAGAAGGGAATAAATTACAAATGATAACAATTCCTTAAAAGCTCTATATGGAATAACTGAGTGTGTGTCAAAGATATCCATATTATTTGTAATATCACAAAGTTAATGTCCCATAATTACTAAACCCGAGAGTGTCTCATTTTCTTTAAGAGCAATTGTAATAAATGATAGCATAAAGTTAAAACAACTTGATCACAGTCATCAAAAATCAACTTTCTATTTAACTTGAACATAAATTTTAAGTGTCACCTCCCAAATCCAGGTGTCTTAGCTTGTCAATTTACTAAAACAAATACCATGCAGTGGGTTGGCTTAAATTATTAGGTCATGGTTTCAGAGGGAAGAAGTCCATAATTAAGTCATAAGTAAGACCATGCTTTCTCCCTGAAGACTGTAGCATTCTGGTGCTGGTTTTCAATAAGAGTGGGGGCTCCTTGCCTTACCTCACTCCTCCTATGAAATGCCCATCTCTCTCTCTCTCTTTCTCTCTCTCTCTCTCTCCTTGTTTCCGCTCTTCACATTTTCACTGATTTCCAGCTTCTGACTCCTCTTCATATGACATCCAGTCATACAGATTAACCCACCCTGATTCATTTGGGCCAAATCTAAATAAGATCTTAAATTTTCCTACTCACAAATAAGTCCACACCTTAATTGATAATACATCTTCAAAATGTCCTGTTTACAAATGGGTTGCTATTCATCTGAGTAAAGATATGCAGTAGCTTCCCACTGGATATAGAATAATTTCTAAACTTTTACTCTGACCTACCTAAATTATTTCCAGCTACCTCTCCAATCTCCCCCATTATTGCTTTCCCCTGGCTGACTGCATTAAAAGCAAATGGGTCTTTTCAGTATTCCTTAAAAGTCCAAGGCCTCCCCTCTAGCTGTAAGACAATTCCCCTTGATCTCTTCATGGGTTGTGCTTACTTGTCATTTGAATTGTTTCAACAGGCTGGTGCAGCTGACCTCTCAGTCCAAAGGAGCCACGCAATCCTACACTAGGCCATTGCCTTGCTTTCATTTCCTACAAAGAAATATTCTGAATCTCACTTTTCATTTATTTATTTGTTTATAGTTAAAGATTCTACACCCAATTAAGCAATCTTCACTTGAGAAAAGCCTTGTCTCTCTTTGTTGATTAACAGAGAATTTTGCCAAATTTAACAAATTTGGGTGAATAAATGAATGAATTAACAATAATTAAATAACTAAACAAATTTAAATTGTGTTACTGTAGAAAGCACTGTCCTAATAAGACTAAGGACAAAGGTAAGTCTCTATATGAATCAATTACCTGGAGCAGAGGTTCAATATTAAAAAATAATACAATTAAAAATTCAGAGAAGCAGTCAAAATAAATTCATGGAGGTATATAGATGAATAATCAAACATCCTCAGTACATAATAAAATTATTTCTCATAATGAATGCCATTCTTGCCATTATTTAAGACAGTATAATAGAGACATAAAATGAAGGGCATTATATTTAGTATTTGATATGCACAAAATCAATGAGACATTTATCTTAAGTGATTAAAAATATGGAATTCGCTAAAATTAATTTGATTTTAAACATCCAAAAATAATTCCTTAAGTCTAATGTGAAATCACTTTTAAAAATAAAATGAATTATTATAAATCATTTTACCCAACTTCATTTGCTTTTTTAATTTTTTCAAAATTATTTTGGTTTTGATTCTCAGTACTTCATACAATGAAGTTCGTTATACATGTGAAAACATACATGAATTTGATTTTTTTAATATATGTTCATTTATATTAATACAAAACACTTACTTCTCTCTCAAGACTTACTTTTTGTTATTTGCTGTTGTCACTGTTGATATGAAATAAGTCATTTAACCAGAAAAAGTGTTTAAATTGAATGTGGATGATACTGACATTGGGATGAATATATATGCATGTATTTTTAAAGGAAAATGATTTTCTCAAGATTTATGGAAAATCTTTTACTTTTGGATAGCAGAGATGTTAATATTTTTTACATCAAAAGCAGATTGGAAGAATTATGGTGTATTTGAGATCCTCTATTTTAGAAGTAAATCCAAATCCTGTTTTCTACCTATTATTTCAACCAAGTTTGAATATATACAATTTTTGGGTTAATTCATGATAATAAAAAATGTTTTTTTCCAAATCTATATTCACAATACACATTTTCCTTTGCATTCTTTTGTTGGGGGTTGTGAGAGGAATAATAAAATTAAAGATGAGAAGGCTGCCACACTTGTTCTAGGGTTTTGGGATAAAGGGTGATTATATTTTTAGAAATGGAGCTCAGCATTTAAAATGATTGCCCAAAATTGAATTAGGCAGAATTTAGAGATGTCTTTCTTGAAAATAATGAAATGTGTCAGAGGTCCAAAAATAAGGGATACAAAATTGGTTGGATGCTTTCCAAAGAACAAGATTCTCTAACTACAGAGTTTTGTGTCTTGCCTCAAAAAGTCGGTTACAGGGCGGGCCGCGGTGTCTCAGCAGGCAAGGACGCTTGCCTGCCATGCCAGAGGACCCGGGTTCGATGATTCCCGGTGCCTGCCCATGTAAAAAAAAAGTCAGTTACACAAAACAATATTTTAAGGTTTTGAATGTTCTGTAATGGTATCTGAATATATAACTCATAATTTTTTAATGCATTGTTTTCAAACTCACTTATCAAGGATGTCCTTGAAGAAACAGCTTAATAATTTCTGGAGAACATCCTTTGATAAGCAATTGCTTTCATTTTTTTCCTAAAGTAATTTAAGCTTATTTATGTTTAAAGTTATTTGCCATTAAAATTATTTTTAAAATTTCTATATTTACAAGAATATATTATCCCCATAATGATCCCAGATATACACATACATATATATATGGATGTATATTCAGCAGAATAGTTCACTTCAAATAGAAGTTTAAAAATGTCAACACAGGCATACTCCCACGTGAATTCTGTAGTGATAGTAACAAACTTTACTGAACTTGGGGCCAAAAAAGTTTAGAGTTTAATAAAACTTCATGGTGTTAAATATTAGGAGTAGCCTATATAAAAGAAAGAAAAACTTAAATATATATGTATATATGAATATTTATGCCTATATAAAAACATATAAATATAAGTACATATATCTTCTAGTTTGTTAGCTGCCAGACTGTGATAGAAATGGAACAACTTTTAAAAAGGGAAATTTATTAAGTTGTAAGTTTATAGTTCTAAACCTATGAAAATGTCCAAATTAAAGCAAGCTTATAGAAGTGTCCAATCTAAGGCATCCAGGGAAAAATACCTTCGTTCAAAAAGGCTGATGAAGTTCGGGATTCCTCTCTCAACTGGAAAGGCACATTTCAAGCATGGCAACATCTGCTAGCTTTCTCTCCAGGTTTCTTCTTTCATGAAGCTCCTTTGGGAGGAAGGGAGGGAGGTTATTTCTTCTTCATCTCCAAAGGTCTCTGGCTGTATGGGTTGTGTGGTTCTCGTGGCTCAGTCAGAGCTCTGTTCTCTCGTGGCTCCCTTGTCATTCTGAAACATTCTCCGAAATGTTTCCTATCTTAAAGGATTCCAGTAAACTAAGCAAGACCAACCAGAAATGGGAGTCACATCTTCATCTAATCAAGTTAATACCCACTATTGAGTGTGTCACATCTCCATGGAGATAATCTAATCAAAGCATTCCAACCTGCATTATTGATAGAGATTAAAAGAAATAGCTGCCTCCATGAGATGGATTAGATTAAAACATACTTTTCTAGGTTGCATAATCCTTTCAAACTAGCACAATGTATGAGTGGATTAACTCACTATAAGTAATTTTTTAACATTTTGTAGAATAGCTATTATATACAAGAGTGGATTTTAAACATGTTTTCATAGTCACATTAGCAAATAAAAGACAGTTGTGAAATAATTTGTCAGTATATAAAATATCAATTAACCAAATATACAATACTCAACAGATACTTATCAAATTCCCCCATGATATAATATTTAGTGATATAAGAATGACACTCTAGACAACAAACAGAGAAAGAGATCATTTGTCCTGTGGTTCAACAAAGAAGGTGGAAATTGAAGAGGTAGGAAGAGTGGAAAGACTGTGGGTAATTAGTGGTGATGCAGTGTCACTCTATATTCAAGTTAAATGAATGAGAAAATGTATGTCTATTTAAAGGAGTCAATTTTAGTGGAAGAAATATCATTGAATGTGTCAAACAATTCCAAAAAGAAAAAAATAAGCCTGTAACCATTATTTCTAAGGATTAACAAAAATGTTAGGATATATATATATATATATATAAAATCTTGTATAATGTTACAGTAAGTATGTATTATTCTAAGATTACTATAAATAAACAAAATAATGGGAAAAAATTTGATTATCTCAAGGACTTGAGTGACAGCATTAAGTGTGCAAACCTACACATCATGGGTGTCTCAGAATGAGAAGAGAAGAAAAAGGGAGCATAAAGAATATTTGAGGAAATAATGGCCCAAGATTTCTCAACTCTAATGATGTACATAAATATACATGTCCAAGAAAGGCAGCATACTCCAAACAGAATAAATCTTAATAGAAATATTCCAAGACACAATCTAATCACAATGTTAAATGTGAAAGATAGATAATTCTGAAAGCTGCAAGAGAAAAGTAATTCATCATATACAAGAAATCCGTAATAAGACCAAGTGTTGATTTTTCATCAAAAAGATAAGAAGGCAGTGGTGTGATATATTTAAAGTACTGAAAGAGAAAAACTACTAGCCAAAATTTCATTATCTGGCATAACTGTCCTTCAAAAATGAGGGAAAGCTTAAAATACTTACAGATATTAGGAAACTGAGAGATAGGTCAACAAAAGACCTGCCCCACATAAATTGCTAAGGTGAGATATTCAGGTTGAAAGAAAAAAAAAAATGGGAGAGAGTTGTTTGAAGTAGCATGAAGAAATCAAGATCTTCAATAAAAGGGAAAATGCAAAACGCAATAGTACCAATATCTTCAATACAAAACTCTGGTCCTTAATTCCTATAAAGTCAGAATACAATTGAGCAAGAAACAGGGATTTTTCTAATCATGGAAATACAAAATATAAAGAGTTAATGTGGGGCAAAAAGAATATAAAGGGGAGAAAGAGAGGGACATTGGAGCAGAAAACATGTCAGCTATTGAAGTTAAGTTGGTATCTTTTCAAATTAGTAAGTTACAGATGCAGGTTGTATAATACAAACTCCAAGGGCAACCACAAAGTAAAGATTTGAAAAATATATGGAAACAGAAATGGAATGAAAGTGAAAGGATGGAAAAAGATATTCCATGCAAATAGTGACATGAAAGGTCTGAGGTAGCTCTACTGATATCAGACAAAATAGACTTTCAGTCAAAAGATTTTATAAGAGTAAAAGTAAGACACTTCATATTAATGAAAGGGTCAATCTATGATGAAGAAATAACAAATGAACCAGACTAAACAGACATTTACAGAGCATTACAAACCAAAGGATATGCCATCTTCTCAATTACACATGGATCATTCTTCATGTTGGGTCACAAAACAAGTCTCAATAATTTAGAAAGACTGAAATTATACGAAGCATCATCTCAAGGTTAAAGTGAGCAAATGTGTGTCCTCTAACTTCATTCTTCTTCCTTTTCAATATGTTTTTTTTGCTAATTGGGGCCCTTAACTTTCCAAATAAATTTGATAATTGTCTTTTCCATTTCCACAAGGTAAGTTATTAGAATTTTGATTGGAATTCCAAGTTTACAGATTAAGAATATGAAAATCAGCTTGGGTAGAATTGACACCTTAACAGTATTTAATCTTCCATTCCTTTAATATGGAATGTCTTTTCATTTATTTAGGTCTTCTTTGATTTCTTTTAGCAATATTTTGTAATTTTGTGCTTACAAGTCCTTTACATCCTTGGTTAAGTTTATCCTATATATTTGATTCTTTTCATTACTATTGTAAATGGAAATTTTTCCTTGACATCCTTTTCAGATTACTCATTACTAGGGTACAGAAACACTACTGATTTTTGCATATTGATCTTGTATCATGCACTTTGCTGAACTCAGTTATTTTCTGTTTATTTTTAGGATTTTAATATGATTAAAGCAAATAAAGTAATAACTATATTCACTTGAGAAATTTGGAAATTACTTTCCAATTACATTAGAATTGGCTAGGCCAATTGAGTGTGTCACATCTTCATGGAAACAATCCAATCAAAAGGTCCCACTCACAACTGAGTGTGTCACATCTCCTTGGAAACTATCCAATCAAAGTTTCCACCCCACAGTGCTGAATCAGGATTGAAAGAAATACGACTGCCCCCACAAGATTGGGTGAGGGAAAAAGACATGTCTTTTCTGGTGTGCATAACAACTTCAGATTGACACACCAAGTTTTCATGATTCCTTTAGTTAGGACAAAGACAAGCAATCAGCTGACCACTCTGACTATATTTTGGTCTGCACTAAAAATGAAGAAGTTGAGTTTCCATGAGAAACAACAAAGAACGTATTAACTACAAGGAGAAGGAGATAGATTCAAGTAATTTTTAGCCTGTATCTATTAGAAGGGTAGTAATTTAGAGATGATATAGCAGCAGCAGCAGAAGAAGAAGAAGAAAATTTTTAAAAACATAGCTGTGTGTAGTCTATATGGAGAACACAGAGATGGAGGATTTTGTCTAAACAAATTTAAATGTGTAAATTGAGGATCCTGGGGATTAGGAAGAAAGGTGGAGGAACGATTTAGGAGGAGAATCAGAGGAAGCAATGATGACAGAAGTTGCCCCTTTTGAAATTCAAATGAACTCAGGAGAAAGAGTGAAATTCAATATAAGATGCTTAAAATGTTATCAGATTTTACTCACACACACACAAGTGAACGTCAGAATAAATCTGCATGTTAAGTAAATGTTTACATTATTTACATTATATAAACATTTGTTGACTGAATATGAATTCATTTTTAAAATGCTATTTGGCCAGATTCAGAAAAGTCAGAATGATCAGTGTAGACTATAAACATGGATAGCGGACTTTTCAAAGATTATCATCTTCATTAATTACCTACTGATTTAGGGGTTTTCTTTGAGTTATGTGAAGAAAAGTCAGCATTCCATTCACTTAAGTATAAGCTAAGTCAATCAAAACGTATGCTTTGCAGGGTATTACAAATTTCAATGATAACCACTTGAAAATTTCCGTCAAAATAAAACAATATTTATTGGTAGAATATTATATCAAGCAAACAACAAAACATTTAACCATGCCCCTTCCCATTATACAAAACCAAACTTATGGCATTGCTTTCTAATACTAAAAATTTCACTTTAATATTCATTTATTTATTCGGTTCCCACACAATGCACTCCCCCCAAATTCATTTATTTAATAACAATTTATATCAGTAGAATTCTTAAATGTTCCCTTAGTTAGTGATAAGATATAATTTATACTGTATTTGGTTTGAGTGGAGTTCAGTAAATTAATCCAATTTTAGATGTCAATAATTCCATCTTGAATGAAATTTATTTGAATTTGTTCTCTTACATTAAAAAGTTATCAGGATGGAGATGATTTCCACAAATATATGTTACATTTTCTTTCATATAAAATACAGTTGATCATATCAACTTTTACTGTCAATCAAATAAAATTGGAAAAGATTAATGCACTACAGTACTTCTTCATAGAAGTAGGAGGTTCTGTACCAATAATTTTATGTGGAATTTTTAAGTATTAACTTTTAGGCTTTGCCTCCAAATACTGCCTTTTCGTTCATCCTTTAACATTCTTCATTTCCAAGTATAGTGCTATGTGTGAAATGTAATATCTGTGACTTACTAGCTTTAATTATCTTTTATTATCATGCATAAAATAATAATTTTATCATCCAGAAAATTTTCACTTAACTTGCAGTGTTGAGACATTGACGTTAAACAAGCAGGTATGGCATGGAAAAGACTGATGCCTCAGCCAAGGTATTTAAAAACACACTTTATGATGTTATTAATTTCTTTAAAATATTATTCCTATTATGAGAGCCATAAAGCAAATCTATATTTAATAAAATCCCAAGTTACCACCCAACATTCATTCATCTTTCATGATAATAGGAAAGATGTCGATGCAGGGAAAATGATGGTGTTGATTAGGATAAGATTTCTTGACAACAAAAGTTCTAAAATGAAAATATGGTGGGGCAGCGTATGTTAACATTAGGAAGGATAAAATGATGATTCTCCTTCATAAAGAACCATAGTAAGGGAGCAAAATAAGTCCTGGATGTGACCTAGAATGGTCACTCATATGTACTTATTTTCACTATTTCCACAAATCTGATCTCCCATTCTCATTATTGCTAAATTCAGATAAGTAATGAAGTAAAAGCAAATTTTGTAGAATTTCCTCACTACAAAGTAATGCCTACAAGGTCCATCTCAATCAAAATGAAAATTGTCCTTATTTCATCGTAGTTTTTTTTTTGTTGGTTTTTTTGTTTTTGTTTTTGTTTTGGTGGGACATTTTCCTCAACCTAGCTCCCTTTACTGATTTGCTTTTGGTATGGGTGAGGAATGCATTTCTGATAATGTTTTTAAAAGGAAAACTTAATTTTTTTAATGGAATATATAAAATAACAAATAAAACTAGAATTCTCTGAAATGTGACTTAGAATGTTTTTGGCATTTCTAATTTGTCCAATAAGAAATGTTGAAAGCATATTTTGGATAGAAAGAATGTGTTACATGCAGACAGGTACACAGCTAAGTGGGGTATAAAAAGACTGTGAGCTCTTTTGCAACAGTAGTTTCAGGAAAAGATAAAAGAAAGTTTCTGGAAGCACTGAGAAGACACTGATATATTTTATGTGGACACAAGGACAACTTCATAACAGAAGGTAAAATGTAAGCTTCTCTTGCAAGATGAGTGGGATTTTGACAGCTGAAATGTGTGGAAAAGCCTAGTAATATTCTGATGTTAAAAAAAAATGATAGCACAACATTTTTAGCAGTTCTTTTTTTATTAACATTTTTTCCCTAAGCACTAAGCAGACATTTAGCAATTAATCTTCCAATGCTATAATGAAGTATGCAAGTGTGATTAGAATCATGAATGGCTCAATGTGAAGATAAAACATAAAGTCTAAGATCATAAAAGGAATCACTCACCAGAGATCAGAATTCCAAAATTCTAGACTTCACTAAATGACTTTTATCCTGGCCCTGGCATTTTTTCAAATTACTTGCCATTATGGATTTTATGGCCAAAGGAAAGTTTCAGGAATATGATCCTTTGCCAACTATTCCCCAATCTGGAAATAAGCTTGATCTGCAAGGAAGGCAAATCACTTCAAAGTTCAATTGAAAAAAGATGTAGTTTTATAAAAGTATATGTAAACATCTGCTTGCCTTCTGAAGGATAAATTTATCTTGGCTCAACTTTGTAACCAGATTGTTGTTATATTTTAGCATAATCATCATCATCATTATTACTATTTCTATTTACTCTTCATATCACAAATACCATCCACGCAATTACTTTTATGACAATATTTCAGTTATTAATGTTATATTTTTTATTGCTTTCATTGTACTCTCAGAACATGCTTATACTATTAAAATCATTTTTATTGTTCAGCAAATAACCCATGTTTTCAATATAGTGACATTTTTCATGGTTCTGATTTTTAGGAAGTTTGTAGGCTAAAGATTAAAAAATTTCCCAGGGGCATTCTTGCCTGCTGAGCCACCATGGCCTGTCTTTTTTTTTTTTCTTTTATTTTTCATGGGCAGGCACCAGGAATCAAACCTGGGTCTCTGCATGGCAGGCAAGAACTCTGCTTGCTGAGCCACTGTGGCCCACCCAAGATGTGTTCTTGATGATGAAAGTAAAAATATTAGGCATTTGGTAAACCAGTGCAAGATTCTTTAAAACTAATTAAATAGTAAAATTATACATATATATGTACACATATATATATACATACACACACACATATATATATATACACATGCAAAGATTGTGTATCTTTCTTTATTCACCTCTTGCTAAAGGACAAATTGTGCAAATTGTTGTTCATGATTTAAAATAAGAAAATGAAAGCATTCTTCAGAATTCTTTCTATATTTGAAAACTGGAAAAAAATGGCATGCTATGGAAAGATCTTAAATAAAGATGTGGTTTCAAATTTAAGGATACATAGCCATTATAGATAAAAGCATATACTTTGAAGCTTGGAAAAGACACGTAACCTCTTTGTGAGTTAAAACAGGTAATAGTTTTTATCAATTTTATTGAGATATATTCACACATGACACAAACCATCCAAAATATACAGTTACTGGCTCACATTATCATCACACAGTTGTGCATACAACCCCATGATCAATTTTAGAACATATTCAGTACTCCAGAACAGAAATAAGGATAAGAAAGAAAACCCAAATTCACCTATTCCCCCCACCTGCCTCCATTGTTGAGCCATGGTATTGATGTAGTAAAACCATTAACGAAAGAATATAAAAGCATTTTTCATATCTATAATCCAGTTTGCAATAGCTATGGTTTTTCCAATAGCCCTATATTATTTTTTCTACATTTAGAGTGGTTCATGCAAGAACTTATTTACATACATGACTTTACCACTTCAATCAAATTTACCAACAATTTATTACTATTAATTGTAATCCCAATAACAAGCTACCATCACCTCTATCCATTCCCAAACATTTCAATTCAACCTCGTTAACAATTCTGTAAATATTAGATAACTGCTTCCCCTTCTCTAGCCTCCATCTATTTCTAGGTGCTCTATTTTCTACATTTTAAAACTCTGAGTTTACATATTCTAGTTAGTTCATATTAGTTTGAAATCATACAATATCTGTCCTTTCTCGTGTCTGGCTTATTTCACTCAGCATTATGTCCTTAAGTTTCACCCAGGTTGTCACATGCTTTAGGACCTCATTCATTCTTACTGCCACATAATATTCCATCCTAGGTATATTCCACATTCTGTTTATCCACTCATCTCTTGATGGACTTTTTTCCATCATTTGGCAATCGTGAATAATGCCACTAAGAACATCAGTGTGCAAATATATGTTCATGTCCCTGTTTTCCGATCTTCTGAGTATATACAAAGTAGCAGAATTTCTGGGTCTTATAGTAACTCCATATTTTGTTTTCTGCAGAACTACAAAACAGTCTTCCACTGTGGCTGTATCATTTTACATTTCACTATAAGTAAATAAGTGTTCCATTTTCCCCACATCCTATCCAGTTTTTGCAGTTTTCTGTTTCATTAATAGCAGCCATTCCTATAGATATGAGATGATATCTCATTGTGGTTTTGATTTGCATTTCCCTAATAGCTAATAAAGATGAACATCTCTTCCTGTGCTTTTTATCCATTTGTATTTCCTCTTTAGAAAAATGTCCATTCATATTTCTGCCCATTTTATGATTGTGTTGTTGGTCCTTCTGTTGTTGAGTTGTAGGGCTTCTTTATATATACTGAATATCAAACTCTTATCAGGTATATGGTTAACAAATATTCTTTCTCATTGAGTTGGCTGCCTCTTCACCTTTCTGACAGTCTTTTGAAGCACAGAACTTTTCATTTTTGAGGAGTTCCCATTTATCTATTTGTTTTTTCTTTTATTACTTGTGCTTTGGATGTAATGTCTAAGAAGGTACCTCCTATCACTAAGTCTTGAAACTATTTCCCATATTCTCTTCTAGGACTTTTATAGTACTATATCATATTTAAGTCTTTTTATCCACTTTGAGTTTATTTTTGTACCAGGTGTGAGGTAGGGTTTCTCTTTCATTCCTTTGATTATGGATATCCAGTTGTCCCAGCCGATTTTATTGAAAAGACTTCTCTTTCCCAGTTCAGGGGATTTAGGGACCTTGTCAAAAATCAATTGACCATAGAGTCTACTTCTGATATAGTCTATTTCTATTTCAATTTGATTCCAGTGATCAATACGTCTATCTTTGTGCCAATACTGTGCTGTTTTTACTACTGTGGATTTACAATTAGCTTTAAAGTCAGGAGGTGTAAGTCCTCCCCCTTCATTCTTCTTTTTTAGGATCCTTTTGGCTATTCAAGGTCATTTATTTCCCTTCCAAATAAATATGATAACTAGCTTTTCCAAGTCTGTGAAGTACATTGTTGGAATTTTTATTGATATTTCATTGAATCTGTAGATCAATTTGGGTAAAATTGGCACCTTAATGACATTTAGTCTTCATGCCATGAACACAGAATGTCTTTCGACTTATTTAGATCGTCTTTGATTTCTTCCAGCAACATTTTGCAGTTTTCTATGAACAGGTCATTAATATCTTTTGTTGAGTTTATTCCCAAATACTTGATTTCTTTTAGTTTCTATTTGAATGTAATTTTTTCATAATTGATTCCCCAGTTAGGTCATTGCTAACTGATTTTTATACATTAATCATGTATCCCACCACTTTGCGGAATCTATTTATGAGCACAAATAGCTTTGTCAAAGATTTCTTGGCATTTTCCAAATATAGGATCATGTCATCTGCAAATAATGACAGTTTCCCTGCTTACTTTCTGATTTGGATGCCTTTTATTTCTTTTTCTTGCCTAATTGCTCCAGCTAGGACTTTTAGCACAATGTCGAATAAGTGGTGACAGTAGGCATCCTTGCTTATTCCCCATCTTAGCAGGAAGGCTTTCAGTCTTTTATCACTGAGCATGATGCTGGCTGTGGGGTTTTCATATATGCCCTCTATCATATTCAGGAAGTTTCCTTCAATTTATACCTTTTAAAGTGTTTACATTAAAAAAAAAGGTGCTAAATTTTGTTGAATGCCTTTACTGCATCCATTCAGATGATCACATGATTTTCCCCTTTTGATTTGTTAATGTGTTGTATTACATTGACTGTTAACTACCTTTGCATGTCTGGAATAAATCTACTTGGTCCTGGTGTATAATTCTTTTAATGCACTGTTGGGTTCGATTTGTAAATATTTTGTCATCTATAGTCATTAGAGAAATTGGTCTGTAGTTTTCTTTTTTATAGTATCTTTATCAGTTTTTTTTAATTATTATTACAGTGATGTTTGCTTCATAGAATGAGTTAGTGTTCCCTCTTCCTCAATTTTTTTAAAGTTTGATCAGGAGTGGTTAGTCCTCCTTGGAATATTTGGTAAAATTCTGCCATGACGCTATCTGGCCCTAGGCTTTTCATTGTAGGGGGGTGGTTTCATGACTAATTGACACTCTTTACTTGTCATTGGTTTGTTGAGCTCTTCTGTTTCTTCTCAAGTAGTGTATGTTGTTTGCGTGTTTTTAGGAATTTGTCCATTTCATCTAAGTTACCTAGTTTGTTGGCCTACAAGTGTTCATAGTATCACCTTATGATTTTTTTTTTTTTAATTTCTTTGAGGTCCATGGTAATGAAGCCATCTCATTTCTGGTTTTATTTGTTTGTATCTTCTCTCTTTTTTTGACTTTGTCAGCATAGTTAATGTTTGGTCAACCTTATTGATCTTCAAAAATAACCAAATTTGGTGTTTATTGATTCACTCTATTGTTTTTTGTTGTTGTTCTCCAATTCAATTATTTCCAGTTTAATCTTTGTTAATTCTTTTCTTCTACTTGCTTTAGGGTTAGATTGCTGCTCTTCCTCTACTTTCTTCAGTTCTTCAGTTAGGTCTTTGGTTTCACCTTTCTTCCTTTTTAGTGTAGGCACTTAGATGTATAAATTTCTCTCTCAGTACCACCTTCCGTAAATACCATATGTTTTATATGCTATATTCTCATTTTCATTCTTTCCTGATATTTATTGATTTCTCTTGCAATTTCTTCTTTGGCCCACTGGTTGTTTAAGAGTGTGTTGCTTAATCTTCATATATGTGTGAAATTTCTGGTTCTTCAATGGTTAATGATTTCCAGGTTCATTCCATTATGATTGTAGAAGCTGCTTTGAATGATTTCAATCTTTTTAAAATAATTAAGACCTGTTTTGTGCTCCAGAATATGATCTATCCTGGAGAATGTCCCATGAGTGCTGGAGAAGAATGTATATCCTGATGTTTTGGGGTGCAGCAATCTATCTATGTCTGTTAGGTCTAATTCATTTATATTGTTCAGGTTCTATATTTCCTTAATGATCTTCTGTCTGGTTGTTCTATATATAGAAGAGAGAGTTGTCTTAAAGTCTTCCACTATTATTTTAGAACCATCTATTCCTCCATTTAGTTCTGCCAGTGTTTGCCTCATGTACTCTGGAACTCATTGATTGAGTGCATAAATACTTATGATTGTTATCTATTCTTCTTGAATTGTCCTTTTTGTTAATACATAGTGTTCTTCCTTGCATCTTATAACATATTTATATTTGAAGTCTATTTAGTCTGGTTTTAGTATAGCTACCCCAGCTTTCTTTTGATTACTACTTGTATAGAATATAATTTTCCAAACTTTAACTTCAACTGAATTATATCTTCGGGTCTAAGATGAGTGTCTGATAAATAGCATATAGATGGATCATATTTTTTAATTCATTGCGCCAATCTGTCTAGTAATCCATTAAAATTCAAAGTTATTACTGCAAAGGTAGTTCTTGATTCAACCGTCTTATCTTTTGGGTTTTATTTGTCAGATCTATATTTTTTCTTTCTTTCTTTTTATTCTTTAACTTACCCTTACTAATATTCTTCAATTCTGTGACATCCTCTAGATCTCTCTCTCTTGTCTTTTTTTTTTTTTCAGCTGACATAACACCCTTTGATATTTCTTGAATGTCATGCCTCTTGTTAACAAATTCCCTAAACATTTATCTGTGAATAGTTTAAACTCTGCCTCACTTTTTAAGGACAGCTTTGCAGGATAAAGAATCTTAAATATATTATACCACTGTCTTCCCATCTCCATGGTGTCTGATGAGTAGACAGTGCTTGGTCTCATGTGGCTTACCTTGTATGTAGTGATTCACTTTTCTCTTGAGGTTTTCAGGACTTTCTCATTCTCTTCAAAATTAGACAGTCTGATCACTATGTGTCTTGGAGTAAGTCTATTTGGATTTATTCTATTTGGAGTTTGTTGGGCCTCTTTTATTTGCATATATGTTTTTTATAAGGGTTGGAAAATTTTCCCCAATTATCTCCTCAAATTCTCTTCCTGGCCCTTTACTCTTCTCTTCTCCTTCTGGAACACCAATCATTCTTATATTTGTGGGCTTAATTTTGTCCAGAATTTTGCTAATAAGCACTTCAAATTTTTCCATCTTTTATACCATTTATTCTTTTGTGCATCCTGTTCAGTTGCTCTCTCCTTTACTTCACTTATTCTTTCTTCTGCCTCTTCAAATCTGCTGTTGTGTGTGTCTCTAGTAGATTTTTAATTTGATCTACAGTATCTTTCATTTCCATAAGATCTGCCATTTTTCTATTATTCTTTCAAATTCTTCTTAATGTTCTTCTATTGTCTACTTGCTATTCTCTATGTCTTTAGCCAATCCATTGAATTTATCTAGGAAATTTGTTTTAACATTTTTGATTAGTTATTCCAAATTCTGTGTCTCCTCTGGTTTTCTAATTTGTCACTTGACTTAGCCATATCATCTTGCATCTTAATGTGCTTTGTGATTTTTTTTTCCCTTTGGTTTCTCAGCATTTGATTATTTTGATATAGTTATTTTGAAAGTTGAACTTTCTCACTGTTTAAGAGTATGTAGTTCCTTGGTTTTGTATTGAAGGTCTCTTTTAGCACTTTGTTTGTCAGTAATTCCTAGCTAAACCAGGGCTGGAGCCTTCCAAGGAGGTGCAACCCTTTCTGGAAATCTATTAGAGAATGTGCATAAAAGCGATTTGCTAGACTGCACTTTTCCTGTCTTCTTAGCAGATGGTGCTCTTTTCCTCAACCCTGCCTCTTTCTGACTGTGGCAGCCCACTGGGCTGGGTCCTAACCAGGCAAAGGCTGCAGTTCTCCATGTGTGCTGGAAGCCACTGACTCCAGAGTTAGGGGGCTATGGGCATTGTGCACTGGTGCTAGATAAATGCATCTTTTTGTTTCCCAGGCTCTCACATGGTAAGGCCTCAGGCTGCAGGACTGACCATTTCAAATTCCCCAGCCAATAGGCAACATAGGAATGCTCTGCTTTTTACTGGCCAGCAGGACTTGAGCTTGTTTTAGGACACTGCTTTGACGGTTGAATCATCCATATTTCTGAGTCAAAACAGGGCTGGATTCCCATGAAGGAACATAGATCAGCTCCAATGGGATAACGGCTGGAGAGGCTCTGGAAACCCTGCAATTCACTTACATTTTCCAGCCTGCCCAGCAGATGGTGCTGTTTGGTGACTTAATTGTCCTCAGAAACTGTTTTCCTCCAGGATCCCAGACAGTGTCTAAAATGGTTGGAGCTGAAACTGTGAGGTTCCTGTGCCCTCACTTTGCCAGCTAACATTTGGCTCAATGTGGGGCTGTGTCTACCACTCTACTTGCAGTAAAGGAAACCCCTAGCTGCCCTACCTGCAGCGATCCTCCAGGCAAGGATAAAGCCTCCAGCTGCTGTTTCCTTCAAGGGTGGGGAATGAGAACTAGAATCCAGGGCTGGAAGCATGCCTCTGTCCATGTGTTCTCAGACCCTTTGTCCCTCACTGACCTGGGCCTTGAAATGTCTTCCCCTCTCCCCTAGGTTCCCAAACAGTTGATTTGGATATTTTTAGCCTGCCTCCTCCTGCTGCTTTGGGGGAGGATTTTGTAGTTTCCTCCCCATTCCTACATTTTGGAAACTCCTGGTCGCTGCTTCTTTGTATTCCACCATCTATGTGGCTAATTCCTGTTGTGGGTCTTTGTGGGCTTTTGTCTCTGTATCTGGATATTTGTAGGAATCTGCTTCACTGCTGTGAGAGATTTTATAGACTGTGCCCCTGGTGGGAGGTGGGAGAGATCCTGGCTGCTGTCTCTGAGCACTTCCCAAGGTGTGTGAGACTGAATAAGGGGGAAAGGGAGAGGACCTGCCTGTCCAGAACAGATGTTTCCTACCTGATATTTTTCTCTTGCTTTTGATTCAACATTTCAGGGATCCTTCTCCAGGCTGTACTTTCCTCCAGAGTTCTGAACCACTGAGAGTTGTCCTTTGTTTTTCACTGAATCTCTGAGGAGAGGTTTTCAGTGGCTATTCATGTCACCACGTTGATGATGTCACTCAGAATAGGTAATGATTTAAGTGATGTTAGAATTCTCATTCCAAATGCAGACCAAGAATCTGAACTTCATTGAACCGTAGAAATAACCTAAAATAGCTTATGAATGTGAATCATGCCTCAAACAGCAGCAGAAAGAATTAGTCTGTGGCAGGCATAGCAAGGGCTCTAGTGACACAGGACGCTCCAGACAAGGAACTGAACATGGTCATAAAGTTAGTCAGGAATCATAGGCTAAAAACAAGATTCTTTGGGGTTTCCTAAGAAAGTGCCTTTGTTGACCATGGGTCAAAATACAGTGCTCTTCCACCCATATTCAGACACTAGAATAGAGAACTGGTGCCTGATGGGAAAATATGTTGAATGTGGAGGCCTGAAAAGGCAAATAAAGTATGCTAACTTAATATATTCAGATAAGAATATATCTTTGCACTTTGCTGTATTATCTCCTGAATCCCCCCACACTTAGATAGGTACAAGCTCTCAAATTACCTGACCTATCACCTTCTCCTTGTAATTGATTTAACTGTTCTCCTTCCTCATAGAAATTCAAATTTATTTCCTTCTCAGTCCATTTTAGAGGCAAGGGTATGAACTGTCCCTTTTCTCATTGCTGCTAAGCAAAGTCAAGTGTCATACAAGCATGAGCTATGCAGAGGCTAATTTTGACCTTCAATCATAGACATCTTATTTTGCTGAATTTTATACTGTATTCAGACTGAAATACCATATTTTAGTCTGAAAATAGTTATTCTATTGTCCCTAATTTTCTTTCAAAGATTTCTTCTGTAAAGTAAAATGGAATTCAGGCATATCAGGTGAATTAATGCGGGGCTATAAGTAGTTTATCATCTTTGAAGCCACAGAGACAATTGCATGGAAATATCAGATTAAAAGTCATATAAGCTCAATGGATAAGAAAAAAGCATTTGGTGCTATTCAACATTCATCACTGATTAAAAATATAAAAAGTATAAAAAACTAAAATAGGGCATTAATCAATCTGATAGAGCATCCAGCAAAATATCAGGACAAACACAATATCAAATGGTGGAATGTTGAAAATGCTTACTTAAAGTTCTGTAGTGATACAAAGATGTCTTTTATCTTGACTGCTATTCAATATCGAATTGGAGATTCATCCTATACAGGAAGGTAAAACTTACACACACACAAACACATACATATATTCATATAGATTGGGAAAAAAATCCTCATTAAAAAGAGATATCAGGATTGCTTATTAAAAATCAAAAAGTATTTACAGAAAGTTATTTAGTATTTATAACAGTTTGGAAAGGTTGGGATAAATATAGAAAAAGGTGCACTAAAAATTTATATTTCTGTTCTTCAGTTATGAAATATCTTAACACAAGGGATAAAAGACCTATAGATTCAATGCAATTAAAATAAAAATTCCAATTGTTTGTGTGTGTGTGTGTGTGTTTGTGAAAGAAAAAGAGAGAGAAAGCATGGACTTGACAGAAAAGCTAATTTTAATGGAAATTCAAAGAGCCAAGAATAGCCAATACACTTTAAAAAGAAGAAGCACAAGCTATGATCAGTTGTTTTTCAATATATTAACATTATTACAAGGCTATAGTCCATAAGCCAGTGTGTTTGTGGCCACTTAAATGGACAAGTAGTAACAAATAGATATCTCTGAACCAGACACACTTGATGGAAACTTGATTTATGACAAAACTGTAAAGCAAGATGGAAAAATACTATTTTCTATATATGATGCTGAGTCAACTGGATATCAATATGGGGAGGGGGTGAATCTTTACCTCATTCACATAGCCCTCAGAAATCTCTAAATATAAAATAAAATAATATTTTAAAATAAAACCCAAAATATTAGCTTCTAGAAGCAAAAATAGAATATATTTATCATTTGGGGAAAAAGCAAAAATTTAAACAGAATGTGAAACATTAGCTATAAATAAAAAGCTCCACTAATTTTAAAGTTTCTCAAACTTTATGAAAAGTTCATGAAAAGACCATCATTAAGAAAGTTAAAATGGGAATATATAACTTTATTTTATTTATATATTTTATTACAGAATGGGAATATTTATTTGCAACTCATAACAAACATAAAGATCAGATCTAAAATATGGTTTAAAATGGTACAAACTAATAAGAAAAAGAAAGACAATAATAGAAAAGTGAACAAATAAAGAGCATTTTATTTTATTTTTTTCTTTTTCTTTCTTTTTTTTTTTTTTGGCATGGGGAGGCTCTAGGAATAGAACTCGGGTCTCTGAATAAAGAGACATTTTAAAATATGGATAATCACAAATAACCAATACATATATCCAAAAGAAATTTCATTAATGATCAAAGAAAGGCAAATTAAAACCACAGCAAGATACAAGTATACACACACTAAAATGCTCAAATGAAAAAGAGTGACAACACCAAAATGATGGTGTGGATGTGTGAAGGCAAATGGATACAACCATTTTGGGAAAAAATATTAGCAGTATCTACTAAAGTCAAACATATACATAATATGATCTGTACCATCGATTCCATCCCTGTGTATGCAAATACCATAGAGGCATAACATACATGCATACATATATTCATCAAAAGGCATATACGTGGAGATTCAAGCAGCACTGATTATAATAACCAAAACTGGAAGTAATCCAAAGTTCATACTCAACAGAATGGATAATTGTGGAATATTTATTCAATAAAGCATTATTCTGAACTGAGAATGAACCAACTCTTGCTACATGCAATAATATGGATAAATCTTACAAACATGTTGAGAAACAGAAGCCAGAAACAAAAGAGTGTATCTTGTGTAATTCATTTATAAGATATTGGAAAATGGCAAAAATAATTCATAGTGCTATAAATGAGTGGTTATCTTTGCAGCGAAGTAGCAACTAGGAGGGAGTTAGAGGAAGCTTCTGGGATGCTGATCTGTTCTATTTCTTGATCTGGATACTGAATAAATGGGTATATTCACTGTATGGAAATTCATAGAGATGTATAATTATTATTTATACTCTTTGGTTAATGCCATGCTTCAGTTTTTTAAATATTATTATCAAGAATTGGCAAAAATATGTAGCAACAGGAATTGTACAATACTGCTGGGAAGAAGTTAAATTGGTAAACCCACTTGAGAAACGAATCTGTATGAACTAGACAGTTGAAGAAGCAAATAACTTATATCTCAACAATTCTACTCCACGCATGCAAAAATGGGAACATATGCATGAAGAGACATGTACTAATAGATTTGGGCCAACATTTTATCATAGTACCAACAGTTAACAACCCTGAAGTCTGCAAAAATAAAATGGGTAAATAATTTGTGGTATATCAGTTTGATAAAATATCATATAGCCACAAAAATGAATGACCTACAGCTACAAGCTCTTGATGGGTAGAAAATTAAATGCTATATGAGGCCATTCATATAATTTCATAGTAGGCAAAAATAAAACCTATTTTAAATATAAAGGAATCCAAGAAAGTGGTGTCCATAAAATCGAAAAGTTCATGTGAAAATATTCTGGATTATAAACTAAAAATTTAACATATGCTCAAGGAGAAGAAGATACAAATTTCTATTAATACATAAATAGAAATATCTATGACAATAATAATCTACAAGTAGTATAGTAATAATAGTATAGCGTAGTATAGTATAGTGTCATATAGCATAACATAGTAATAATAATACAAATAGCTATAAACTTTCTATGCATTACAGTATAGAAGAAATAACAATTAATATTCTAGAATGTTTGCAGATTACATATTCATTGTCTCATTATTGCCAAAAGCTGTATAAATGGTTAATAGTAAAACTATTTGAATTAATGATGGCACTTCTGACGTTAAATCTTGGGTTTCCATAGTCTCTAGACTTGAAATCTGATGTCCCTTAATTCTAACAGATAACCAAGACCAGACAACTAATTCCTCAGGGATGTTGTTTTCTTGCTTTAAAATGAGGAAATTCTACTAGACACAAGCACCACCATAACCCCTATATTTAATTTTCTTTTTGAATATATATATGGTATATTTGAATAGCATCAAGTCAAATAAGATGAACTTTGTTAAAAACGATGAGAACATGAGAAAGACTGATTTTACATTTCTATGAATAACTTAAAAGAGTAAATTACTGTAATTAAACAAGAAGATTTTTATTTTGCTCAAAGATGGTCACTCAAATCTGAAGGAACAGGAGGGAAATCAAGTATAGTGTGATTTTAAAAAAAGAAAAATATTTAGGGCGTAGAACTCATAGGGAGTGCCTTTACTAAGAATGACTGGGACAATTATGCTTCATGCAGGGTATTCTCCATCATATGCATTTTCATGCAAATCTTCACTCGGTTCTTTTCTCTCTCTAGGGACAGATGACTGCATCTACTTCTTTCCTAACTGGTCAGGTATAAAGAAAAAGAGTTAGATCATGCATTATGTTTAGAATATGTCATTTTGTGCCAATTGCGACTTGAGATTTGTGCCACCAAAAGTCTGAAATTTAATGGGAACATCTGACCTTCAGGTCACATTATCGTGATTTGCTGCCCTGTTGCCCTCACATGTCATGTTCTCTGATCCACGAGAAAGAACGGTGCACTTTGAGAGTGAACATCCATTTCAGTTATGGGGGATGGAGCAGGAGACAGTAGGGACATTGCTGGCTAAACAAATACTTCAGTTTAAAGGGTAGACGAGGTTTGGAAAGGGACATGCCACTTTCTCAAGTGCTGACTTACAATTAGCTGGTGATGGCAACATATAAGCAGACATGAAGGATCACATCCTGGTGAGCTTAGCAACATTGTCCTTCTGTCCATCACTCTCTGGGGCTTGAATGCAGTTGTTAAAGAAAAAGAAAAAATGGCATAAAATATCTTCAAATAATTTTAAAAAGGGCTTAATAAAGTCATTCACAGCAGCAGGCTTTTTAAGCACAAGACTCTTTGATATCTGATTAATGAATGTTCCAGGTCTCTGCCATTTGAAGACATTTGATGACTACTAAGGCTATAGAGATACGGATAAATTTGTCATCACTGTCAACCCAGTGTAAGTATTCATGTGATGTCATCTGTTCCCAGGATACCCAGAGAATCTGCTTCAACTCCCTTGCTCCAAGACACTGTTCACCTACCTAGCTAAAGGCTATAACCCCCACGACTGAGTAATGCTTTTAGCAGAAGCCACATGGAAAAGGATAGGCTACTCTGGCTTAAGAAACCTGCCAACCACCTTTAGTCTGATCAAGCCAAAGTTATTTAGCGTTTTACAAAGTGGTCATGGAGACAAGAATTTGATATCAGGGGCAGAAACTGTTGAAAATATGTAGACACATAATTCCTCTGAAGTGACGATGTGAAACCTCATTGTAAGTCCATACACAAAAGCTATGCCATCTCATTCTCTTGGGCAGATTGCATGCTGGATTAAATGAAAGCTCTTGAACTACTCTGTGATGAAACTACTGTGTATTGAAGAAATTTAGAGAATTGCAAGGACTATAGGGAGATTTTGGATAAAACAATTAAAGAAATTCTTCCTGCTTAAGTTTAGGAATGTTAGATTGATCATTCTTCATTTACTTCCTCCAGTTACGTTTTTGAATCATAGACCCACTGCTGTCTTAGGAGGCCTGTTGCTCAGTGGATTTGGGAATTCTGTTGTCCTTGTGGTTGAACTTCCAAGAATCACAGGAAGTTTCAGAGTAATGGGTATGAGAAATACAACTACATGAGGACATATCCATTAACTTCACCATACACTTGAGGGCAATAATACCAGTTCTGAAGGAAAAGCAAGCACCAACTAAGGCTCAGTACAATTCTTTAAGTATAGAGCAGAATAACATTCACAAAGTAATTTCTGGAAAGATCTTAATAAAGTAAATAAATAGCTTCTGGGTTTGGTAAATGATGCAGATTTTCTTTTTCAGGGAGTGCATGGTCTCAGAATCAATCCCGGGTCTCCCACATGGAAAGCGAACAGTCTACCACTGAGATTTTCATATTTTTAGTTTTAGTTTTCTAAGTTTGAAATTATGCCTTTGGAATGCAAACTTAAAGCTGCAATATTTACCATAACTGATGTTATATTTTTGTAAAGAAATTTCACCTCTACTTTGACTAAGCATAGATATATAAGCTCAAATTTAATGGATTGCCTGAACAATCCATTTGTTGTAACATCTTAAAATAAATTCATATGTGATGGGACCAATAGTTCCTCAGTTTTAATGATCTTATTCATAAGTTCCATAGCAGATCATTCCTTCAAATCCCTTCTGTTATTTTCAACCCTAACATTTGCATTTAAATACAATATTTTGCATTTAATACATCCTTCTTTGCTTTGAGAAATGAAAATATATGGGCACACTGAGGTCTGGGAAAATATGAGCATAACACTAAACAAAAAGTACTGTTTTCTTATAATAGACTATTAATGAGCTTTGAACAATGCTAAAGCCATTTTTTTTTCCAAACAGTGGAAATATGTGACAATTAGTTTTCTTTATCACTATGGAATGGTAATTCTCTAAAAAATTAAAATCATTTTATTACCAATTCAAAAGAAAGTGGACACTACTAAATTTGAGAAAGTATTTTTTAACACGTTCTTACGCTTTTGTATATTTGCTGAATATATTAATTGCTCAAACTACATTTTTTAGGATTTTTTCCATTATGGAAACTTTAGTAATAGTTTCTAATGTTTAACATATTTTAGTTACAGGTCTACACGGTAAAGGAAATGAAATTACATAAAAGGAACATTGTATGAATAAAGTCAATAAAAACAAAATTTATTAATTTTATAATTAATGATGACATGGTTCATATTTTATTTTTATATAAATGTTTTGATAGCTAGATTTCTAGAACCCAACCTCTAAATAAAAAAAAAAATACTTAGTGCTTCATTTAAGGGGCAAAAGGAATTTTGTAAAAAAGCAGAGATCAAGAACTTGTTTCTTTAAATAATTCCACAATAGGCCCTGGGGACAGTAACTAGGAAATCTGATCACTTTTCATTTTTACAATTTTAATTCTGTACAGAGAAATGCATTATAAAACCCAAAAATGACAGAAAAGGATTCAGCAGTTACTTTTATCAGAATTTAACTGCTATACCAGGAAAAGCACCTGGTTCATTTAAGAAAGACTTTCACCAAAAGCTTTGGGAAAACAACAGAAAATTTCCAGGTTTTTTTACTTTTTCCCATAGACCAACAAAAGAATTCTGGTCTTTTACATGGTCCAGTTTATAGCAACCTACATCTCATGATGACAAGTCAAGTTGTGTCTTCCTGACCCCAACTACCTCCTTACACTCAACTACCTCCTCCATTTGACCAGGTATTCACATCCTAAATGTTGGATGTATAGATTAACAAAAGCTGAGGGCTTAGCTGTGATGGAGCACTCAAAACAAGTCTATGTTACATGCCAGATAGGAAGGGTTTTAGTTATCAACACTTTGTCCTTCAAGCGCCTATGAAAGTCATTAGATTACTCAATTTTCACTCTTGAAGACCAATACAATGGGGATGTAATAGGATGAGAGTTTTAAATTTGTATTTCTCTGGACAAATAGTGAAAGCAATAACATTTCCTCACACTGTCATTGGCCAGAATTTTAAATAACCAAGAGGATTTGGTTCTGGAGGATTATGATTGTTTTTTACATTGTCCAGGATTTCAAAATATTTTATGTGGAAAATATTGCCTGAAAAAGGAAGTTTAAATATAAAGATATAAGGTGATAGGCAATGATAAAACTTGCTAAAATCATACATAAATTCAATCTCATTGTTTTTCCTTAAAGAAATACCTGGGGACTGAATGTGGTTCAGAGACTTAAGAATAGAATGTCCTCTATCAGTGGTTTTGTCATGGAATAAACTAACAGCCCTCTTAAGATTGCCCACCTTCATTTCAGGTCTGAACTCTGCTTTGTGAGCTATAGAGGATGTTACCAAGGTCAGCTTAGAAATAGCCCAAGAATGAGAATTTCTGTGCTCTGGGAATGTGTAATGGAAACCAGTCATCACTTATTTAATGCTGTTTCCCAGGACTTCTTCTGTCCCCTCTGTGGTAATAATTTCCTCAAACTACATCCCATAGTATTTGGTTGAGTTCTTTTTAAAGTAAAGCAGCCATAACTGTACAGGCATCCACACTTTCTGCATAAAACTTATATCTAAGGTGTATCTCCACAATAGCTCAGGTACACTTCATCTTCAAAAAGCCTAATGAAAGAGAACAGATGTAAAGGAAAAACTTTTCCAATATATATATATATATATATGGTCATTACATACATCTTCATATTGCTGAACCGTCTGAATTATTAACTTTCCTCCTTGACCTACAACTATCTGAGTCTTAAAATGAATTTGCCTAACACTATTTCATAGTAATATTGCTGTTCAAGTCTAAACAACTTTGCGTCTAATTTAGATCCAAGAGCTGATGGGTAGGCTTGACTAAATGAAGCATATGCTTAATCCACATTATGTAGTACAATTACCACACTAACAGAAATAACAGAAATACTGATCATGTCTTTATAAATAACTTAAAAATTTTTAACTGAATTCCCCAAAAATGTTTTAATACCTGACTTCCTAATTGTGCATAATCCAAACAGCTGCTTCTGCCCTGCTCCTCCTTAACCCTTGCCCATATTATAATTCAGAGAAGACCCCTCAATGAGAAATGCTTTCATAGATAAAATACATATATATCTACTTTGGAGCTCAGAAGTAACAAAATGGCAGAAACTGAAAATGAGAAATGGCTTAACAACAGGCCCTTCAGGGTACCTGTTGAAGTGTAAAGTTCTTTATGTGTATTGCCCCTCTCTTGCTAAAATTTCCAGCCTCCATCTCACACACACACACACACTGTTTCTCCATATTAGATATTCACTTGAATAAAATATTCTTTAATACACTCCTCCAGGAGAGTTAAGAGATGTAAGTTCAATGGTTAGCTCTCCTGTTTTTGCCAACCAAGTTGAGTTACACCAAGGCAAGGCAGATTTGATGTGAAAGGGAAGGGGATAATTTTAAAAGGCAAGCAAAAAACAATTTGCAATTTTAGAGCACACTTGGAAAACTCTTGTAAGGCAGTGCTTAAGGTGATAAAAGTTTTAATTGTCCTGAGGCCTAGGAAGCAATTTTTAGAGGGTAGAGAAAGGGATAATGGGAGTTCATCAATGACAAATTCACCCACATTGAAATTATAACTGGGGTTTATGTGATGGCTTAAAAGATAGAAAAAAACTTTTTTTTAAATTATATATGTATGATCTGAGTCTCAGGTTTCCAAAAATTCACTTGGATGATTCATAGTATATTTAGCTTCTTGGTTAAATAAGTTCTTAAGAACTTTCTGGGAAAAAAGTGACCGCTAGATATCTGGTTCTACCAAAGTGTCGCTGAATGAAATTTTGGAACCTTAATCATTCATAAATATAATAATACCTGTTTTATGGTCACTAGTAATTTTACTATTATCCATTGTTCTAGAGTTCAGCCTAAACAAACATTATCAAAACTATCTCGTGTCTCAACTCTAACCAATGCTTTAGTAGCTTGTAGATATTTACTTAATAAAATGTATCCATTACTTAAATATGTGCTAAGCAGGTGCTTATCCCTTTATAAATACAATATATTCAATGCAGAAGAGTAATTCTCAGAGGAAGATACTATTATTAAACCCGTAATGGATATTAGGACACCAAGTCTCAAAGAAGTTAACTGTCAAGACACCATCATATAGGTAAAAAGCAGCATAGTTAGATTGTTAACTGGCCCAACACACTAGGAACATAAAAGACTTTTATCATATGAATTAATGTACTCTTTAAACTCTTATTAAGTCATAGTTACAATTTTCAAAAGAAATATGGAAATTCTCAACTGTTCATCTCATGTACTCCACCTGCATATCTGGCTTATGTACAGAACTTTTCATTCTTTCTAAGGACCTAAAAATTAATCTAGTACCAGAAAGACATGTTTAGCTCTCTTCTAGGCATATTAGGAGGTGAGAAAAAAAGACTATAATATTGGGCATCCCCTGAAGGGAGTTATTTTTTCCTTGAGAAGTATAGACCCTGTAATGATTCAAAGACAAGATACACAGCACAGTAATATCTCTCTACATCTACTCTTCAGACCACTTCTATGGAATCACCTGTGGTGCTTACTAGGAATACAATCTTCTGGGTCCCACGCTAGACCCATCCAACCAACAAGAGTCCCTGAGGACGGAGATTTGAAACCTGCATTTTTGAAAAACTCTCCAACTTATATACACTGAAGATTGAGAACCAGCTTAAAGTGGGTTAACACTCATATAAATGATAAAATACATGTCTTGAGAAGTCATCATGGGGAAATATTAAAGGAGCATTACATAAGCAAGACTAGATGGAGGACAGGGTACATGAATTCACTCTATGAAAATACAGCATTTGAAGAAATCCCAATTCTTTTCATTATTAAAGACTTAGATACAGAAATACAAATTCCCTGATTATGAAGGCCAGCATATTTAAGTGCAGAGATGTGAAATCAAAGATTATGGAGCCCAAGTGTCAAGCACATATCAAAGATGCTCAAAAAATATTTGTTGCCTGAATGAATAAATTAAAGAGGACTTTAAATGGGAGACTGAGAAGTTTGAAAGTCATTCTCTGGAGTAAATCAGAGAACTGATATCTTTCATTTCAAACCTTTTTTATAAATACAGTCTTGAAGGTATATTTCATCTACTATTTAAAGCATCTCTCAGAATAAATCAATATTTTAAACTACGGAATAGAAAATTTGGCTCAAAGAGACTAAAATAACCTACATGACTTCATGCAGCTTCCCAGCAAATCCAGGTGTCTTGTGCTCTTTCCTTTACCTGATGCTGCCTCTCCACCAAATGAGGAATCCCATTGGTGGAAAGATGTCCTGTGAAAAGCAAGCTTAATGCTTCAGTAGTTCACATTCTCCAGCTGGTTCCTTGCAAATCTTTTCTAAATGAAAATGCTCGTCTACCCATAGAATATATATTTTTCTATCTGAACGATTTCTCTGCAGTTTGCTGATGGAAAATAGTCTAGCTCTTTCCATAAAAAATTTATTTATATAGTTTTAATATATATATGTAAAAAACAAATGCTTTTTGATGTTTTGTGAATTTGAAATGGTAGCTTCAAATTATGTACCCATACCACTGTCCTAAACAGTGAAAACACTAATTTTTCTTTCCATAAAAAAAAAACTGGGCTTAATCCTACAAAATATAGTTGTTGTTTTTTTTTTTTTTTTACATGGGCAGGCACTGGGAATCAAACCCGGGTCCTCGGGCATGGCAGGCAAGCACTCTTACCTGCTGAGCCACCGTGGCCCAATATAGTTTTTTTGATAGTTGGTTTTCCCAAAAGCCTAGTAGTAAGTTTGTGGTGGGGTGGTTAATGAATAAAACATATTAACCTGTAGTTAATGTTAAAGAAATAAAATTATGATTTCAATTAAGATTACAATCACCAACTCTCCACATCACTGAATCATTGCTAAAACCTGCACACAGCCCTGCTGATGTCGCAATGGAATTACAAAACATATTGTACAAACTCAGCTATAAACTCAGACCCAAAAGACAGACGCAAACATAGAGTAACATTCTCATACATCAATTCCGTAGTGCAATTTTAAGACATAAGGATGCTTAAAGATCACTGTGAAGCTATACCTTCGCAATTTGAGTAAGGTATAATTGGTAGTTCTCAAAGATCAACCCATCATTTTGCAATGGTTCTCAAACTTCTTTCCAGGGAAGCTATAATTGTTTTTGTATAAAGAAAGGAAGGAAAGAGGGATGGAGGGAGGGATTGAGGGAAGGGAGGGAGGGAAGAATGGAGAGAGGGAGGGAAAAAGGGAGGTAGGGAAAAAATAAGCTTTCAAAACCACACCCTAAAGTTAGGTTTGTCCCCTGTTGGTGCTCCTGCTGCAGTTTCTAAATGAAGAAGTTATTTAATTGCCTCCAATTTTATTTTAGATTGCGGATATTCGTTGTTGTAGTCAACATTTGGAGAACCTAAAGTAAGACGAATTACAGCGTAGTAGTCAAAGGTAATTAAGGGATTCTTTATGTTTGTGCGTCTGTTTCTGTGTGAATTGAGAGAGGCCATCTAAGTATTTGGATATTTTAATCTTAAGAATTAAATATAAATGCTTATAAACATACGCATTTGAGGATGATCCTCATGGATCATGTTGAAGTTGAAGTCTTAGGCATCAGCAGGGCAGAGTAAAATAAAAGTATCCAGTGCCTAATGCATCCAATTCTGCTTTGATAAAGGGGGAAGGTTTGCTATGATGTTTTCCTATAATACAAAGCTGTGAAAGTCACAGGAAGAAGACAAAGTCTGCCCAGGCAAAGGGCAAGAAACACGTCCCCAAGGTAAAGAAGATCAGAAAGGTATTCCAGTTTTCCACGTGAGGTCGTCCCTCGCTGTACCACTGGGCAAAACCGCGTTTCCAGATCTGCAAACTGGCCATGAAATAATGAAGGTGTTTGTCACGCTGGCACAGAGTGCCACGATTATGATTCAGACATTCTGAGTTTCGGGGATGATTTCAATATAGTATTGAACTACAATGAAAAGTAATCATACTTATAAGGTTAGAGATCTACCCTTCTGGTTTAGTTAGTATTTAATTTTGTTTTATGTGTTTTAGTCTAAACAGCAGAAAGCAGGCGATTAAAAAATAAAGCAGAATAAACCTTGATTCTTACTAAGCAAAGTGGAAATGAGGCAAGCAGGAAGCACTGATCTGTTTTGCTTCAATTAATATATTTTTCACAAAGTTTTGAAAAGCCTGAATCATTATGATAATTGACTCAATAACTTCTTACACTGATATCTTTACCTGTCCTTTACAATTTAAATAGGTCAAAAAAATTCAAATTTCAGAAGTTAAAAATTTGAGTTTTTCTAATCCAATTTTTCAACAAGCAATAAGAAACAATGAATAATGTTTATAATTACTGAATATCTTAGATACCAGCATCTAATTTTTCTGTGAATATATGTAAAAGTAAATATTTGCACCACAGCTAAATTGTGATACATGTTATGAGTGTGTGAGTACAAGGAAACACATGCATATTCTATGAATCTTTAGTTGTCCATCATAACACATGCAAAAAAATTTCAAAAAACCATAAGATGTCAGGATATTGATTACTTAAGAATGTATCTCATATAAAAGCATATTTTAAGGATGTAACACTTCCAAAACCATGGTAATATTAATTAAAATATAAAGCATGCACACACATTTTTATTTTAAACTAAAATATCTTTACATTTCCACTAAGGCATGTTGAAAGTAAAATTTTGAAGTCAGTTGCTCCAATATGCCATTTCAATTTGCATGTGTAGATAATGTGCAAATTGAATTTCTTCCACTGTATAATTTTCTATATGAAATACATATTCAGGCATTGGTATACAAAACTGTATCTATATCCAAAAACCAGAGTTGGAAATTGTGGTATTTTCACAATTTACTCTAGGAATTCTTTTTTTTAAGTATCTAAGTAGGCTTAAAGAAATATTGCATTCAAATAGTTTTCTTAGATTATATAAAAAAAGGTATGTCAAAATATGTTATAAAAATCAAAAAATATTTTAATCATAGTCAAAATAGCAAGATATATATTATGGAAGATAGGGACATGACAAGATTTACTTACAGGCTACAAACTTCATTTATATTAGTATAGGTATTTTCTGTTGAGCACATTTCATATTTTTTATGGGCTGGGTAATGCATAGAAGTTCTCATGAGGCAAGATTTCAAACACCAAATTATAGGATTATGTTTGTTTTATGATCCTTAATAATCTCTGAGATACCATAAAGCAAGATCAAGATAGACCTTTACACTGTCAATGCTTAGAAAGGAAAGAGGTCTCAATCAATATATGCAGAAATGGGTATTTAAAATAGACCCCCAAGATAAAATCCAGTCACTTTGACTCTAAGATAAATTATGCAAATCACAAAGTTTGTTTTTCAACACCCTTCCCACCATTTTTTTAATTTAACTTTTTATGTCTCTCCAATGTCCTTCAGGGACTCAGACCTACATTCTAACACAGCTGACAAGACCTCCCCATGCGTAGTGGCATCCAAAGTGGCATCATCCCATACTATTGCCACATACCTGGAATGAATGATCATTTAACCAACTTATTCTCCAAAACAGCACCTGACTATCCTCATCCAATGTGTTGTGGAAGATTGTCTGGCCCTTGTCTGATAGACTAATGTCCCCTGAACTGCAGGAATTTAAATGTAATTCTCCCTTCAATTTGTCCTTGAAGAATTTATAAGGTTTCTCCTTTATATGTTCTTTTTTTTTCACCTCTATTCAAAAAATACCTTACATATAGTGGAAATCTCAGCACCATCTTCAATTTTAAAGAGTACAATTACTGCCAGAGGTCTTGATGCCTTTCCAAACTGCACACTGATCTGGAGTGTCTGGTATCCTCAGTATAAGGACTGTGTGATGGTTTGAAGCTGTGTATACCCCAGAAAATCATGTCCTAAAGCTAATCCACTCCTGCAGGTGTAGACTTATTTTGGATGGGACCTTTTGATTAGGTCCCTTCAGTTGAGGCATGCCCCAGGTGGGTCTTAATCCTCTTACAGGATTCCTTTATAAGAGCAGAAGGTGAGAAAGAAGGACTCAGAAACAGAGAGAAAGCTGCTGAATGAACAGGAAACTGAAAGCAGCAATGGCCAGAAGAGATGGGAGAGACCAACAGGTATCACAGTGTGCCTTGCTTTCTGATAAAGGAGCCTAGGATTGCTGGAGTCAGCCCTCAGGCTGTTGATGCCTTGATTTGGACCTTTTCATGGTCTCTAAGCTGTAAATTTGTAAGTCAATTTAAATACCCATTGTAAAAGTCAACCCATTTTAAGGTATCTACATTTCAGCAGCTAGAGTAAACTAAAACAGCCTGGTATTCTTTTTGGAAGTATTTATCAAAACGGACAAAATTATCCAATCAGTAATATATTGTGTCCACATCCACATCAATTCTCTGCCCTTCATAGGAATTAGCATCATCTTTGTTGGAAATATTTATCGGCATGAACAAAAGTGATCTGACTAGGTACACCATGACCCAGGCAGTGGATACTGCCCTGTTCTCACTGCAGCTTCACATATACACTATCAGTTGACACCGAAGGTTAATTGTCTGTACCTTACCCCTTTGTATGCAATGGCCAGGATTCATAAGCTGAAGTTGAGTATTATAATACAAGTTATAGAAGGTAAATGTTAGATTTTCTGTTAGTAGAAGGGAAATATCTCAGCTCACTTATCTTTTTTGGCAGCTTTCCATCAATAAGTTGACAGTCGTGATTATATATGGACCTCAAATGTCTCCCTGTTATTTTAACTAGTGATATCTATTCATTCTATGAGAATTGAGAATGCAAGTGTTTGATTCATGTAATTTATTAACAGTAGTTATTATTTGGAGAAAAGAAAATATTTTTGTAACACAAGCCTAGATAATGAATATGTACTGGTAAACAGCGGAATTAATGTGACGTTTTCATATCACTGCTCTAAAGCAGTAAATTCCCATGAAAATCATTTCAGTCTGCTTCAGTCTCAAGATCCTAGATATTTTCATTCTGTTACCTGACGACTTAGAATAAAGCCTCATGAATCCTAAATCGTTCAGAATTACCTATGCATTTATCATTTGATATCCTTATTTAAGAAAAAAGAACTTTAAATTCATCTGTAATGCCCTTTTTTGCTATCTTTTCTTATGGCCCTGAATTACATTTAGAGTTTATTGAGCTGTTTTCTGAAGGATTTTGAACAACAAAAATATTTTGTTTAGGACATACTAGTTTCAGATAGTAAGTAAAATATCCAATTTATTTAGCTACTATTTAAATAAACAACAATAACAGGAAGACAGCTTAATTATAGAGAAATGACAGAGGGAGAAAGGGGGAGAGTGTGAGTGAGAGAAAAAAAGAGAAAAAGAGAGAAAGAGAGAGAGATGCTTAAGATAGTGAAGTTCCTCAAAGGAATTTTCACTAACAGTTGATTTGTATGCTGAAATGTCAACTTTGAGCCCCAAAGTACAAATTAGGTTTAATTCTGAGGTACGTGTTGCTTAATTTATTTTTGCCTATGTATGGAAAATGAGCATTGTCTGGTTAAGATATAATAGCAAATGTCTAATGGTATAACCACTAGAAAAATAAAAACGTATGATGTTCCACTTGCAAAACTTAGTTATTGCTTTTCTAACAACAAATTTCTTCTCATAAGACTGTTTTGTAGTTCTGGGGTACTCCTTTATTGCAATTTAGATTTCTACTTCAAGCTAGAAGTAAGAAACCGATAATATTTCTTTACAAAACTTATCCCTGAAGATAAATTCATGATTACCATTTGGGTCAAAGAAGAAAATCAAAAGAGAGAGGTTTGCAAAAGAGAATTCTGAGATGGGATGGCAGAGTGAATTTGATAAATAAAGAACTGTGTCTTCCTTCAAGATTCTTGGACAAAAAAAAAGTGATTAATAGAAAATGTAAAATTATATAGGTTATTAATAAAATTATCATTCTTTACTCCCTACAAGAAACATACTCATTTGTGCAATTAATTGTTGACTATCATCATTAATATAACGTTTATTGAATGAAATAAATAATCATGTCAATGATTATCCTTACAACTAAAGCATAGTAATCTATGTTTAAAAAGTCAAGAGATTCAAATAACATAGTCACTAGTTCTTTGATTAAATAACAATTGTTATTTTTTAAATCTTAGAATATTGTTCTAGTTTGCTAGCTGCCGGAATGCAACACACCAGAGACGGATTGGCTTTTAATAAAAGGGGATTTATTTTGTTGGTTCTTCAGAGGAAAGGCAGCTAACTTTCCACTGAGGTTCTTTCTTACGTGGAAGGCACAGGATGGTCTCTGCTGGTCTTCTCTCCAGGCCCCTGGGTTCCAACAACTTTCCCCGGGGTGATTTCTTTCTCCATCTCCAAGGGCCCGGGCTGAGCTGCAAGTGCTGAGATGAGGAATGCCAAGCTGCTTAGCAGTGCTACCTTGCAATCTCTCATTTAAGCACCAGCCAATTAAGTCAAATGTCACTCATTACAGTAGACACGCCTCCTAGCCGACTGCAGATGTAATTAGCAACAGATGAGATTCACCTACCATTGGCTCATGTCCACAGCAACAGAACTAGGTGCTTTCACCTGGCCAAGTTGACAACTGAATCTAACTACCACAAATATAGATAGTGTAAACTAGAGCGGTGGTCTTAAACTTCAGTATGTATCAGTATGAACTGGTGTGCTTGTTAAAACTCTGACATCTGGTGTCTACTGCAAAGGTTTCTAATTCAGTAGTTCTGGGGCAGAATTTGAGAATGTACATTTTTAACAAGTTTCCAGATACTACTGATAACTGCTAATCCAGAGAGCAAACTGAGAACACTAGACTAGATTGATTAAAAGTTTATCTTTGCACTTTATTTAAAGAAAAATCATTTTTTAATTTAAAATTGATCTAGAATTGCTCTGTCAGTTCCTGGAAACCTTATGCGAAATGTAATTTTTGTTAGACAGGGGATCCTTTCTGGTTAGATGTTTAAAAACATTGTAGGAATTTAAATTTTTCTTAATCCACCTAGGACATAATGTCCCTTGGTACATGGGGTTCTGTGATGTTTATGAGGAATAACAGCTCTTTGGAAACTCAGATAGTTCATACCATCTGGACAGACACCTGATAGTCTTTCAAAACTAACTAAACCAGGGTTTGTTTTTTAATCCGTTTATAGGGCTTCTGTTATTATGTGATTACAGTGACTAGTTTTCATCATCTTTTAACAGAGTCTGTTCTCAAAGAGCACTCTTAAGCACTTGCCTGGAATCATCATTTTATGCTGCTTAGTCTACCTAGAGCGGATACGGAAAGACAGGGAGAGAAAAGAAGGAAGCAAGGAGGGAAGGAAGGGAAAGAGGAAAGGGAGGTGAGAGAGGGAGGGAGGGTAGGAGGAAGGAAGGGACAGAGGGAGGGAAGAAAGGAGGTAGAAAGAAGGAAGAGAAAAGAAAAAATGATTTTCATAAATCAAAGAATATGCACTAAACACATCAATTAAAACTCACACTTACAAATCAAGCATCCCCAATGCAGTTTTCCCTTCCAGACTTCCATCCAGGAGATAAGTGTCACAGATGTGTGACCTGTGCAGTTGAATACTCTGAATAGCCCTGGGCTTGGTGTATGCTTTACTCGCATTGTCTTGGAAATCTTCATTTTTTAACAAGGACCACCAAACTTTCATTTTACACTGTAACCTGTACTGCACCCAGGTAATAAAATTTAATTCAGATAATGTTTTTCCTCCTCCCCCAATGTAAATTTAAATTTTAATAATGAATCAATCATAGTATAATTAAAGACATGAATAATTCTAAGCACATATGCATATGGGAAATGTGTTCAGCATGACAACATAATCTAATAGAATAGAACTAAAGTTGAAAATAAAATTAAAATGAGCATATGTGTGGTTGGAAGATCATATTCTGGAATTCAGAGATAAAGGAATTTTTGCCATAGTTCCTCAGGGTTTTGGAAACACTCCTAACTTCGCCTGGGAAACAAATCATAGACATATAGTGAAGAGAAACATACCATTGAACGAAGTGCATTCTCTCTAATTTGTGTGAATATTCACTCACTGACAGAGCAAAACACTTCATAACTGCATGTGGAGTGGTTTCTGGTCTCTATCAAACTAGGTAGCAGTCCTGTGGACGTGGCTTCCATGTGGTCTTCTCACTAATTATCATATCAGTGCACATTTTGTATGTTACCCACTGAAACAATAATTCTTCATTTTTATCAGATTGTACAGCAGCCCAAGGACAATTCAAAAAGTTCCTTTTTCTGCTTCCAAAGGATCACCTAAGATAAAGAATGCCTCAGATGAGGGCAGGGAGTTAAAGAGAATAGAAAAAGAAAGAAGTACTTAGACATGTTCCTATTATAATGAATTGTGCATGTTTCAGGAAAACAAAATCTCCAACATTTTTCATAATTCATTCTCTGTCTGAAATAATGGAGCACAGTAAAAATGAATTAACCAGGGAAGAAAGCTTTCTGAATAGAATATTGGGTCTCCTGTCCAAGGAAGGATTTATTTTCATGAAAAAATGTAAATAGTAGACAATCAATCAAAATTACTCCAAGATTTGAGTAGCAAAATGTAATTGATGAGCTTTGTAAAGGTAAAATTTATTCTATAGTAAGTCCTACATTTCTATTTAGTTACAATTTTACAAATAGGATTCTAGAACTTCCGATTCTTCGGCAATAGTCATGCAAAAATGATTACTCTAATCCATCTACATTATTGTTTTCTTGAATTATTTTGTGACTGGATAGCAGTGTATATCTAAAAAAAATTGCAGTAAAACAAACTTTCAAGAGCAATGCCTGGGAATAAAATTTCTAAGGTTTGAATCCCTACTCTAATATTTAGTAGCTCCATGAATTTGGGAAAATGTTAAAATTTTCTCACCTATTTCACCTTTTGCCAGTGATAATGATAGCACAATGTCATGGGGTTGTTCTGAAAATTAAATAAATTAATGCATGCAAAGTGCTTAGAATGATGCCTGCCATTCAGTACATAATAAATATTATTATAATTGCTGTTGTTTTCATAATACAGCAAGGCCTTAGACTAAAGTAACAATCACAAAAGGCTGCCCTGAGGAAGTGCTTCTTGCAACTTGGCTTCACTGATAAACTTTTTATGTACATTACTGTTTTATATATCTCTAAAAGTACATTTAGTAAAATATACATGTAAAGCTTTATTTGTCTCATCTACAAGATTCACAAAGAATGATCTGTGTATATTCACCTGTGTATTGTCTACGCAAAATACCCTGCTGGAAGAAACATTTGATAGGTTGAAATTGCCATATCCCTTCATATATTTGCACCAGTCCCTTTCAAAATAGTTTAGAAAGGCTCCATGCTTTAAGAAAGGAAAAGAATAAGAAGGTGTGGCCTGAGAGAGACCTTAGTTATCATGAAGTCCAGGCCCTACATTAGAGAACTGAGAATACTTGACCCAGAGATGGCAAATTACATATAAAAAGATAGAGTAGGGCGGGCCATGGTGACTTCAGCAAGCAGAGTTCTCGCCTACCAGGCTGGAGACCTGGGTTCCATTTCCAGTTGCCTACCCATGGGAAAAAAAAAAAAAAATACAGCAATTGAATTGATACAAAGAAATTTAATATGCATTTCTTAATTCCCTTTTCAATGCTGCCTATGCCAACATTAGGGATTATGAAATCTTTTAGTTTCTAATCCCCTTGGTGGTCAAGGGTCTTGCTTTATCAACGATTTTAACACAAGGCTTTTTTCCACTGTTGAAAATGCCTAATAAAGGAATAAATCTACAACCAGTTGCCTTGTTCTGCTGATAGAGAAATGACCTCTTTACTCCTTTGGACTTTATGATCTTTTGTAAAAAGGTAGAATCGATGTAAACCTCACTTGCAAAGGAAATGTCATCCAATTATATTTCACCATTTTAAGCATTATATGGATATAGGAAACAAAGCAGAAGCCATGAAAGTTCTATGAAAAATGTTAACCTCAAATGTCTTTACCATTTATGAGTCACCTGAATAAAAATGCAGTATTACTTTGTTCAATAACAGCAATTGCCTCTTGGCAAGTATCCAATTAGATTTGGCTGTGATGATAAGTTTCTTTAAAAGTGCACATCTTCCTGATGGCTACAGGACATTTGTTTTAGAATTGACTTATATTCCTGAAATAGCCTATTTCTTTTTATCCTGTTATCCCAACTTACCTCAGACTTGAAGAATATTTATCTCCCATGACTCATTTTCTGATAAATAGATGTCAGATTTCCAAAACTTTGCAAAAAATAAATTCTACAGCCTATAAAATAAATTAATGGGACTAAGCCATTCAAATTAGCATACATTTGAAAGCTTTGAAATATATTGTGCATACATAAGGACATTTCTATATCACAAATATCCATTTTCTTATGATGAAAACAACATAAAATTTGTTCAACTCTGAGCAGCTTCTGTTAATATTGCCCATACTATTGGCACCTTGGTTGGATTAAAATCATGTCAAGGGGTGCACGCGTGGCTCGGTGGTAGAATACTCGCCTTTCATGAAGGAGACCCAGGTTCAATTCCTGGACCATCCACCAAAAAAAAAATCACACTGAGAGCAGGGAATTTCTAGTACCTCAATACACTCCCAATACCTAGAATAATGATTGAAAAATAACAAGCATTCCATAAGCATTAGATAAAATGAAAGAATGAATTCATCAATTCATCAAAAGGTCTATGGATATTCTCTTGATGCTGAATAATTCGCAAGCATAATGCTTAAAGCAAAGTCCTCAAATAAAAGTCTGATCTTAACACAGCAGCCAGAGTGATGCTTTTGAAAATGTTTGCCTACTTTCTCTTCTGTCTTCAAAATCTTCCAAAGCCTCCTCTTTCTCTCAGAAGAAAAGTTATTGGACAAAATCTGACAATTGATTATTGCTTTGGCCTATGTTTTAGTTTCCCATTAGTGAAGAAAATACCATGCAATGGGTTGACTTAAACAATGGGAACCTATTGGCTCAGTCTTTTGTGGCTAGGAGTGCAATCAAAAGCATCATCAAGGTGATGCCTGCTCCCCAGTGACTGGTATTCTGGAACTCGCTGCTAGTGACCTTGGTTCTAGGCTCCTCTGTCCCCTAGCAATGTACAGGGTGGCCTCTCCTGGCCTCTCCCTTCTCTTCTGGGTTCCATTTACTTTCAGCCTCTGGCTGCTCCCTCTGTGACTTTTTTCCCCTGTCTGGGACCTTCCCTATAAGGCCATAAATAATAGGATTATGACCCATCCTAGGCCACACCTCATCAGAAGTAACCTCATCAAAAGGTTCTATTCACAAAGTTTTACACCCACAGGAATGGATTAAATTTAAGAGCATGTTTTTCTGGGGGTACAAAACTTTAAACTACTACGAACTCTTATCCTCACATCCTACAACTTCACCATCATTCTCTTTGATCCAGACATATGGGTCACCCTTCTCTTCATCAGAAGTGCCAGGCACCCTCTCACCTCAAGCTGTTTGTATTAATCATTCCTGACATGTTATGGGTCTTCAATAACGATTGTCTCAATACTTTACATATTTAAAATCTCACTTTTTTCATTTGAGATTAGATATAGTTTTACATCTTTCTTGCCAATCTGTATAGCATTTATTTGTTTCTTGCCTGATTGCATTAGCTAGAGCCTCAAGAATCATGTTGAGTGGAAGCCACGAGACAAACATCCTTACTTTGTTCCTGACCTTAAGGAGAAAGCATTCAGTTTTTCAACATTAAGTATAGTATCAGCCATAGGTTATTTGTAGATGCCCTTGATCACGATGTGGATGTTTCCTTCTATTCCTACTTTGCTGAAAATTTTTATCACAATGGGTGTTGGGTTTTGTCAATTCTTTTTTCTCATCTATTGCAATGATTATGAGGCTTTTACCCTGTATTCAATTTATAAACATAGTGTATTAAGTTAATTAAATTTTGGATACTAAGCTAACCTGGCATTCCCAGGATAAATCCTACTTCTTCACGGTATAATTATTTGTATATATTTCCGGATTTTTTTTTTTTTTTGGCCAATGCCTTAATAAATATTTTTATGTCTCTATTCATGGAGGATTCTGTTTTATTTTCTATAGTTTTCTTTTCTTCTGATGTCTTTATCTAGTTGTGGTAACCGAATGAATTGGGAAGTGATCCCTTTTCCTCTATTTTCCTAAAATCTCATTTTTCTTTTGTGATAATTTGTACATTAATTTTGTACTGATTTTTATAAAACTGGCTATCAAAATTCATGGCATCTCCTCTGTCTCCAAAGAGACTTCCAAAATGCTACAATTGATTTCTCCCTAACATTCACAAAAAGAACACATGCTTCCAGAAAGCACAGCTTGATCTTTCCTCCAAATTGCGGGTTGGGGGAAAGATGATCTTATTCTGTAACCATCTCAATATTTTATAGTACATTTTTATGCTTCTCACCCTTACTAAAAGCAACATGTTTACTAAGATGTCCGACTAAGGAATGATTTCAAGGTTATTAAGCACTAATTTGGATCCTAGGAAATTGTTATAGAGCAATGTATATGAATGTTTTTCTAGGTAATGTAGTAGTGGCTGGTTTAACTGATGCTGTAAAGCCATGATCTATTTTAACTGAAAGTGACAACATTTCAGAAATGACTGCAGTTTTCTTTTAATTCTATCAGATAATTTGAAAATTGGGGCAGACTTAAACTAAAATCCTATATCCCTATATCTTAGTCTTGCTTGTAGAAGATTGATGTATTGGGACGTTCTCACATCTTCCCTCTCATATCAATAACATAAATGGATTCTATGTTCATCCCAATGAATTACCAATATTTCTTTCTTGTCCCCACAGCACTGCTCTATCTTCCAGATCATCCCATTTATATGAATAATTTCCTATATCTGATGTCACCTAAACAATTTTTCTCCTGAATTCTGCCAGGAGCATGTTCTTTCAGGAGGAACTATAGAACCAGCTTTCTAAAAGAAATAAGTTGAGCTACAGTGAGAGCACTTATCACAAGTGAAAAGCCAAGGGGTGTTCTCAGATGTCCTTTCAAATGTCTAACACTGAGAGAGAGAGCAAGTCCTTCCTTAGTATGGTATTTTACTTTCCCAGCTGCTGTGACTAATTCCACACAATGGATTGACTTAAACAGTGGGGATTTGTTGGCTCATGATTTTCAAGGCTGGAAGGCTCACTTCCTTCTGAGGTCAGTAGTGTCCTGGCTAGTCAGCAGTTCTTGTGGTTCCTTGGGTTTCTCATCACATGACAACGTCCACTCCTTTCTCTTCCTCATTCCCTCTGATTTCCAGCTTTGGGCTCCTCCCCTTGGCTTTTTCTTGCATGTATGAATTTCTTTTCCTTATAAAGGACTCCAGAAATATGATTAAGAACTACCCTCATTCAGTTGGGCCACATCCAAACAAAAACATCTTCAAAAAAATCTATTTACAATGGGTTCATCCCCACAGGGACATGGTTTAAGAATAAGAAAATGCCTAATTGGGATACGCAGTTCAGCCTACCACAAGTGGCAAGGAAAGAAACATGACTTTAAAGTAAACGCACAAAAGCACAAATGCATACACACTTTGAACCAGCTATCACACCTCTAGAAGTCTATCTGAGAAATGCACCTGCACATAAGTGAAATTACGTTTGCACAAGGTAATTCACTGCAGCACAGTTTGCAATAGTGAGAGATGGAAAACAATTCATGTGTCTGTAATAGGGACATAAATAAGCCATAAGTGGGATACTATGCAGAGCGCAGTAAGAAAGCTCTCCATTCACTGCCATGGAATGAACTCCAAGATAGGTGGAAAATAAAAGGAAATATCAAGGTGAAGGACAATGTGTATAACATGCTACCTTTTGTATTAAAATAAAGGAAGTGGGACCATATATTTGCATTTGATTTGTACTCATAAGAAACTCCAAAAGAATATTTCAAAGCATAGTAAAAGTAGTTACATACACTTACCGGATAAGGGTGAGGGAGAATGTCTTTATAAGTGCATAAATGAAGGGAAAATATCTTCCTAAACAACATTTGTAGCATTTAAATTTTGACCTTCATGCAGGTAATGTTATTTAAATAATTAAAATGTAAAAGTAAACCCTCAAGTAGGATACAATTGATTTGATTCATTTTGTTTATCTTTAAAATATAAATTTAAGATATCCCTAAGTACGTGGGTGATTCTCTTGGACCAGGAATAGCCCAAAATTTTTGCCCATTCCTTTCAGCCATCATCAGAGGAAGGTTTTCAGTTTACGTATGATAAAAATATTTTCCCTATGCTAAATTTAACTTACTGATTTATTTCTTATATCTACCTACTAGTATATAGCCAGCAGCCATCCTATCTGTCTTCTAGCAAAAGGCACAAAAACCTGAGAGCCTCTGATTTCATTATTAACACTAGAACCCTGAAAATTGAGTAAAAGAGTTTTGCATTACACACCACAGAGTAGACCTGAAAATCAAATGGGAGCAGCTAGAGATTTTACATCTTAGGTGACAGAATTTAACATTATTTAAAACCTCATTGAAGTGCTTTTTGATAAATTGCCTCTTCGGGGATCTAAATAGTACTTTTCCACAGTAAAAAAATATTTTTACTCAGGTTGATATACCATTGAGTCAGGAGATGGCATGATTTAATACAGTGTTCCAATTACATCATATCTTACGGGATCCCATTTGTGCAACTTTATAGACATTATGTATGCATTTAGAAATCCTTGTGCCTGGAAAAAAAGAGACTTGGAAATACACCCTTATATAAAAGCATGATTTCTTTCTTCTATTTGAAAGCAAATTTATAAGGAATGAAGAGACAAAATTTATTGCTCACAGTTTAATGTCCCTTGGGACAAATGAATTCATTGCATATTGATATAAACAGTAATTTATTCATTCCATCTTCCCTGAAACCCCTCTCTAAAAAGAGTTATATATAAAAAAAAGATTTTACAAAGAACAAAAATTTATATTTTCTTTAATCAAGCATTTAAAAAATAATTAAGAATACAAAAAAGCCAACCATCTATCTAGATCAGCAGCTGTGAAAATTTTTGTCTCATGGGTACTTTACATTCTTAAAAAGTGTTGACATTTTGTTTGAGTATGTATACTACTGTCTGCTACATTAGACATTAAAACTGAAAGATTTTTAAATATATATATTTTAATTCATTTTGCATAACAATAATAAACACATTTTTGGGCCTGCCGTGGTGGCTCAGCAGGCTGAGTTCTCGCCTGCTATGCCAGAGACCCGGGTTCGATTCTTGGGTCTATGCAAAAATAAAAAAGAAAAGAAAAGAAATACATTTTTTAAAGTAAATAATATATCTTTATAAAAAAATTGCTATGCCTTAGTATATATGCCAACTATCAAAAGGAAGAAAAGTAGAGTGATTTTATGGTTCTGAAAATTTGTATAATGTTTGGCTTAATAAACTATAGCAGTTTTCATATTAGTTTATAAATTCAATCTGCTGCCTCCCACCTATATATAGTTGGAAAATTAAAGGATATTTAAATAGAATTTTCAGATATTTGTGGATATTCTCATCTTCTACTACAACGAAACTTGACAATTGGTAATTTCTTAAAAGTTAGCTGTAATGTAGAATCTGAATTAATATCAATGTGTTTTGTACTTTGTTAGATTAAAATTCATTGTCTTGAACTTCAAATAGATAATTTACCCAATTATGATTTTGGAATATAAAATTAAGTTTATAAATTAACTTATAAATTAAGTTATTTAGAACTTCCAAATGTTGACACATTTCATTATATCATATTCAAAATGGCACATCTTAATGTCATCACTAACCCCAGAAGAAAAACCTTTAAGGATTAGGAATCTCTCAACCTCATTCTAGTTGTACAGGTTTACAAAAATTGTACTTTTCACTTGAAATTTCCAAATTAATCATTGGCAACAGATACCATCAACTGGTGTCTTTGATGTGACAGATTCACTTCATTGGTAATTTTGAGATAAAGTGTCTTTCTTATAACCTGCTTTTCTTATAACATTAAACTGTGAGCAATAAATTCTGTCTCTCCATTCCTGATAAATTTGCTTTCAAATAGAAGAAAGAAATCATGCTTTTATCTAAGGGTGTATTTCCAAGTCTCTTTTTTTCCAGGCACAAGGATTTCTAAATGCATGCCTAATTTAAATAATTTGAATCATTATTTCAAATAAAAATGGTATTACATGAAAGAAGTTCACAACTTAAACAATTCCATAAATGGTTTTACTTAAGAAAAATAGCATTTCAGGAGGTAGCAGAGGTGGTTTGCATGTACTTTCCATTCTGTCTCTTAGAATGTTAAGAAGGTATGTGCCAGGGTCTCTCTCCTGTTAAAGAAATTAAAGGGAAGCCTCTTATTCAAGCAGAGTTCTAAACCCATCAAAATATTATCTCATAATGAAGGATCCTTTACACTTCTATGCCACTGCTTTGTATGAGTTTTACTTCCTTACTTCCTTTTGGTCAAAATGGGAAGTGCTTCTGAGTGTGCAATTCCATACAGGAAAACTCAAAGTTTGCCAGTTTATTAGAATTTCTCAGTCTTCTTGTCTTATTGATGATGCAAATACTCCACTTATTAAGGTGATTGAACTGTACTTTATTTGGACCACAGAATGTTTATCTGATCTTGACATTAACAACTTCTCACATACACTTTAGTTTTGTCCTGTGGGGTAATTTATGCATAAAACTACCATTGGGTGGGCCACAGAGGCTCAGTAGGCGGAGTTCTCACTGGCCACGCCGGAGACCCGGGTTCGTTTCCAGGTGCATACCCGTGCAAAAATAAAAAAAAGCTTGCATTATTTTTTATTCTTTTTTAAAGACCTGTGGGGCTGGGATTAAATATTGAGGAATCTCAGAATGAGCAAAAGTCTCAAACTGGCATACATTTTCTAGAGAGCATCAACTACAACTGAAATTCACAAAAATATTTCATCACAATTTTAAAAACATGTTTTCTAGGCATCTTCACCTTGATGGTGCATTCACATTCTTACCATTTCTCCTCATAATAAAGCTATTTGATTTTTTTAATTCAATTTGAACTTTTTTTTATATAAATTGTATAGAATGCATTGATTTATGCTGAGTTAATGGTCACACAGTCCACAGGGTTAATTGGGCAGACTCACAGAACAATAGAAGTATCTATTTTAACTTAATTAATTGGTTCAAAACATCTAGGTTAATGTCGTATAATGGCCTCTGCTTCCCTTTTGTGAGAATTTTCATGAAATTGTTAAATTATGTTCTTGACAAGGAAATAGTTGAGGTCAGATAATTAGCTGAAGTAAAAGACCTGGGATACAATTTCCCCAAAAGAAGAATAAGTGGAAGGGAGCTTATGAAATTTTGTATAGTTCCAACCATTATAATCCAACCATTAATAATAATAATAGCTATTATTAATAATAATAGCTATTATTATTAATAATAATTTTTTAAAAGACAGAAATTTCTGATAACATCACCGGGTTTATGGAGACAAAATAGGTAGAAAGTTTAAGAAAATTGAAATCAAAAGGCAACATGATAATTTTATTTAAATGACCTAAACCACAACACTGTTAAATACCGAATGCATTCTTTTGAAGGCATAGCGCCAAGGGCAAAAAGCTGCAGAGGTTATTTAAGCTAATGGTTTTAAATCACTTATTTTGAATTGTTGCTGGGGATTTAAATCACTTAATTTGAGTCCAATTAATGGTTGGATTATAATGGTTGGAACTGTACAAAATTTCATAACCTCCCTTCCACCTATTCTTCTTTTGGGGAAATTGTATCCCAGGTTTTTTACTTCAGCTAATTTTCTGACGTCAACTATTTCCTTCTCAAGAACATAATGTAGAACAGTAAATGTCAGTATATGTAATGTTGACAAGAACCTCAGTGGCTGAACTTATTAGAAGTGTGTCTCCAGGAAACAAATGACTTCAGTAGCTGCCCAGCCAACGAAAAATCACCAAGAGACTGAGCAGCATGCATGCCTTACCAGGAAGCAAAATAGCCAAGGCTTAGAACGCCGAGCACACCTTCTAGGGGTTAATTATTCATAAAATTCACACTGGAATCAAAGTAATTAATGGCCAGGAGTTGTTATCTACAAGATGTATCATTTAGAAATGAGTAAATAACCAGGCCAAGATGCTGGGTTTTGGATCTGTGTGCCAAGTGGTCCTTAGCCAATGCCAACTTGTGTTTGCCTGGGAAGACACCTGAGCATATGAACCTTCAGCACACTGCAGCACTCCTGAGGCCCCACAGTGGCGTGCTGATACATTCTTCCCCCTTTATGTCCAAGATAGGCTCCTGGGAGTGCTGATTTTCAGAAAGTTATCTGGAAAACAATTGTCTCACAAACTCTATTTAATAAAACAGTAAACAGCCTAAGAAAACAGAAAAAAAAGTGTTTATTTTTAATCCTACTAGTTAACCTGGAGAGATGAATGAAGGTCAGAAGTTATTGAAGACATTTTAGCTTGGGGGATGTTATTCTAGAAATAAAAAGGGAGCAGAGGAAGATTTTTAAGAATTGGGAAGATGTGATGATTTGCATTTAAGAAAGGACACTCCCATCCCTGTTGGGGATTGATTCATGTGCTCCACAAACATACATTCATCTTGGGGTTCACTGTAGGTGTAAGCCCATCTGTAAGTAGTATCTCTGAATGTGTTAAGGTGAGTCAGGGTGCGGGCTCATTGGTGAACAGGATCTTTAGATAAGCCCAATTTGAATCAGGGTGAGCCTTAAACCATAGGTGTGGAATCCATATAAGCAAATGAAATTTGATGAAGAAACCAGAAGTCAGAAATCAGAGAAAGCTGCATAGGAGACAGATGACATGTGACCATAGGCAGAAATGCAAGCCAAGAAATCCCAAGGATTGTGGCAAGCCTAGCACCAGGACACTGATTCCAGGAGAAAGCATGGCCAGTTGAGACCTTGAGTTTATACTTCTAGCCTCCAAAGCCTTGAGACAATAAATTCCTGTTCTTTAAGCCAACCTACTATGTGGTATTTATCACAGCAGTTCTGGCACATGAAGATTTGCACAAATCAGGGAAATAAATTGGAGGGATTAAATTCCAGAGAAGTAGAGACAGTTTAGGAGACTATTTTAACAAATAGTTCAGGCAAGAGAAAATGAAAGCCTGAACCAAGGCAGAAGCAGAGAGAATAGGAAGGGGGCTACAATTATGAAAAATATCAGTGTCTTTGATTTGAATTTCAAGGACTGTTCTCAAATTTATTAGGATGTTTCTATATTCTACTTAGGTTTCTATCTGGTCACATCAATGATGGTAAAAGGTACAAGAAGAGCACATTCAAGAGAAGTGATCATGGCTTCTGTTCTATTAAGTTTGAAGTTGAGATGAGTATCAAGCTTGGGAGGGTGGGTACAGGGATCTTTGTGATTTATCAGCATGGAGTTCATAGTGGAAGCCTCAGAAGTCGAAAAAATATGAACAAAGTATTTAAAAAGGAGAAAAGAGTGGGCAATTACAAAAATCTGAACAATACTGGTGTTAAGTAATGATGTTCAAATGAGTGTACGTTGAGGGAATACCATTAGCTAGCACTTAGGGGAAAAACCTGTATTCCAACAGTCTTCCAGTACTTTACATGTATAAAATCAATGTTCTGGCATTTTCCTTGTTTTACTGATGAGGAACCTGAGGCACAGAGAGGTCTACTATATTACCTAGATGTTGGCAATGCTAGTGAGCAAGGCTCAGACACAGGCAAACTGGCATGAAATCCATTGTCTCAGCTGCTGCATTTCTTGGTCAGTGTTTTGGTTTGCTAATGCTGCCAGAATGCAATATACCAGAAATGGATTGGCTTTTATAAAGGGGATTTATTAGGTTACAAATTTACAATTCTAAAGCCATAAAAATATCCAAACTAATGCACCAACAATAGGATATCTCCTCAGAGGAAAGGCAGCCAGCATCTGGAACATCTCTGCCAGCTGAGAAGGCAGGTGACTGGTGTCTGAGGTCCTTGCTCTCAGCTTATTGCTTCCAGCTTTTGATTACACTGGCTTTCTCTCTAAGCATCTTTGGACCTTTGTTTAGCTTCTCTGGGGCTAACTCTGGACTTCATCTCTTAATTTCCCTTGGGCTATCTCTGTGTCCTTGCTTAGCCCCCACGGTATTTCTATCTGGCTCCTCACACCCATAAGTGAGCTCTTTTAAAGGACTTTGGTAAATGGATTAAGGCCCACGTTGAAAGGGCCGGGTAACATCTCAATGGAAACAATCCAATCAGAAGGCCCTAACCTAAACAGTAGGTCTGCCTCCTCAAGATGGTATTAGGAACAAAAGAAGTAGCTTTTCTAGGTTCATAACCATTTCAAACCAGCATAGTTGGAGTTAGTCGTTCAGTGGTCATAGATAAACAAAAAGTCCAGAGAGAGAGAGCAGTAGACGACTTTTGAGGAGGGTATGGCCAACAGTGTCAAGAGTTGCAAAGAATTTAAGTAATTAAAAGGTTATAAAGAGTCTAATGGATTTGGTGATTAAAAGAATTTTAGTGACCCAGTACTGGGCTGTAGCCTTTAGGAGATCTCCTATTGACAGGCAGAATATGAAGGGACTTTGTGAAAACCACTGCTTTGTAGAAGACCAAATCTTCCTGATGTAATGTGCTTACCCTACTGCATGGGGTAAACTAAGAGAGACATGTTAAGTATAGGTATAAATTGTAGTTGTCTTTGGGAGTTTCAGTATTAGTTTGTGATGGCTGTTATGGGATACTGTGGGATTTGAGCTCTATCTAGTTTCCTAATACATAAGAGAATGCTGACTTTGATAACAGAAGAACTCTGTATTGAACTACAAGTCAATTTCTTGTAGGATGTGTAGTCATAAGTGAACACGGAGTGGGTGGGCATGTGTGTGCTTCGTGTGTATGTGTTTTGTTTGAACATTGTGTTTGTGTATGCTGTGCATGTATGCTATGTGTGTTTGTGTGTCCTATACTTATGTGCTGTGTATACACATATGTATGCATGTGTGTATATGTGGTATGTGTTTGTGTGTCTGTTTTCAGGAAGGGAATGATGAACAATTTGGTTGGAAACCCACCTGTGATATCTTCAATGAAAATATTTCACTGGTGTCCTTGGTGGAGATCAAGCCAATAAAAGTGGGACCTGACTTAAAAATAGCTAAGGCTTTTGTGTTGAACACATTTCATATTAAAATGTCGCATGTGATTTGTATTTTTAGCAGCACACTAACAGCTTTCCACAGACTGTGCAGAGAAGGCAAGGGAAAGTTACCTTGCCCTGCTCATGTCATTCTCACATCTGCCTGGCTGGATTGTCTTTAGCAGAAACCACTCTAAGACACAATACAACAGAGGCTCTCTCAGAACTCAAGTCTAAAGTCCCTCGGGGGACTGGGAAAAAAAGAAGCAAATATTAAACTTCCTCATTAGGGGAATTCTTGATATCCTCACAAGCAATGGGAACAACCAATTCAATAGGCTGAGTCCTCAATCTTCTGGTTTGCCCTTATGAAAATTATCCCTAATAAGCTTACCTACAATTATGCTTAAGAGTCACCCCCAGAGAACCTCTTTTGTTGATCAGATATGGCCTCTTTCTTCAAGTCATTGTGGCAAGTGAACTTACTGACATCCCCCTATGTGGGACATGACTATCAGTGGTGTAAATTTCTCTGGCAACATGGGACAGGACTCCCAGGATAAGCCAGGACCTAACATCAAGGGATTGTGAAAGTCTTCTTGAATAAAAGGGGCAAGAGAGAAATGAGACAAAATAAAGTTCAATGGCTGAGAGATTTCAAACAGAGTTAAGAGGTTATCCTGGAGGTTATTCTTATGCATTAGATGGATATCCCTTTTTCGTTTATGGTATATAGGAGTGGCTGGAGGGAAGCACCTGAAACTGTTGAACTATTCCAGTAGCCTTGATTCTTGAAGATGACTGTGTAACTACAGCTTTTACAATGTGGCTATGCGATTTTAAAACCTTGTGTCTGCTGCTCCTTTTATCCAGGGTATGGATAGATAAGTAAATAAAAAAGCATAAAAAATAAATTAATAATGAGGGGGGTAAGAAGCCAAAAAATCAGGTAGATTGAAATAGTGATACTCAATGAGAAGGAAGGGTAAGGGGTACAGGATGTATGAGTTTTTTTTTCTTTTTTCTTTTTATTTCTTTTTCTGGAGTGATGCAAGTGTATGTATGTGAAGATACCTCAATAAAAAAAATTCTTTAAAAAGAGTTCATGTCAAGGGGCATAATATTCAATCATTTTCTTGTCATTCAGTGAGTATTTTGGAGGTCATAACTTTGGAAAGTTAATTGAATATGTAGTTATGTTAAATGCAAAAATATAAACTTAAAAAAAAAGAACTCAAGGCTAGACTTTAAATATACAAGTGATTCTTTTGTACCATTTCACTCTATTTTAACTATGCTTGACAGTTAATTTTGGGATTCACCTTAGAAGAAGGGTTCAAAAACCTTCTGCCCTCGCAGCAATATTCTTCTCTTTTTGCACACATAAATGTAGTCTTTCCCACAAAATATTCAGACCCCAGAGAAAAGGAGCAAAGAATGTCACAGACCTCCCTAATTAGGAATGTTACATAGCAGTCTCCTATATAATTCATTTGGGGAGAACAGTGATTTCTCCAGGAAAAAGGAAAAAAAAGAAAGCAGTGGTTAAGAATTCCTTTATCCAGATTTTCTGTTCTAAAATGTTGTGCACTACAGTGAAAACAGGAAATTTCTAGTTCTGTAGTTTGGCTTGAGATAATATACACAGTCCCCCGAACGAACATTATAAAACATAAAAGAGACTATACAACACATGCCTTGAAGAAAAGGTGGTAGACATAAGGCAAGAGTGAAATAAAGGAAGAGGTGGTGAGGTTCAGGGAGAAGAGACTTACCATCATAATAAGATTGAAATCACTTTTTCACTTTTCTTCTCACCTCCAAGTAATCAAAATATTCCTCAAGCATTTTTTTTAGTACACATGAAGCCTGTTCTTAGAAATGTCACCTCTATTCTGAATGGTCATTTTCATGGACAGAAAGCCTATTTCCATCTTGATAAGTTTGTACTTAATAGTCTGCATTGAGAATCTGACTTTTTTTAAATCAAGCTTTGTAAAGACTAAAATTTTGTGAATTCTGTCCTCCTAAAAATTATGTTCAAGTCCTAACTCTGTTTTGTTTCTTATTTGGAAATCTGGTTTTGAAGATGCAATCAGTTAAAATGATTCCTACTCAAATAAGGTAAGGCCCATAATCCATCCTGCCTGGTATTCTTATAAAAAGGGGAGAACAGACACAAGTGAGAAGGTCAAGTGAAGAAAAGGATCTGTGCAATACAAGCACAAGCCAGTGGATGCAAAGGAATCCTAGCAAATGCCAGCACCTAGAAGAGGCCAGGAAGGAGACTCCCTTATAAGTTTCAAAGGGCGCATGGCCTGGCAGACACCTTGATTTTGGAATTCTGTCCTCTAAAACTGTGAGACAATCAGTGTTTTAAGCCATCTAATTTGTGGTAATTTGTTATAGCATCCCTAGGAAAACAAGACAATACTTTTTTTTTCTTACCTCTAATATCTTAAGAGATTGGCTCATCTCCTACCTTCAGAGTCCCAGAAGCAAGCCTGGGCAATAAAAAAGCCATCCCTTGGGGTTTTCTGTCATTATGTCACAAAAACATTTCACCAATTCAATATATCCAACAAAAATTGTTTAATAACACTGAATTGAGCAGACAGTACAAAGACCTGTTTATTAGTAGTCAGAAGATTCAAACCAGTTCCAGCTCTACCTTAGGTTGACCGAATGAGCCTTATCTCAGGTTCTTTATCAGTGACTTAGCAATACTGAGCTAGATAAGGCCAAGAATTTTTCTACCTTACAGAGCGTGTGGTCTAGTCATAATACCCAAACTTCGATAAAAACTATAGCATCCAGTAGTCAGATATGTCCAAATGCCCAGATAATTTGTCATATATGAAGACTATATCTAGGTATTTATAGCATTTTTTCAGTTTTCAAATAGATAGCTCAAGTCAAATTGGTGAATCTCATTTCTAATTCTTCTTGTTAGCACTTCATATTTATACAGTACTAGACTTTCTTGTCTTGATTCTTGGATCTTTCCAAATAACATTCATGAAATCAAAATTATGTTTGAATAGGCCCTTCTAATCCATGTGCAGGAACACCTGTCTTTTTTATATCTACAGAAGGCTTCCTGTCATTAAAAATTTACTATCACAATTTTATGTTCCTTTCAACTGAATATATAAATGCAGCTTTTCCACAACATTTACAAGATTTCCTGGGCATATGTAAATGTTGAAAACTTGGTACAAGTTCCTTGATAGCAATCAGTATATTCTCAAGAAACAGAAACTGGGATGATGGAACAGTGCCAAGAATACAATAAACATTTATTATCACATGCAGCCCTAAATCTATCGGTCAAACTTTTTTGCAGTTGCTTCTTCTGAATGGTTGGATTATAGTTTGTTAGATTAAACTAACAGTTGTTAAATCCAGGAGAAAACACATGTTGAACTCTGAACCCATTCTTTTCCTACTGTTAAGCACTTACATGTCTCCTGACTCAAATCAAATAATATACATAAAATTATATGCTTGCTACACAATATTATCTGCCAAAATATTCAAAATGTTTAGTACAAAATGTTAGCTTAGTTCACAAGACTATTTGTAATGTGATCACGTTATAAATTCCTCCGTGAGCACTAATGTAAAAATGATGGGAGAATTGTCTTCCTGACCCTGAGTTCATACAGAGTCACAATATTATTAAAGCAACCTAATACCTAGAAATCATCATCCATCCCAGTAATGTAAGCACCTATCTTTGAGCTCAGACACTCAGAGACAATAAAGAAGCCTATGCACAGTCCTAAGGCAGCACCTACATTGCTCCTGTCAAAGATAGTACCTGATTATAAACTTGAGGAGCTTGGGCTTTCAGTTTTGAATTTTAAAATCAGTCACACAAAGCCTTCAAATTCACATTCAAGACTCATTGTTGGCATGAAAAAATGTTTTGGAGGAAAGGCCTTATTTCTCAAGATCATAAGAGAAACTTATGATCTTGTTTATATGTGCTTGTTTATAAGGCCAGATCACAGTAATATTTTCTAATTTGTTACCACACTGCAGGCACACCACAATGGGGAGACAGATCTCAGATGACAGGGCACTAGGTCTCTGTTCCAACAGTCTTCGTTATATCGTTGTCTTTATTGACTTGTGCTCAGATGTCATTCACTGTCTAAACAATTTTAGTAATACAGAAATAAACAAAACATACCCTCTAAGTCTAAGTTTGCAATTGATTGGGATCGCCAGAAAAATATATCAATGACTAACTCAAACAAAATAGGGAAGTTGGTAGTACAAAAATATGTACAAGAACAATATTGGGCAGCGGCGGGAGGGAGGGTCCACACTGATTTCAATGGGAAGTTTTTTATGACAAGTATGTCAGCTCTTGTCACTTCCAATCAGCTAGAGTCCTAGACGACGGTTATGGAAACAGAATCTTACAGAAAACTACGGATGAAATAGCTCATGCTGCTGATCACACAGGCAAATGTTTGAGCAGCTCATGAAGACTGTAATCAATACCAGAAATTGAAGCAAATATGCTTAGAAAAGAAAACCAACAGGGGGTAATGGGAGAATAATGATTCTTCCTATGTGAGAGGAAACTATTGCATTTGATATTCCTATGTGGGTTTGTTTGTTTTGTCTCTACTGATAAATGTATAGCAGTTTTCAAATGGGTAAAGATTCCAACTGTCTGAATTATAGGTTACTGACGATAGGTGAACCAGAAAATCAATATGCTTCATCCAAGGAAGTATTGATCTGTTCAGGTAAAAAAACAAAAATACAACAGAGCCAAAAGTTGAATAAAACAAATGAACTTTATACTATACCCCAAAGAGGTAATATATGAGGTCTGAAATCACAAAATAAAAAGGAATCTTAAGCAAGTCAAAGGAAGCCTGAGAAATTCACATCTGGGGTCTTAAAATAAGTGAATTACATTGTATTTTACTTGTTTATTGGCTAATTGTTACCTTCCATCTCCACAGTATTTACTAGCATAGTAGAATGTGAATTATACCTGTCTCAAATAATAAAGTGTGAATTATCAAGGATAAAATAAAAATTTCTGTGGAAAATAAGTATATGCATGATATGCCTAAGATATTGCTTTCACTTACTAGACAGCCTTAAAATGCTAATTTGTGCATGTGTTCTTATCATTCCTCGACCTAATAGTATTAATCTTGCCTTAATCTTGCCTCATAAGTCACCTCAGGTTTTTCCCATCTTTATTGTCTTTACTGAGCTTTCCATTATTTAATAGATCCCGTTTTGTCTGGCCAGAATAATCAAGACTTGCTTCAAACATTGGAAACAGTCTAGTTCTTGAGTTAAATAGGGGGTTTGTGAGTATCTATCATAGGCTTATATAGGTTACACATATTTTCATTTATTGATTCAATTATATAGGTAATCTATATAGATTATAACTACATAGGTTACATGTATTTTCTTTATTAATTCAAAAATATTTGAAAATATAATAAAAAGGAGCAATGTAAAAAGCAGCAGAAACAAATTGGATCTTAATAATTTTCTAACAGAATTTGTCAGTTTCTAAGGGTTCTCAGTCACAGCTTCTCTTATAATTTATTGACACATGTGGAGGTTCCTTTATAACCTGGGTGTGAGAGGAGCTCTCTGAGCAGGATGCCTAGCTGAAACACACAACAGAATTCAAACTGTACTCTTCACTGGAAATTCCAGGATTCCTGAGAAAACTTTTAAATGCTTGTTAAAGAGTGCTTTAAAAAAAAAAAGTGCTTATTCTAGGTTAAATGCCAAAGAAGGAAAGCAGTTATCATTGAGATGATTCAGCTGATGTATGACATTTCTATGATAAAAGGTGATTATCCTTAACTTTAGCTTATGTACCTTAATTATAACTTTCATAATGTAACTGTTCAAAGAATGCTCTAAATTAGTCAGCCTTCTTATACAAATCCAAAATTTGGGTACTACATCACTTTTGCTTGAATGTTCTTATTATATTGTAAGAAAATCTCAAACTCTTACTCCAATTCTAATGCAATATAAATTTTATGATAACTGTCAGTAGAAATCAATAAAATTTAAACTATTACAGAAGAGCGAAGTTAAAAACAAAACAGCATTTCTGTAAATAGGTCTCATTAATTTTGTAGTGACTTTTTCATCTAGCCTACTCCATACCTAGATAATATTTATGTAATTATGTCTAGAAGTCTGCCTCTTCCCAAACCGTCACTCCTCTTGCCCATTATCATTTTACCCCTTTCCTCAGACCCCCGGAGGCTCACCTTGGACTTGTCAAGGAATGGTTTCTGAACACACCTACTGTGTTCTCGCTGAAACAATTCATTATTTTTTTTTCCCTCTGCATGCTGAGTCTCCTTTTAGCCTAAGCTCTCTGTTAGGCAAACCCAGTGAAGAACACTACTGTTCTCCATCTGAGATATGCAGCATTCAGAAATAACTAAAAAAGAAAAGGCAAGTGAGAAACCAAAATATCTTCTTAACTGCTGACAAAACAGACATTGATGGGGCCCAGAACTAGTCAGTTACTCATCAGTTCTGGGCCTCCGTGGGCTGCCCCTGCAGAAGTTAAAGCAAGGAGGGGTGGAGCTGGGCTCCTGGTTCCTAGGGAGTGCCTGTGTTCCTCCTACCACACTCACCATCAGAGGAAGACTCTCCTTGTTCACCAGGGAGAAGTGACTTGGGAGATGGACAGCGACCCAGAGAGGCATTAAAGAGACCAAACCTCTTTGCAGACATGCTAGTTGCAAGGAAACCTTAGGAGAGGATACAAACTCTTCACCATCAATGCTGGTTCAAGGTGGATTTCTCTTGATGTTAAGAATACTTGAAAATACCTGATTAAGTGACATATTTTTAAAATTCTTTTATTTTTGATGGGGTGTGCTGGTTTGAAAGGATTTATGTCCCCTAGAAAAGCCATATGTTAATACTAATCCCATTTTTGTATAAGCAGCTGTTTCTTCTAATCCCTATTCAGTACTGTATGTTGGAAACTTTAATTAGATTATCTCCATGGAGATGTGACTCAATTAAGTGTGGGTATTAAACCTGATTAAGGGAGACATGTCTCCACCCATTCTACATGTGTCTTGATTACTTTACTGGAATCCTATAAAAAAAAAGAAGTGTTCTGGAGGAAGCCTGAAAATGCTGTAGAACCACAAAGCAGCGAGTGCCTTTTGAGACCAATGAGAAAGCCACAGCAGAGCTGAGCAGAGCCACAAGGCCGAGAGAAACACAGAATCCACCAGCCAGCGACTTTTGGAGATTCTGAGAGAGCAGATAATGCCACAGAACCATGAAGCAAAGAGTCCACCAGTCAGCGACTTTGGGAGATGAAAAAGAAAAACTTCTCCCAGGGAGTTGGAGAGGAAGCTAGCAGGTGATGCCGTGTTTGCCATGTGCTTTCCCAAATCAGAGAGAAACCCTGAACTCCACTGACCTTCTTGAATCAAGGTCTCTTTCTCTGGATGCCTTAGATTGGACATTTCTATAGACTTGATTTAACTGGGACAGTTTCTCAGCCTTAGAACTGTAAACTTATTAAATTCCCCTTTTTAAAAACCATTCCGTTTCTAGTATATTGCATTCCAGGAACTAGCAAACTAGAATATGGGGTATGAGTAAGAAAAAATGTGAAACGAAAGACCCAAAACACTTTAATAATAATTATTGAATCATCTTTATTATTTATCTTTAATAATAATCTAATAATCCTTATCTAAATATTGAATGATAAACTATAGAAAGTTTACAAATTTCTCAGCAAAATTCTTCAGAAATATTTTATAAAAGAAATAGTATCCCTGAGAACAGACTATTTAAAAGAAACCATAAGTAGATTTTATGAACAAAGATATAAGGCCCATTTATTAAACATGCATTCCAGCAAATCAAATCAATAAGTGTTAAACTACTTAAAAAACTCAACAAATTTAATTGTGATATTAAGCACAAACTTAAAATATAAGCAGCAATGCAAGAAATGTAAAATTTATCAGCAGTGTTTCCTCATTGTTACTATACAAAACCCTATTAACTTCCAAAATAAAGTCTATGACATTTGTTGTACATATAGAGGAGGAAGAGATCTCTCTAGGGTGTTAAGACTCCCTATAAGAGGAATCTAAGAAAGGAAGAAAGGGAAGAAGGAATAGTCAAGATGATAATAAAAAATCCTGGAATTGGGAACTAAGTAGCCAGGAGATAATGTGTGTATGTATATATATATATACTAAAAATCAAAGTCCGAAGAAATAAAGCTGCCATAGGATGTAAGGTCCAAAAGCCATGCTAAAGATTTGGTCTTATAGACAACGAGGATTTAGGGAAGATTATTTTAGGTTAAGCTCAGAGGAATTGCTTCAAATATTAATCTAATAAGTGGAAGATAAATAGCTTCATCAGATATTTTCTTCTTTGTGAAGCCTTCCCCATCCAAGGCACCCTTCTCCTCCTTACTCCCAAGTGGGTCACCTGTCTCCACACTGAATCTGATTGCATTCTGCATAGCCTGGTATGTGACACTTCCTCACATTGAATTTCAAATACTGGTACTGCAAAATGTTCATGAATATTTCAGAATAAGCAAAACCTTTTCAAATGTATTGACATCTGAAAGATTTCCTTTTGTTATTGAACTTGGGTCAAGATTATAGATAAATTGTAGTTTTCAGTCGTCTTAGGCTGGAAGAGGTAGGAGCTTTGGGGAGGTAGAAAAGCTACAGATCACTTGGGAAGCAGAATAAAAACCTGGAGAGACAAGAGATCACTGAACATCTGAATTTTAATACATTTCCTATCAAACTTCAAGTGATGGCCTAGCAAGCACTATCAGATATGTGTCTCCCTGGTTGTATCAAAGCACCTCTGGACATCCAGGACCTGGCTTTAGTGTTCTCCTGTTAGACATATTTTCACAGAACTTGAACAAAAGACAATGTCATCCTATAACCAGATGTTTATATTGTTATAACAAAAATAAGTCCTCTCTATAATCATGTCTGGACACAGTCAAAACAGGGATATTGTCTAAATCACAAAATGACCAAACATCCTCCTATGCTGTCTTTCATGAATGACTATTGTTCCATTATCTGTTTCAGCTTTAGTCTCAGTCTAGCCTTCCATTCTTCTGCACCATGTTTATTAAATGCCCAATCATACTATCACATGCACTTGTGATGGCATCCTACACATAGTAAAGCCCTGCTTCCTTAAAATCTCCCCAAAACACCTGCCACAAGTCCTAATGCTATAAGAAGTCCTTTCTAACACCTTATGGAGGCATCATACTTCCCAGTGGTGGGTGTTCTCCCCACAGCAATGTGTAATAAATCCAACCTGTTCAATCTTAGGTTCCTGGTGGTCTTAGGCTGGAGGGCATGGCCAGAGCCACCATCTCTCCGCTTCACCCCATTATTTTCTTTTCCTTTGTATTCAAGGTACACATTGCTACTTTGAATGTAAAAACAGAAGAAAATGCATCATTTTATCACATCAAAAGTTAAAGATTAAAAATAAATCATTTCTTCACATTGAAATCTGGATACAAAGTTCTCCCTCGGGAGCACATAGGTTGGTGTGTGCTGGACAACCAAGAAGGGAAATGAAAATATCAAACTAAATAGTATTAAAGAAAGTAACATAAACCTTTAGCTCCATTATCTGTAATACAGATCGAATGGGAGGCCCATTCGCAACCATCCATCATGACTGTACCTTCATATATTTACTCTCAATGGGCCTGATTGATTTTTTCAAGTCAATTACAATTTTAGTCTCTGAAACATGGCCTCATGCTAGGGGAGCTTTATTGCCGTGGCTGTGATGTGTATATTCTGTCTTTTTCCTGGAGAGCAGAATAAAATTATAGTATATTGTTTAATGTAGAATGATTTATTTCTTCATTTCACTAACCAAAATATTTTCGGATTGAAAGAATTCTACATATTGCTATAGCAGCCCTCAATAATTTCTATGATTATTTTTTTTCCTGAACCAATTAATCAATTTACAATTTATCCTTTCCTAATTTTTGGTTGCCTGAATTTACAGCTGTGATGTCCAACTTAATTCACTTACTATAATTTATAAATTGCTACTTCTTTGTCTGAATCTTAAATAAGATTCATTGGGAAAAAATACTATTTCTCAAGCCTAATTTACATATATTTCTACCTAAGCATTATTTGACTGAAAACAAAACCTCATTAAATTTCTAACACATGTTGAAATATTATCCTCAAATAACAATCATATGTTTAAGTTTACTGATTTATATACACTTCTTGTCTTTCTTATAATGACATCAGATCAGCAAATAAGTCACTGAAAGGTCCTTGAAGGTGATCCATGAAACCCTGCAATTGATAAATTTGAGACAGAGCCACAGAACTGACATTGTCCAGAATATAACTATATTTTGCAGAAATAATGCTAAAAAACTAAACATTTCAGTATAGATACGTATAGAGCAGCGAAAATATGTATTCATAAACTGTTGCATTAGTTTCCAGAATTATTTTCAATATAATTAAATGGTTTACAGTTTAAGTGAGTTTGCATGGTTAATGGATGCAAGGATTTGTAAAGTAAAAATTTTTTTTAGCTAATTATTTTATAGGACTACACATTTAAAAAAGTATTGTATTCAGAGTATTTGTTGATATAGGTCCTATTTGTAGATTCTTGCTGTGTTAAACATTACAAATGATAATTTTTAAAATTATTTTTACTAAATCATTTTAAAATATAGAAATAACTCTACAACAGATTAGCAAAAAGTAACATTTTATAAGCATAACTATATATTCTATAACAAAGAATATAATGAAGAGCGTGGCATATGTTTGCATTTTTCCGAATTGCTTTAATGCTTGGTAATCCATCTGTTGCAATATGTGATCTTGGTTGAAGCATACAAAGATATGCATAAACCTAGTTGGCAAAGAGATAAGTATATTAATAGTCTTTTTCAGATAATTATGGACATTCTTTTGGTTACTACACCAAAACACAAAGTAGTTGCAATACAGAATCTGGAACCATGTCAATTAACTTTACACATTCTACTATATAGCAATCTATTTGTTTTTATTGCATTTTGAATGGATCTTTTATCCATTGCATAATTTTGTTAACATCATGTATTGATCATTTGGAAAGTACTGGTTTCCTGAGTTACAATGTTAACACAATTTAGTATGCAATACCAATAGTTACATTTGTCAATATCACCACCAATCTCATAGGAAAGTTCCTAAGTGTTGGAAAACCCATCCTGGTAGATACAAGTTTTCCAAATCCCAATTTCCCCTTGAAAGTTCGTATTTTATCATTGGCTTCAAATACGATCAGCGATTTTTCTTGAATTGACAGTCTCACCTTGTTCATTTATGAGAAACTATCTGAAATCCTTAGATATGAAAAATTAGTTTTTCTATCAGTCACTCTTTCAAGTAAAAGCATTGTTCCATGAGTAAAGCAGCTAGTTCAGCTCACAAAACAAACAATTACGCAATTGCATTTGCTAAAGACAACCATCATGTTCCAGTAGGGAAGAGAAGTGCTGATGGCTTATGTGCACTTCCGTCTTCATCAGCCTGAATAAGAAAAGGATGTGAACTTGACAGACAAATATTATAAAACTAAAAATTATTCTGTGAGAGCTCTTCCTCAACTACATTAGGCAGCACTGTCCACGACTTCCATTACTTTTCTGTTAATTTTTCTGCCACATTTTATCCAAGCCTCTATTTATAAACTTATCCAAGTTTATATATAGCACAATAATTACATATATGTAAATACATTTCTTGTTGTAGGTAATCATATTCATCTTTGTATAACTGACACTTAGCAAATACTTTGGCAGGTAGGAGGTCTTTAGAAACACAAACTAAAAACATGAATATTTTTATTTTCTATACAGATATACTAAATGCTACATGACTTCAGGTGATTCTCTCAACTCCTTTTGATCCGTTCCTGACTTGGTAAAAGCCACTGATCAGTGAAGGTAAGGAATTGGTCTTGCTTCCATCGAATCATCTTTAGTGTGTCCTTCCTGTCCCCTTATAAGTCTAATCTGTGTCGGGAAGTGTGTTCTTAGCGTCAGGACCTTTATAAAGGAATTTTATTCCCTGCTTCTTTGCTTACTAACTGTATTATATTCAAAGTCTAAGCCTCAATTAATAAAATGCTACCAAAGCCTCACATTGCTCTAACAGGTTCCAAAAAATGCTGAGGGTCATACTGAGAATTTTTCACACTGTATCTCATGTCCTTGAGCATTCTCTCTGTGAATGTGAGTGTAGTTCTGTAGTATTGAGAGGAATTGTTTAAAAATAAACATTCTTTGATACGTTAGAATAGTGTTAGATTTACAGAAATTGGCAAAAGTATTACTAATAGTCTCCATATATACCTCATCCAGTTTCCCTTTGTCATTAAAATCTTATGGTACATTTGTCAAAACTGAGGAACCACAAAGTAAGGAATTTAGCTATGTTAGTATTAATTAAATCTCACATTTTATTCAGATGTCTGTAGTTTACTTAATATTTTTTTGTGTGCCTTTTCTGTTCCAGAATCCCATCCAGGATTCTATACCACATTTAGTCATTCTGCCTCCTTAGCCTCATTTGGCCTATGATAGTCTCTCAGACTTTCATTGTAATTGATGACTTTGACAGTTTGGTTAAGTACTGCTCAGGTGTTTTGAAATTATCTTCAATTTGGACTTCTCTTGTGTCTTTCATATGATTACTCTGGGGTTATAGATTTTGGGGAGGTGGACCACAGAATTGAAGTATCATTCTCATAAAATTCTATCAAATGTAAATGCTGCCAACTTGATCAACTGGCCAATGTGGTCATTGCTATGTGTTTCCACTCTGCACTGACTTTTTAGCCTCCTCCTTCCATATGCTACTATTTAGAGTAAGTGGCTAAGTGAAGCCCACACTCAAGGGGTAGTGAGGGACATTAAATGCATTCCGTGGAAGAGGAATGTTACTTAAATTTTTTGGAAGTATTCTATAAGGGAGATTCCCCGCCCCCATTTTTTTTTTTATTTCTATAAGTTTGCATTCATAGAGGTTTATTTTCTACTTGGGGTTATAATCCAGTACAATGTTATTTATTTTTGGCTTGAATTGTTGCAGCTTTGGTCGCTGGGGGCTCTTTCAGATGGATCCTTTGTCCCAATGACATGCTTCCATTCTGTGGTTTTTGTGGTGTCCTTGCTGTCTAACATTGTAAGTTACGCCAGGCTCATTTTGTATATGCTCTGCACCATCTGCAGAATCAGCCATTTCTATAAGGAGGTTTGGTTCCTTTTGCTGGAGAATGATACTGGAAAATGAGATCTGAGCACAGGGTATTTATATTGCTACCAGATTAGTCACTCTTTCTGGCCCTCTCAGCAGACAGAGCTAGGCAATTTATGTATATATATAAATTACACTAACACATGTATACACGCACATCTATAATTGCCTCTATATCCATCAATCCATCTTTATCTAAAGTGAGAAATGAAGTGTTCAGTTGTCTCTGATTTTCATCCAGTATCACATGGTTCCTCAAGCCTTTTCCCTTCTTCTTCTAGCCTTTTCCTCTGTTCTCTCAGCCAATAATGAGAAGCATGGCCCCCACCATCTGTCATCCATTTCCTTATGTGTTCAATCCCAGTATGCAATGTACAGGAATGTTTGCATCTATATCTGTGTGTATATATAGTGAACTGTTAAAAGACATTTCCTAGGTTACCTGAATCAGTCCCTTTCCCCTGATTCTCTTCTGCGCATTATAAAATTTATTAATAATGGAACTAGCTTTTCGTCAGTCTGCATTCCATTCTGGGATCCTCCAGCTTCCCTGTTGAATTGTTTTCAATTTGCTACATTAAGTTCATTCTTTGTGCTGTGAAGTTCTATGTGCTTTGACAAAAGCATGGCATCATATATCCACCACCATACCATCATATAGAAGTTGTAGCTTTCTAAAATTTCTCCTGTGCCTCAGTTATTCAACCTTTACTCACAGACTACTGGCAACCAATGATTGTTTACCTATCGTTTTGCCTTTTCAGAATGTTGTATAAGTGAGATCATATATTACATAGCATTTTTTCTGCCTGGTTTCTTTCATTTGGCAAAATGGAGTTATATTTCTTATATATTGTTTTGTGAATTAGTAGTTCATTACTTTTTATTGCTGAATAGTATTCAAGTGTGTGAATGTACAATAGTTTGTTTATCCAGTCACTGTTTGAAAGACATCTTGGTTACTTCTGGTTTTGGGCAATTATGAATAAATCTGCTTTAAACATTGGCATGCAGATTTTTGTGTGGAAATAAGTTTTCATATCAGTTTGGTAAATAACATAGAGTGTGATTGTTGAGTCATATGGTAAGTCTATGTTTAACTTTATAAGAAACTGCCAAACTGTCTTCCAAAGTGGCTGCTGTACCATTTTGCATTCCCATTTACAATTTCCATTTGCAATGAATAAGAGTTCTTATTTTTCTGCATCCCTGAAAGCTCTTGCTCTTGCTTTTTTTTAAGTCATTCAAATAATTTCACAAAATTTCTTATTTAGTCTGCTAAAATAATGAAATATATTGCTTGATTTAAAAATGCTGAACCAGTCACGCCTTACTGGTTATGTTTTATCCTTAGTTATATTTTATCCTTTTTGTATATTGCTGGATTTTCTTTTGTTAAGGATCTGTACATCTTTGTTCATGAGAGCTATTGATCTGTAGTTTAATTTTCATGTAAAATATTTATCTAATTTTGGTGTTGGAAAAGTGTTCCCTCACATTTTCTGGAACAGATTGTATAGATTTGGTATTATTTTTTCTATGAATTTTTGTTAGAATTCACTAATGAGAGCATACAAATCTAGTGTGTTTTATTATAAAGTTTTTAACTGCTAATTAAATTTGTTCAGTAGATACTATTCAAATTATCTCTTTCTGTTTGAAATTGTTTTGTTTATGTCTTTCAAGAAATTGGACAATTTCATTTAAATTGTTAAATTTATGGCCAAAAAGTTGCTCACCATATTACTTATTATCATTGCAGCAACTTAGGATCAATAATGAAGACCCCTTCTTTCATTTCTGATATTGGTAATTTGTATATCGTGTCTTTTTTCTTGGCTATTCTGATTAGAACTCTATTAACTTTATAGATCTTCTCAAAGAATCAGCTTAGGACTTCATTGATTTTCTCTGTTGCTTTCCTGTTCTCAAGTTCATTGATTTCTATTCTAATTTTCACTTCCTTCCTCGACTTAAGTTAGGAGGAAATAAAAACAGTTCTTCTGCAGCTAGAACAAACTGAAAACAAGCCTCCTGCGGTTATCTGACCACCATTCTACATTCTGTTCATCACTTTAGACATAATTTTTCTCCTCAAGCCAGATACAGCATCTCAGCATGTTCAAAAGAACTTGCAGCTGGGATGGTCACCATATAATGGTTCCTGTGAATGGAGGAAGCTTCTCCCTTTTCCACCTAAGAGAGGAGGTGAATTAAGTTGTATGATAACAACATTCAGAAAACTCCAACATATCTAGTTTTAAATCTCACATTTCTAATAATGTATGACAACATATGATTATACCCAGCTATTCAAACGCAGAAACCTTTAGCAAAAGCAACAGAAAGATTTTAGATCAGATATGACAATTTTGCATAATTGTTTCATATTGAAAGGCTATTAAATTATTTTCTGAAACTCCCTCAAATCTTATTAGATGAGGGCAAAGAAGGAGACAGTGTTATTATTAAAAAATCAAGTAAACATTTTAATTATATGAAGATCAAGTAAAAAGATATTTAAGTTTCTAACTGTAAAGTAATACAGAAAATCCTCACTTTTCACAGTACTGTGTTAACTGAAATCCACGCATCCTGGATCATACAAAGTGAGAATGTTTTTCAGATATGCATGGGTTTCCCTTAGGAGAGTGAAGTGCAAATTGAACACCACAGCCATTTAAAGGTTAAATTAAGTGAGTGCTATAATTGATGCATCATCATGAAACTTTTCTATGTTCATAATTTAATTATCAAAGAACATTGGAAAAGTAAACATATGAAATGATAGTCAAAAACAAGTGATAGGGCAGGCCATGGTGGCTCAATAGGTAGAGTTCTCACCTGCCATGCCAGAGACCTGGGTTCAGTTCCCGGAGCCTGCCCAATGCAATAAATACATGAATAAATAAATAATAGAAATTTCCTTCTGAACCTTATTGTGCTTCTCCTGAGTTTTATGTTTCATGCTTTTTTTATTGAGTTGTTCTTTTTTTTCTCTATCTGCCCTTAATGTGTACTTATATCATGAGCCACAGATTGCTATTGAATGTATGCACTACCCCTTAATACCTGATGCTGTTCTGTCTCTTTTTATTCTCTGCCTTTTATCCCTGTTTCAGTTTTTATGTTTGAATACTTAAACCAATGCTCAAACTGCTTTGAATTGTGAACTAAAATATTCTTTCTGAGCAACTTCTTTCTCAGAAGCAGCAACTACATATGTATGGAAATATTTCTGTAGATTCTTATGGAGTATTATCATTTGTAAGGGATTTTATTCTTTGCACATTTTTCCAAATTAAAATATGTCTGCTAAGGATCCACTTCAACAAACTCTAATAAAACACATCGTCTTCCACTGCAACATTATATATGAGAACAAATTATTAGATAACCTAAATGAAAGAGCCATGATTAAATAAAGAACATATATATATATATATATATATTAGTATCAGTCTATCCATTTAAAAAAGAAAGGTCATGAAGACATAGCCATGGAAGGGTGCATATGATAGGTCGTTGTGTGAAAAATGGGAAATTTGTTTACCTAGAATTATATCAGGAAATTTTATTTGTTTATATATAACTATCTACCTGTTGTGCTACCTTTTTATCTATCCCTAGTTAGCAAATCAACAATGCCTAGCATATAGCAGATACACATCCTGGACCCTTCATCCATATTTCTTTATTATGTAGAGAACTATTGCTTATTTTGCCTTCTCTTGTTCTCATCTCCATCGTCCTCCACTTAGTTCTGCAAAGCCCTAGCACTCAGTTAACCACAAAACTAGATGACTTTTTAGGAGAAAACATAACAAACTATTAATAGTGGTTAACATCTAACAGTGAGACTGTAAGGGAATTTGGAGAGAGAAGGCAGAGAATGTGCACTTTTTAAGTTGTAGTTTCTAGATTATTTACTTTTCTTCCACAAGCATGTTGTATGTACGTGTGCATGTTTGTGGGTATAAAACTACTGCAACTCTGTATCAGAATCCTAGAAAGCGGTAGAAAGTAGATTGAAATTTATTGGAAAATAAATGAACGTTAAATAAATCACGTAGAAACTTATCAAATCATCAAAGGGAGTCATGGGTCTATAAATTTTAGTGGATTTGTTCTTTGTGAGGCAATGATTAAAATTCCTGCCAAATATACATAGGTCATTCCATGGCAGTTCTGTTTCAATATAATGGGCAAACTTAAAGTTTAGCATTTTTATATCCATTCTCTTAGGCTTTGTGGCTTACATGTAACTATGAAAAAGGTGCATTTTTGGTATGTGTTATCGAACACATATTGGTTTTATCTGTGCATCAATAATTCCAGTACCTGTGTCGCCTGGATGACAGGGTATAAATACACTGCCGATGGCATCTACTGACCACAAAGAGCTCAGAATGCCTTCAAGCCCCTGAGCCATACTCTCCTGCTAAAAGAATACCAATTCCAAATATCATTTATATATAAGCATATGTCAGTGGTTTTTCAGGGAAGGACTTGGCAGAGATTCCTTAACGGATGCTGTGTGTCTCACAAAGAAAAAAGCAACTGTAAAACAAGCGAACTTACCCAAGTGTAAGGAGTTGCAACCTTTCCTCTCTAATCTTCCTAAACAACGGGGTCCTTTTGTGTTCATCCAGGTACTAAGCTTCGTGGAACTAAGTGGAGGGGTGATGGCAAGGAAAAAGGAGAAGGCAAAATTAAGCGCATTACTCTTCATATGAAAGGGGCTTATAAGCAGGAAGAATCCAGGAGGGTTGCAGGAGGAGAACCTGTTTGCAAATAGTAGGAGTTTACAGAAGGAGCAGAGGAGGAGCAGAGAGGCAAACACCACTGCAGAAAACCTACTTTTGTCAGTTATCAGTCTTACATGCTAATAAATCCAATAAAGATTATTTTTCTATTCTTATCTCACATAACCTCTTGGCTGGCTTTAATATCATTGACAATTTTCTTAGAAAAACATATTACATTGTTAGCTTTCCTGACATGACTAAATGCCTGATTGTTCTCCTACTTCTTTAGAGTCTTTTTGTTAATCTAAGCTTCCAGAAAGTTCTCTCCTACAGGACTTCTTTTCATGGGAGAACTCTTGGGTCCAAGTCTAGGCTTTCCTAGGGGATCTCATCCATTTCCAGGCACCATATGCTTATAACTTCCAGTTTTATATCTTAAGGTCTGATCTAAATATGATGTATCCAATGGCCTACCTGCCATTTCTCCTTGAATATCTGAAAGGCATCCAAATAGTATATCTCCAAAACAAAAATTAAGTTTTATCGAGCCACCCAAACAAAAATAAAACAATTATTCTTCCCTCGATCTATCTTTTTTGATACATGAGTCCCAAAATATCCTTGTTCCTTAAGCAGGAAACCTGTAAACCATCCCAATCCCTCTCTAACCCTTAGTCCTCACCCAATGCATCCATATTCTCTTAACACTTCTTCTGTAATACAACAACAATTAATTCAATTTTATCTTGGCTGAAGTAGCCCAACACATTAGTATCTCTTTCCTTTGTCCTCAAATTAATCCATTTCCCCTTTAGCTTCCTTCTAACATTTTCCACATATGGTAAATAGAAGGAAATGTAAGCCAGATCATGTCAATGTACTGCTTAAAAATTTGTGAGCCTCATTTTACTTATTCAAACTTTCGTTCTAGACTCTAGCTAGCTCCCAAGCCCCTTAAACTATTTGCTCCTCTCCTCTCCATGCCCAATTTCTACTGGTATTCCTTTTGTTCTTCCAAGTAAAGATCTTTCCTGCCTCACCACTTTCTCTGCCTGGAACATTATTCTCCCAAGCTTTTACTCAGCATTTTTCTTCATATCCTTCAGTTCTCAACTCAAGCAGACCCGTCTAGAGAGGGTTGCCTGATTAATGAAGCCAAAAGAGGCCGTTTCAGATGATATGTTATTTATAAACTCCTATTTATAAAATCTTTCATTGGATTACCATATTTGTGCATGTGCCTATGTATTTTTATCATGTTTCTACTCTCTTTAATATGCAAATCCCATGTTTCCCAATGCTGATGACCTAAGGGTAAAGACTTCTCAATTGTTCACAGGTTATTTCCACAGTCTCTGCAATAGTTCCTGGCACAGAGTATGTTCTCAATAATTAGTATTTGGATGATGTTTCTGTGTTTTCTGCTATTATTATCCCTTTTGGAAAAAGCCTATATAGAAACCGAGCCTATTAGGATCTGCCTTGCAAGGATTCTTTCTCTCTCTTTTTTTTTTTTTCTTCATATGGAAAAGATACTAAGTCTGAACATTTTAGTAATGCATGACCACCAGTGTGACTGCATTCTTTCTTATAAGGTATCTTTTTTAGTCCAAATAAAGGAAAATAGAAGACACATGAAGTGACTCCATCAAAACCCTCTTATTTAAAATTTATTTTGCCTTTCCCAATGACCATGTCTGTTTCCTTATTCTTTTTAGGTAGAAAGACCCTTGGATTCCTAATAAGATAGAGGAAGTCTTAAGGTGATTTTTCTATAAATAAAGGTAATGCTGTTATCCTTAAAGCAAGAATCAGGGGGTAGGAGACTCTACTGATACATGCAACAAAAGATTTTAGGTATTAAAAAGAGGTGGTTTGTCTACTCATTCATTTATTCATTCATTCAGATAGTCATCATGTAGCAAATATTTGCAAAACATATACTCCCTCCCAGAGTCTGTACTAAGTCATTAATACACAGTGATGGAGAAGTCCTAGGCTTTCCAAACTTTACTATCTTGTTAGAGATTCAGAAAACAAACATATAAGCACATAAATATATAATTACCACTTGTAGTGAAGTGCTATAAAGAAAATAAGCAGAATGTTGTTGAAGTATAATAGGAGGTTGCTATTTTAAATGGCTTCATTAAAAAAGTCTCCTAAATAGAAGTGAAATTGAAGGAGAAAATGAAATATAAGAAGGAGGTTTAAGTGTGAGACAAATAAATATAGGGAAAGGGCATTCCAAACAGAAGAAATAGGCTCCAAAGCAGAATAAAGTTTTACCTGTTGAAATAACTCTTAAAAGAGCAATGTGTCAGGAATCCCATGAAAGAAAAATTTTAAGGGAAGTAAGTTTTGGAGCTGTATTAGGGCAAGCTAGGTTATGCTGTAAGAACAGATGAACCCAAATATGCAATGGCTTGATATGATTGATTTCCCACCCACACTAATACTTGGGCATATGTTCCTAATCATGAACCTTTCCTCCAGGAAGAGTCTGGTGGAAAAAGCCTCCTTCCATTTTCAATTTGTTGATTCAGTGGCACCTGGTATCATTTAGTGGGGAAATGAAGAAAAGAAAAAGTGCATAATGAAGGCACACCTGCTCTTAACTATGGTAAATCTGAAGTGACATATCCCTTCTGCTCAAATTCTATTGCCAAGATACATATATAGCTTTGCTCTGTTTCAAGAAGAAATGCATTTTGTAAGCAATAAATGAGCTGTTGCTACAAGTGCTTTTTGACATACATGAGGTAGACATGCATGCATGATACATTGATAATTGTAAAATTGAAAATGGGGACCATAGAAATGGGCTGGTAACATAAATGTGCAGTTGAGAACAAATATTTGTTTATTTAAAATCATAGTAATGGAATATAACATTTAAGAAGAAAGTCTAATAAAAGAAGTGTATTGAGGCTAGAACTATCATTCAAAAAGCTCTAAAATTTGGAACTTATATTTAAGATTATATGGGCGAAGAGACTAAGATGAAAAAACTAGAGTTAGAGGGAATTTCTGGAGATCTTAATGTTGCAAAAGCCAAAGAGCTAAGTGTTGCAAGAAGGGAAACATTGTTAAATGTGTTATGTTACTAAGAAGTCAAGTAAAATAGCCTGAATGAATATGATACGAAGTTTTTGGTAAGTTTTGCAAGAGGAATGTAGTTGAGTTCTGGATGCAGTTAGAAGAGAGTTCAAGAATATAAGAGGGATTTCTTCTGAATGAAAGTGTTGCCTCCAAATGGCTCTAATGGTTAAATAGCAGGAAAAAAAGGGATAAAATAAATAATGAAAAAGTAAGATAGGTACAGCAAGACTCAAATTTAGATAAATAATTCCATGGAAAGTATTGAAGAGATGAAACAAAGACAGAGAAGACTAAGCAAGTCTGAAACAGGGAGTAGTGTCTGGTGGTTGGCTTCTACAGAACAGAAGAAATTAAATTCTTCCATGCTAGACAAAAGACATGGGATAGTTTCATTCTTTGAAGCCAGTCATGGGTCTTTCTCCAATATCATTAAACATGATTGAAGAAATTTCTTCTAATTCTCCCTAAGACTATAGTTGCTAGGAAATGGAAGCTACATCTTGGGACACCAAAACTACAGACTAAAAACCACATATCAGCTAGGCATGCTCTGAGCTGCAACGGGACTGCCATATCCTCAATTTCTTATGAGAATTCACTTATGAGACCTGTTTCTAATTGGGACTTTAGAGGACCAGAGGGATAAAATCACAACTTGCAAATTACGGTGGGTGCCGGGCACAAGAGAACGTGGCATAGACACAGAGAGAAATAGATAGACAGGGAGCCAGAGAGACAGAGTGAGAGTATGATAGAGAGAGAAGGGAGAAAGAGAAAGTGAGAAGACAGAGAAAGAGAGAAAAAATTCCCTCTCAAAATGAGTGTACAAACATGAAGAAATGTAGTACTAAAAACACCATAAAATCTAGGATCAGTACTTTAATTCATAAAATATTAATTTAATTTTATAAAAGAGCAATATAAAACATTAAAATCAGTACATTTTAGATTTTCAAAGATATAAGTAAAGGCATTACTTACATTTGAAACAGAAGAATTTATGAAACATAAACAGAAATGAATAAGAGCTAGAGATTATAGAGAAAATAGAAACCTTAAAAGTAAAAAAAAAAAAAAAAAAAAAAATCAGGAGTGCTCATAAAAATGCAATATCCAGAATAAACCCCAGAAAAGAAAGAGATGATAACTGAGTTGATGCATTTGAGAGCAATAATATTTCATTAAAAGTTTAGCACAGAGAGATGTAGGGTAGCCATTCCAGAACAGAATCAAGAAAACCATGGGAGAGTAATAATTACACAGTAATTGGGAAGGATTTTAAATAGTAAGATATGTGTTAGTACTTACATCAAAAGTGTGCCCCAAATATTAAATAATAAAAATATAAAATTAAATGCATGCTTAGAAATATCACAGCAAAATCATTGAAATATATAAAATAAGAATAAAGAGAATTTTTTAATCCACCTGAAAAAAACAGTTATTTCCTACTATCTGACTATTAGCAGAATTTTCATTGGCAACAAATGCACCTGAATGTATATAGAGTTATCATCAAAACTCTAGGGGAACTATTCTGCTAACATAGAATTTTAGACCCAGACAAACTATAATTTAATAGTGTGGGCATAAGTATTTTCAGATATACAATGGCAAGAATGTTTTCAGTTCTGTAGTTATAATTTAGGAGTTAATAAGAAATGCTGCTCTAGACATATATAATAGGTTCCCACATAGTTCAATTTTATAGATGAGGAAACTGAGACACAAATTGATTAAATAACCATCTAAAAGTAGCATAACAAAAAATTGGCAGATCAAAAATTTGAAGGTACATATCCTCTAGAAACAGAATCTATGGATTTAATATGGCACTAAAGGAACTAGTGAAAGATATTTATCCACTATAAGGAAAGTCAACATGGAGGCAAACATTAAAGGTGGTCAGGGGGTGCAAGGATGGTTCAGTGGTAGAATTCTTGCCTGCAATGCAGGAGACCCGGGTTCGATTCCCAGTCCCTGTACTTCCCAAACAAACAAACAAAGGACAAACCAACCAAACAGAAATTCAACAAATAGTGCTGCAATAGGGATACTCACATGGAAAAAGAATGAAACACGAACCCTACCATACAGCATACAAAAAAAAAAAGAGAGTGATCAGGGTGGGCCACGGTGGCTCAGCAGGCAAGAGTGCTCGCTTGCCATGCCAGAGGACCCGGGTTTGATTCCCGGTGCCTGCCCATGTTTGAAAAAAAAAAAGTGATCAGACTATGTTTGAATACTTCTAACATGTCTTGCTGGTAAAAACTTTACATTTGAAATCTGTCTCTCTTCAATGAAGCATACTGCATATTTTCTATAGCATATTTTCCACTAAACCTTTCAAGTTCTTGCTTATATCAGATTCTCTATGAAAGTCTATGTAAAAGAACTATAATAAATGATAAGTAAAAGACAGACTTTTGAAGATAAAAACAGCTATAATAAAATCTGAGTGGTCTTTTCTGATAAGTCTCTGCACTAGAGACACATTATAAGGAAACCCAGATCTCATTCCCCACACCACAAGGAATGCTGTTTACCTTTAATGTGGGTTTTCTTAAAAGGGCTAGTTTTATATATTTTATCAGATGAAAATATGTCCAGAAATATTCTCCATATACCACTTCTGTTTTTTAAACATACATGCAAACAGAACAGAGATAAAAGACCCAAAAAATGCTTAGAGATAAATCTTTCTCCTGGATAATTTTCTGTTTTAAGATCAGTCTGCCATGTGACTTGGATTCACTGTCTATTCTGGGGTTCCACAAGGTGCTCATGAAGATTTATAAATGCAATTCTCCTCTTCTGAGGAAATAGGGACTGTGTGAGTTAACAATTCATTTAAGCAAAGTGATGCTGAGTGGAGTGGAGCCAAGTGATGCTAAAGCAGCTGAAGGGATAAGTGAACAAAGGTCAAAGGTATTTGTAAAAATTGCTGATGCATTTGTACGGTGGTATGAGAATACTGAGTAGAAAAATAGAGACTGATCAGGCAGGAAAGTATGATAGACAATTGAGCAAGTTCTTTAGAAGGTCAGAAGGTGTGGAATCCTGGCCTTGCAAGGAAGGACCCACCCCTAGTAAGAGGAGGCACTCAGGTTGAAAGAGAGGATGGCACCCAAGTAGTTCATACAGATGTGGGTTGGTCTGACAATGGGAAGAGAACTGAGCTATTTCCTGACAGCATCTATTTTCTCAATGAAATATAAGTAAATGACCAAAACATGAGAACAGTAAATGAACAGAGATGAATGGGATATTAGAAGAGGAGAAAATATATTCAGTGATCATGGTACAAAGTGAATTAGTAAGCTCACTGTAAAAACATAGACAACTTCTGTTCCATTTAAGGTTAGAGATTATAAATATACAGTGATATAAATCAACTTGATTACCATAATGTTATCTGGAAAGTCTTAACTACAACTTTAGACATAAAGAACACAAAGGAGTGGGTTCACCTAGTTTTATTGAGTACTGGGAAAAATGAGAAAAAATCAAAGAATGAATGCAAGAGCACAATTATAATGAGGAACTACTGAATCTAAGCTGAATGGAGAGAGAAATAAGATAGACAATCAGTTGTGGATAGAAGGTCTCAGTGAGATAGAGCATTGCTTCTGTGGGTGTGTTAAGGCACATGAAGAGAAAGGATATTGATGATATGATCAGAAAGAGGAACTATGAGTTCCAACCCAAGGGGCTCCATCTATTCCTCTTGAGCATCAACTCACCTTGAATTTGCTCTCAGGACTTCAAACTTTGGCCTAGGAATTTGATCCCCAACTTCTAATTAGTTTTTCTCTGGTTTTAGAGAACTTAGTCCGCCCTGTGTACAGTGTCAAGAATGTGATGTATATGGTTTATAATTGCATGCATAGAATTAACTGTAACTAGTTCTCAAAATAAATCAACTTAGTAAGAGATATTACAAATTCAAGAATTTCTGGACATCTGAAGAAAAGTTTTAAATTGGAATTCCAGGAACAAATCTGAGAATCACACCCCAGTCCCCAAGTAAGGACAAACCTGCTGGCGTGTTACAGCACCCTAATGATGCTGTCTTGGCCACAGTTAGAAAGCTGGGACCACCACCATCTCTAAATGGTTTGGAAAATTAGATGTGCCTGGCTCTTTGGGTAGCCAGTATTTTACTCAAATCCAACTATTTGATTGGTGGGAACCAAGCTACATGTTTGCCCTCTGTAGACATGGAAGCTGGGGAAGCCTAGAACTTTGTGATTCCATAATGGATTGACAACATGAATACTATCAAATCATGAGGAGAGTATTCATAGGCTTTGAGTAGACTTAAAACATATCAAAGGGAAGGACCTGAGTTACTTCTCATGCTATGTTTTCTGGTTTTCTATTTTATTTAAAGACCCTGATCTATGGGCTCAGCCTTTACTACATTGTGCAACTATTGTGCAATTCTATATACACAAGTGTATTAGGGTTCTCTAGAGCAACAGAATCAACAGGAAATATCCATAAATATAAAATTTATAAAAGTGTCTCACGTAACCATAGGAACATTAAATCCAAAATCCATAGACCAATCTGTGAAGCTTCCAACTCTGATAGAGGAACTCCATGGGAGAGGCTCGCCAGCCAAAGCAGGAACAGAGAAACTGTCTCTTCTGAATCCTCCTTAAAAGCCTTCCAGTGATTAGATTAAATGTCACTCATTGCAGAAGATACTCCCCTTGGCTGATTACAAATGGAATCAGCTGTGGATACAGCTGACATGATCATGATTTAATTCTATGAAATGTCCTCATTGCAACAGACAGACCAGTACTTGCCCAACCAGACAAACCAGTACCACCACCTGGCCAAGTTGACACATGAACCTGACCGTGACAACAAGTATATTTAGTAATGAGAAAATTTTGGTGATGAAATTACAAAAAGGAAAGGAAAGACTGAAATGTATTACTCTGATGTGCTATACACACATGCAAGGTATGCAGATTTTTCAAAGTTGTTACTTTGCCAAAAAATTTCTAAAATCTATATTCTAAATGTTAAACACCTAGTAATTTCTGATTGACGTAAGTAAAAGTGCTATGGCATGCTTGTGTGACTGAATCACTATACTCCAAAATGGATGATATCAAATCATGGTACCAACCTGGAAAAAAATTAGCTTCAAATGCTAATGCCAGACTACAAGTGAAATAAGATATGAAGCCTTTAATTTTACAAATATTTCTTTTTGCCTCATTTACCAAATGCTTCATGTGAATGCACATTTTTAAACTAAATTTTCTTCATAATTACCTCAATTCTGGATCACACTGCTACTGTACAACTGTTACTACGTCTCTGAAGAGAAGTTGAAGAAACACTTCTGGTAAAACATTTCTTTACATAAGGGAGTGAAACCCTATAATTTTTACAAGATGATTACATAAAGACCCACCTACAATTTTACCTAATTGTACTTCTTTATTGTATTTTCTCAACCTAGCTCCCTTTGTATTCACCCTTGTCTCAAAAGGAAAAAATTGAGAGTACCTCAAAACAAAGTGTTCAGACATATTTACGTGGTTAATTATTCTCAATTTGTGTCTAACTCTATAGCATTTCAAACAATTAGCGGAGAAGTTAACAATTCATTCTGACAATGATTCAATGATTTTCCATAGGTACAGGTACAGAAAAGACCTATTTTGCAAAACACTGAGCAAACAAATTATTAGTCATGGGCTACAAATAACAAAATTAATGAGAGCCCTGTATAATAATCAGGATGAATACAAATATAACCTTACAGATCACCATTAGCACATATAAGTAATTGGTGGTAATAATGGACTTAAAATTGTATAAAATGCATTAAAATTCCATTAGAAAATATGTTGCTGTTGCTCAATAGAGGCAGTGTGATGGTTAAGTATGTATATTCTGGAGCAAGATTGCCTGGGTGCAAATCCAGCTCAGCCAATATTAGCTATGTGGACATCACCAAGTTCTTCAATACTCTGGACAGTCTGCAAAGAAGGATAATTTTATTTCCTAGTCAGTAAAGAAGGACAACTTTATTATCTGTCTCACAGGATTGTCATGAAGTTTAAATAAGAATGAACAAATAAAAGGCATATTTAACATAACTGGTTACCTTTTTAATTAAATTTTACATTTTAGAAATATTTGTGATGATTTAGATAAAATTAATCATTGACTTGCTTACAGATTTTACATTTACATTTTCTTCTCCAGCTAAAGGTGAAACTATATCTATGATGCATATTTAGTTAGGAACTTGAATGTTTATCAATACTACCTAACAACTCTAGAGCTTTTGCTGAGGTTTAGTTAATCATCCGGGTCAGGGATTGGCAAATTTTTCTATAAGAAAGATGGAATGGACAGTATTTCCCAAAGCAGCATCACTCTGCGTGCCCTTTAGGCTAGTTTGGCTTAGTAGAGATCAAAGCACTGAAGACACTTTAGAAGGCTCCTCAAAGGACCCACTCGTCTTGTGTCCATCAGCAAACACCCAGCTCTATCTGTATTTGAGGAAGAGAGCAGACTTCCTAAGTCTGATATGCACCAGAGAATCATTATAATCCATAGTAAGGGAGACTTCTTGGGTCCTGAATGGATGGGCATATCCACAGGCACCACCCTGGAAAGAATGACATCCCTGTCCATTATTGATCATCTTCTCCTCAAAGTGAACACATATTCTCTCACCTTTCTTTGAGGTCACTCTTAATTCCAACCCCCAACACATTCAAGTTTGTACCTACCTAAGTTTAGTCTTCACATTGCAATGGCCACCCCAGTGGACAAGCACCTTCTTAATTGTTGAGGGCATAGTATTGCATCTTTGCCAGAGTCCTCCATTTTGATAGACTACAGTCAAGATACTGTCACAGCTTCTCCGTCACAGTGATTCCTCAGTCCTGTTCAATGCTACTGCAAACCCAGTATGATCTCTAGCTGTTTCTCTTTTCCTCTCTAATTAATCTCTCAACACCCACTAGAGGCAATTTGTAGTTCAAATAAAAGAGTACTAACACACTCACATACATACACGTCTATGCTATAATAGAAATTGCTTAATTCTATATTCCATTTTGCAGTATGAATACCAAACAGTAAAAATAAAGAGGAAGGAACTTAATTACATCAATAAAAATTTGGCCAGAACTCAACATAAATTTAAGCCAAAGTTTTTGTCTTTTCATGCAGTTTTTAGTCATTGCATATATGTATTTAATATGCACATATTTATAGTGATATCTAATATGGTTTTATAGTTGGCATTTCTGTTAATACTCTGCCTTACATATTTTTCCAGTACACCATTGTTTCTTTTGGTCTTATAGAAGTATCTAATCCTTATATCCCACCTTTATTTCCCAGCATTAATTCACATTTATGGATCTCCTCACATTGTCTCCAAACATTGCAATAATTTATATGATTATTATGAATATAAAAGAATACTTTCATTTTTATTTTGAAACTGTTATTTTATGATTTACACTCTCTGTTTCTTGAATATCTCATGTTATGAGACATCATGAAACTTCTTCCTACTTGAGGGTTGGGGAAGATGGTGGAGCAGGAAACTCTAGGAATTGGTTGCTAGGCAACTATTAAACATTCAGGGACTCTCTGAATCCACTATTTTGAAACTCTGGAGTCCAGTAAAACACTGTACAGCATACAGAAAAGAGTGGGAAGAAGAGGCTGGTAAACTGTAGTAAATACCAATAAATTAGGCTCACCATGCAGTAGTCACTGATGTTCAGCTCTTAATAAACAGCAGTGGGGTCCAGCTTTGGCATAGGATGCTGGTGACAGAAAAACACATAAAAATCCACTTTTTTAAAATGCAGAGGGATAGGGGGAGGACACGAGCAGATCATTGATCACTGTTTTTGATTGACAACTTTGGATCTTTGAATCACTGGAGATGCAGAGCTCTGATGGTGAACATTGTTCAAACCATCCCCAAAAGTGGCAGAAAGTTAAAGATGGTAAACTTCCTCAGACCTGTAGAGGATAGTTGAAGGACTGTATTAGCTGGTTGGAGGCTAAGCTGAGAAAACCCAGTATTTAAGAGCCGTGGAGGAGCTCCTGGTGCCCTACCTGGCCCCCATCATGCCCCGCCCCCAGGGAAATTTGGAAACTCTGAGGTTCCTTTCATAAGAGCCTGGCCTTGTTCTGGCTGGGTAAGACTGACTTGGGAAACTTCTCTTTGGCATGCCTTTCTTCCCACAATTTGATCTCCAGGCAAAAGCAGCTTGAGACAATGAAAATAGTATAAGGTACTTTTGAGGCAGAGTATTTCAGCAAAGATGGACCTGTTTTAAGTCCTGCAGCAGAACACCTGGGAGAGGGGTAACTGTGGGAGTAGCGGGGGTATTAAAACACCTGTAAACGGGGAAACTCCTAAGTCCTCTGGCAAGCACAAGTCCAGGACAAAATGCAGGCCCAGAAAGACAGCAAACACCCTGCAACTTGCATTCACCTTGGGATGACCTTCCTGATAGAAGGAGGGATTCTGACAGACAGCACCAGCCAATGCAAAGCCAATTTGCAAGGATGAAGAAGGGTATGTTTTGCTAATGTTTGCTTGGTTCTGTTAGCTACTGATATTGAAGAAAATCTCTTTTATACCACCAGCCGGTTACAAATTCAAGAAAGAGACATCTTAAGGAATAAATCCCATAGTTAACATTTTTAAATATTAATACATTCGGTGTGTATCAAAAGATTGAAAGACAATTAAAAATCAGAAAATGATAGCTCGTTAAAAAAAAGAGGATAAAAATACAGAAAACATTAAGGAAGAAGACTAGATTGTGGGCATACTTGACAAAAACTTTTTAAAAATGAACTTTGATATGCTCAAGAAGGTGAAAGAAAATACAGAGAGGACTAAGGGATATCAGGGAAAGAGTCAATATACTCAAAGAGATGAAGGAAAATACAGAGAAAGAACTTAAGGATATCAGGAAAACTATGAATGCAAAATATGAGAATATTTTAAAATGAATCCAAACAGAACTACTGGAGCTGAAGAAACAAAATAATAAAATGAAAAATTTCCAGGGAGGTCCCATCAAGATATTGGAGCTGGCAGAAGAAAGAATCAACACACTTGAAGACAAGACAATTAAAATGAGTCAGACAGAGAAGCAGAAAGACAAAAAAATTATGAAAAGTGAAAACAGGCTAAGACACCCATGAGGCACCTTTAAGCATACTAATATACACATCCTGGAAGTCTCAGAAGGAGATGAAAAAAAGGAAGGGGCAAATGGAATATTAAAGAAAGTAATGGTAGAAAATGTCCCAAATGTAACAAAAGACATGAATATGCACATCCAAGAATCTCAGAGAACCCCAAACAGGACAAACCTGAAGGAAAAACTGCCCTGTCACATACTAATCAAACTGTTGAATGCGAAAGACCAGGAGAATTCTGAAAGCTGCAAGGAAAAAGCAATAGGTTCTGTACAAGGGATTTCCAATTACATTAAGTGTCAATTTTTCATCAATAACCACAGAGGCAAGAAGGCAGTGGGTTGAAATATGTAAAGTGCTGAAAGCAAGCAATTGCCAACAAGAATTTTAATCTGGCAAGGTTTTCATTCAAAAGTAATGAAGAGATTAAGTCATTCCCAGAAAAACAAAAGCTGGAGTACATCACCTTTAGAAACTATTGCCCTACAAGTAATGCTAAAGTGAGATCTTCAGACTGAAAGGAAAGGACATGAGATAGTGGCATAAAGAAATAAAGACCTCAGGTAAAGGATACCTTTTTGCGTAAATGCTAGTACAATTGTGTGGTGTTTTATGATGTGTAACTAACGCCACTTCTTTCTTCCTGCAGTTGCTAAAACTCAAATGCATAAAAAGTAATGATCAATGTAAGGTTTTAAATGCACAGTGTATGAAGATATAATTTGTTGCAACTAAAAAACTGGAGAGATATAAGAATAATATATTGTATACTATTTAAATCAAGTTAGTATAAAACAAATTGTGATTGTTATATATTCAAAATGTTAAAATTTACCCCCATCATCACCACAAGGAAAATATATGAAAAGCATGTTCACAAATGAGAAGTGACTCAATATGTTACAATTAAAAAAAAATGTAAAAATAGGTTTTAATGGAAGACCTGAGGAACCAAAAAGGTATAAGACTTACAAATATTAAACAACATAATAGCAGAAGAAAGTCTTGCTTATCAGTAGTGACACATATCAGTAATAACTTTAAATATAAATGGATTAAAACTTCTAGTCAAAAAGCAGAGATTGGTAAAATGAATTATAAAGTATGAACCAACTATATGCTGCTTACAAAAAAAAATCACTTTAAATTAAAAGACATAGTAGGTTGAAAGAGAAAGGAATGAAATAAAATATTCTGTGCAAGTAGTAACCAAAAGACAAATATAATGGGGTTGTTGGACAAATATAAGATAAAATAGACTTTAAGTCAAAAATATTTATGAAGTAAAAAGATGATTATTATATACTGATAAAGGGGTTAATTCAACAAAAAGATGTGGCAATTATAAATATATACACAGTTAATAGCAGAGCCCCAAAATTTGCGAAGCAAATATGCTCAGATTTGAAGAGAGAAATAGACATACTACAGTAATTGTAAGATAGTTTAATATACCTTTTACAATAATGGATGGAATACCTAGACAGAAGATCAATAAGGAAATGAAATATTTGAATGATACTCTAAATACACCTCAATAAGAGAGGAAGAATCAGAAAATTCGCAAATACATGGAATTTAAACAATGTACTTTTAAAAACCAGTGATTTAAAAGAAAAACACAAGGGAAATTGGAAAACATCTGGAGGCAAGTGAAAATGAAAATACAACATATCAAACCTTATGGGATGAAACAAAGGCTGTGCTAAAAGGGAAACATATAGCACCAAATGCTTACATTTAAAAGGAATACAGATTTCAAATCAGAGTCCTAACCTCAAAACTGGAAGAGTTAGAAATTGAAGAACAAACTAAACCCAAAATGAGCAGAAGACAGGAAATAATAAAGATTAGAGTAGAGATCAATGATAGAGAATAAAAAACAATAGAAAGAATAAACAAAACCCAAAGTTTGTACTTTTAAAAGACAAGTAATATCAACAAACCTTTAGCTAGACTGATGAAGTAAAGATGAGAGGACAAAAATAATTGCCAATCACACTGAAATAAAAAAATGACTATAAAAGGACACTATGAAAGACTGTATGCAAACAACTAGATAATCTAGATGAAAATGGACAAAAAACACACAAATTACACACACCAACTCAAGAGGAAGTAGAAAATCTCAGCACACCAATCACTAGTAATTGAATCAGTAACCAAAAACCTCCCAACAAAGAGTGCCCAGGACCAGAAAGTTTCACATGAGAATTTTACCAAACATTCCAAAAAGAATCAATACCAATATTGCTCAAATCCTTCTAAAAAATTGAAGTGGAAAGAACACTCCCTAATTCATCCATAAAGACAACATCACCCTCATAAGGAAAAAAAAGTTAAAGATACCACAAGAAAAGAAAATTATAGAACAATATCTCTTAAAAATATAGATGCTAAACTTTTTATCAAGGTATTAGCACACTGAATCCAGCAGCAACACAGTAGAAGAATTATATATCATGACTAAGTGGGATTTATCCTAGGTGTGCAAGTGTGGTTCAACATAAGAAAATCATTGGAAAAAAATATATGATCAATTGATGCAGAAAATTCATTTGACAAAACCCAGTAGCCCTACTGGGAATAGAAGGAAACTTCCTTAACATGATAAAGGACATGTATGAAAATCCCACAGCTAACATTATACTTCATGGTGAAAGACTGAAAGCTTTCCCTCTAAGATTGGGAACAAGTTAAAGATGCTCACTGTCATCACTGTTATTCAACTTTATGTCAGAATATCTTGTCAGAGCAATTTGGCAAGAAACAGAAATAAAAGGCATCCAAGTTGGAAAGGAAAAAGTAAACTTATACATAAACTTCTCCTATATTCAGAAAACCCTGAAAATTTCACAACAATCTCCTGGAGCTAATAAATGAATTCAGCAAAGTGGAAGGGTAAAAAATCAATACCCCAAAATTTGTAGTGTTTCTATTCACTGGTAATAAACAATTGGAAGAAGAAATAAAGAAAAAAATTCCATTTACAATAGCAACTGTGCCGGTCTGAATCTGTGGTGGACCCCAGAAAAGCCATGTCCTTTGATCCTCATTCAATATTGCTGGGTGGGAGCATTTTGATTGTTTCCATGAAGATGTGACCCCCCAATTGTGGGTGGTAACTTTTGATTAGATGATTTCCATGGAGGTGTGTCTCCACGCACTGAAGGTGGAGTTGCTTGCTGGAATCCTTTAAAAGAGGAAACATTTTGGAGAGAGTCCCTTTTTGGTAGAGCCACGTGAAAGCCAGCCGATGCCGCCATGTTCGCCATGTGCCCTTCCAGCTGAGAGAGAAATGTTGAACATTGTTGGCCTTCTTGAACCAAGGTATCTTTCCCCAGATGCCTTAAATTGGACATTTCTATAGACTTTTTTTAGTTGGGACATTTTCTCAGCCTTAGAACTGTAAACCAGCAACTTATTAAATTCCCCTTTTTGAAAGCCGTTCTGTTTCTGGTATATTGCATTCTGGCAGCTAGCAAACTAGAACAGCAACTAAAATAATCAAATATCTAGGAATAAATCTAACCAAGGATATAAAGGACTTATACACAGAAAGCTACAAAATACTGCTAAAAGAAATTGGAGAACATCTAAGTAAGTGGAAGGACATCCTGTATTCATGGATTGGAAGACTGCTATCATTTGGAACTATATGTACCCCAGAAAAACATGTACTTAAAGTTAATCCATTCCTGTAGGTGCAAACCCACTGTAAGTTGGATCTTTTAATGAAGCTAGTTCAGTTACGGAATACCCTACCTCAATAAAGATGGGTCTTAGTCCTATTTCTTGAGTCCTTTATAAATGAAATGAGTTCAGTGTCAGAAATGAGAACGAATTAGCCACAGAAGCAAGAAACTCAAATCAATGAAACCTAAAAAAGAAGGGAAAGACCAGGAGAGGGATGCAACAGAGGAGCCAAGGATTGCTGGCAGGCTGACTTCAGGAAAGAACTATCACCTTGATGATGCCTTGTTTTGGACATTTTTCTGGCCTCAAAACTGTGAACTAAACCCATTTCATGGTATTTGCTTAGAACACTCCAGGAAACTAAAACAAAGACTAAATATTGTTAAGATGCTAATCCTACCCAAAGTAATTTACACATTCAAAGGAATCCAAATCAAAATTCATCTAGCCTTCTTTGCAGAAATAGAAAAGTCAATAATCAAATTTATATGGAAAGTGACCAAAAAGGGAGAAAGAAATGTAACAAAATAAGGTATCAGTGGGTAAGAGAGTTTAAATAGAGTCGAGAGGCTATTCTGGAGGCTACTCATATGCAAGCTTCAGCTAGATATTGCTAATTGCCACAGTTTGCCAATCCCCAACCAACATCACTCCTGTTAAACCTAAAGAACACCAAGGGCTGTATCTGAAATCCTATAAAAGTTTCAGGCATTGTTTTTTTGTTTTGTTTTTGTTGTTATTGTTTTGTTTGTTTGCTTTCAGAAACCTAAAGCGTTCAGATGATTCCTAGGCCAGATAAGTCCTGAAACCGGGAGGTACCTGTCTCTCCAAGAACATCAACCAGTTCCATTCCCCTACCCCATATTGTCAGCCATCCATTTCAGTATTCTATAACCCCATTAAAAAGTAACTCTGGAGGGCATACTTTGAAGTAAAAGTATCTAAATCACAAAATAAATTGGAGCAATTCACAGTTCTCCATGAGTGTATGATTGTTCCCTCAGATCTTTACCAATCTTTTCCACTTTTGTCAATAAAGGAGTATAAAATAGTTCATCATTATTTAGATTTTGTAACTAAGTGCAAGTTTCAAATATTTTCATATATGTATTAGTCATTCTGTGAATATCTTTTGTCCACTTTGCTATTGAAATATTTATCCTTTTTCTTGTGAATTTCTAGGAGCCCTTTGTAGATTAGGCATAGTATATTTTTGCCTGTCATTTGTATTGCACATTTACTCCATGCTATGGTTTTTCTTCTTTACTTTAAGGTATCTTTTTCCAACAGAAAAAATCAATCTGTTCAAAAAATTACATGGGAGGGTAAAGGACCCTGAATAGCCAAAACCACCTTGAAAAAAGAACAAAGTTGTAGGACTCACACGTCATAATCTTAAAACTTATTACAAAGTCACAGTAAGTAAAACAGCATGGAACTGGGGCAAAAACAGACAAATAGACTAATAGATTCTAATTGAGAGTTCAGAAATCAGTCCTTGCATTTATAGTCAAATTTTTTTTGCATGCTATATGGTGGGGTCATATTTCATTTCTTTTCCATGTGAGTATCCTGTTACTTCAGCACCATTTGTTGAGGGTTTTTTTGTTGTTTTTATTGGTTTCTTTGTTTGTTTGTGAAGGGCATGGGCCTTGAAGCTGGTCTCCTACATGGCAGGCAAGAATTCTACCACTGAATTACCCTCGCACCCCCCTGTAGTCAACTTATTTTTGACAAAGGGCAAAAACAGCTCCATTGACAAAGATTATTGTCTTCACAAATGGCCTAAAAGCACATGAAAAAATGCCCAATATCATTAGCCATTAAGGAAATGCTAATGAAAATCACAAGCCATCACTTCACACCCATTAAAATGGCTACTATGAAAAATAGGAAATTTACAAGTTTAGGAGTGGATGTGGAGAAATAGGAATATTCCTTCATTTGTGGGGGCAATGCAAAATGGTGTAGATACTGTGGAGGAGAGTTTAGCAGTTTCTTTTGAAGTTAAGTATAGAATTACTGCATTACCCAGCCACATCACTTCTAGGTATACAACCAAATGAACTTATAGCAGGCACCCAAACAGATAGCAGCATTATTCACAATCACCAAAAGATGGAAGCAACCCAAGTGTCCATCACTGATGAATGGACAAATAAAATGTGGTTTATGCATGCACTGGAATACGATTCAGCCATAAGAAGGAATGAAGCCCTGGGACCTGTAACAACATGGATGAACTCTGAAGACATCAAACTGAATGAAGTAAGACAGACACAATTGGACAAATATTGTATGATCTCACTAAAAGTAAATAATCAGAATAAGAAAACTTTTAAGGTCAGAATGTAGAAATAGGCTTCCAGGGGATAAAGATGGAGTACAGGATAGGCAGTTCAGACTTAAAATGCACAGAATTTCTATTTAGAATGATGTAAACGTTTTGGTAATGGACGGTGGTAATGGCAGCACAGCATTGTGAAAGTCATTAACAGCACTGAATTATATATTTGAATGTGCTTCAAAGGGGAAATGTTATATTGTATAAGTGTTACTAGAATATAAATAAAAATACAGGAAACTATACCACACTGTGAATCCTAAATTAATCCTTGAACTATATTGAATAGTTCAATTGTAAAAATGTGCTTTCACCAATTGTAACAAATGTACCACACCAATGCAATTTGTTAACATTGGGTGTTAGATAAGAACTCATTATTTTATGCATAATTTTTCTTTTAACCCACAACTTTTCTAATAACTTTTCTAATAACTTTTCTAATAAAAAAGAACCTGGGCAGACAAAGGTGGCACAGCGGCAGAGTTCTTGCCTGCCATGCCAGAGGCCCGGGTTGGATTCCCAGTGTCTGCCCATGTCATGAAATAAGATGGAAATTGAGAGTAAATATTTGGAAGTATTAATGGTAGAAGATAAATTTTATGTCAGTGGAGTCTAAACAGAAATATATGGGTTCTATTTTAAATGTCCATTTAAAATTTCATTCCTGGTCTATGATAGGTTAAAGGAAAAATAAAGAAAAATAGCACTGTAACACAAAAAGTTTTCAAAGCACTGCTGCACTAGAACAGTCACTGGGAGTGTCTCTTCACATTTCATCTTTATTTTTTAACTCTTTTAAAATGTATGTTGTTGTCTTATGAATCAAACGGTTGTAAGGTATTTATGAAATGTTACTACAGGATGGGCAACATAGAGGAAAATAAAAAGTATATAAGGCATGTCAAAGACCTGGTTGGGGAAGCAGAAACAAAGCCTGAGGAAAGAATTAGGAAAATCAGAAAGTTTGTATTAAAGACCTAAATTATGGGCTGTAGATGAAGCATCCTCACCAGAAGCAGTTGAAAGTTCTCTCAACAAATTAAATACTTGACATCCATTTGCCATGCTCTTGATTTATCTAAGAAACTGGTCAAGTAGGCATCAAGATTACTGATGTTTTGGTAAAAACCTCAACTCTAGTGAGTCCAGTCCCCTTCACCCCCATCAACAGATCTGTTATAGCAGCAATCATAGAAAAGCAGTGTTGAAGAGTCTCAAATCATTTATAACTTTCAGATAAATAAAATGAGTTTGGGAACTTTCTTCATCTCTTAACAGACTTGACTTCACCTTATCAAACAATGAAGAAAAATGAAGGCCTCTTCTTCACAACAGCTTGAACTCAGTAAGAATGTATTAAATCAAGTGCCCTAAGACAAATGCATCTTTGTTATCCCACAGTAGATGGGAAGTGACAGGTCTAAGAGGGATAAGTGGAATGCACTGATTGTTTATGCTTCATACCTTACATCTTTATCCTAAGGCCAAAGCTGCATGGAGTCCTTTCCTGCACAAACATGAGACTAATATTTGTTTTAATCTCTGAAAGAAGTATGGACTCCACCCAGCAATGAAGTCCCAATGGTCCTTTCGCTACTTGGAGGCTTTTCTAACATTTTCAAATAATAGCAGAAACAGAGTGATGTTCAAAAATCAGTTTCCAGTTTTAAAAAAATGCCACGTAATACTCAGTGTTCTTGTGGTAGACTGAACTATGTCTTCCAACAAAAGTCAAGTTCTTAATCTTAATCGGTGCTCTTATGGGTGTGATCCCATTGTTAGTAGAGCCTTCGAAGTTTCATTCTTAGCTAAGATATGATCCAATTGAATCAGGATGTGCCTTAATTCATAATATTGGACATCTTTACGGACAGAAGAAATTCAGATGTAATGAGACAAAGCCACAGGAAGAAGAAATCAATGAAAAATGGAAGAGCAGATGCAGGAAGAGATCAAGGATGCTGCCATGTGCCAGAAAAACACAGAACAAATTCAGATGTAATGAGACAAAGAAAGCCACAGGAAGAAGAAATAATGGAAAATGGAAGAGCAGATGCAGGAAGAAATCAAGGATGTTGCCATGTGCCAGAAAAACACAGATACCAGCCAAGGAAACACAAGGATTTTGACAGTTGATACTGACTTTCGGGAGAAAGTATGACCTTACCAACACCTTGATTTTGGATTTCTAGGCTCCAGAACTGTGAGGAATAAATTCCTGTCATTAGTCCAACCCAAGTATGGTATTTGTCATAACAGCTTGGCAGACTATGACACTTCTTCTCACTATAAGAATCACCAGAGAATTGTATTGAAATGTTACAAGATCTGAAAGCTTCCTTAAATTTTATTTATGAATGTAATTATTTTATTTCTACTCTACTTTTCAAGAAAGTATACTTGCCAGTAAAATTTCAAGTATATTTTTAGCAATAGAAAAGAAGAGGCCTAATTGCACACCACCGTGTCCCATTCATCATGCACTTACAAAACAAGAAAAAAGGGTTTAATTTCCACCTCCCTTGTTCTTCACTCAGTTATTCACTCTCAAAAGTAGAGTTGCAAGTTTACAATTGAAATGGCCTAAGTATCAACTCATAATTTCTGGACAGACTTTAACATTCATTCAAATGCAATAGCCATTAAAGGTGGTAGAATAAATGTAAGGTAAGTAACATGCATGAGGGTTTAGGATGTGAATTATGGTGGATGTGATAAGACAGAAAGCAAGGACTCCAGTAAAACTTTCAAGAAATGCCAAGGTTGTTCCTCCTGACCAAATGGAAAGCTAAATCACTCCTAAAATATTAATTTCAGAACTTCATCATTCCAACACCTTATTTAATTCCAGCATATAATTACAGCATAAGATTCACAACTGGTTTAATTTTGCTACTACAAGTTTAACATTTTTTATGCAAGAGTCTTTGGCAGTTAGATATATTTTCAGGGCAAGGAAGTTAAAATAGATAAATGAATTTTTCCGATGAGGTAATATGATCATATAGGTAAGTAAGACCCTAATTGGAGGAATAATTTCTGAAGCTTTCCTTGACCTCTGCACCATTACTCAACACCCCAATTTTGAACCTGGCTGACATTATCAATCAGCTGTAGGAGCACCTATTCACCTGGTGACCTTGGTACTGCACGCAAAGTCTGGGTGGTACATGGGAAACCTTATCTAAGTGTTTGTCTGAATGAAGTCATAATCTAAGCTTTCTGTTTGGACTTGAAGAGTTCAAACCTTTCTAACAGGCAAGAAAACAAAAAAAAGAAATACCCCTACTTTTCAAGGGTTTCCCTGAGACCCGTATATGATAAAGTAGTCACCAAGACTAAGACTTGGGGAAGAAACTCAGCATGTAAATACTAGACAGAATTAATTGTGACAAAACTATTGACATTTTTTATTAGAGAGACAACTAGACTACAAATTTGAATGCTTCCAACTTGTGAGAACCAAGTCAACCTGAGCTATTTGCTGGCAAAGCTCCTAGCAATGAAAGAGACAATGGGTAAAAGACAATCTACCTTGACTTATTTTAGGAAAGAAGTCTGTAAAGGACAGAAGGGGAAGAGATTGATGGGATTTTATCCCTAACAATCTCAACATACCGCCTTGTGGTGACTTTCCTGAGTTGCAGACATTTGGTCACTGCTGTTAATAAGCAAAGTGCCCAAACCCCACAGGTAGAAAATGATGGAGCATGTACAGATGACAAAAGTTCCCCAGAGTCATAGGAATACCCCCATTGTAATAATAATTACAATAAACAAACTAAAAGCAAACAGGTTAAGAAACAAATACACAATAAGCCTTTTTCCATTACCTACACTGGAAAATGAGTCTCCTCTACAATGAGACTCAGAAACAAATGGGAATTTCTGTCAGCGCTCTGCCCAGCATCCCTTTGTTTCCCTCTCCTACATCTACCAGTAAAACCAATACCTCATTGGGCCCAACAGACCTTCTGATCACACCTTACCAGAGCACATTCACTGAGGGCAGTACCTGCAGCTTGACGCTTTTTGCTGTATTCTAGCATAGCTCCCGAGACTTGGAAAACTCTCCTTTCCAGCATCCTGGGAAGGAGCTGCCAAATACATCTTTTGTTAAAAGGGCATGACCCCAAGTCATATCTAGAACTATTAGATGACCTGGCAATCCCTCTACTAGGTATTTACAAAAACTTATTGAAAGCAAGGACTCAAATAGATGTTTGCACAACGATGTTCACAGTGGCATTATTCACCATTGCCAAAGGAAACATAAGTGTCCATCAACTGATGACTGGATAAATAAACTGTGGCACATCATACAATGGAAAATGATTCACCGGAAAAAGGAATGAAGTCCTGTCACCTGTGACAGCATGGGTGGATATTGAAGAAATTATATTGAGTGAAATAAGGTAGATACAAAAGGACAAAAATTGTAGGATCTCACTGATTTGAAATAACTAGAATAAGCAAACTCACTGAGTGCGAGTCAAGGCTATAGGTTATCCTGGATGGGGTGGGAAAAGAAAATTAGAATTTACGGCTTAAAATGTATAGGGTTGCTACTGGAAATGGTGGAAATGTTTTGGTAATGGATGGTGTTGAAAGCAGCACAACATTGCAAAGGCAATTAGCAGCACTGACATACATATCTGAACAGGGTTAAAAGGGGAAATGTTAGGTTGTATATATAGAAGCAGAAGAAAAATTGTAAAAACCCATAAAAATACTCTATACAAACAATGACCCTTAAGTAAAACCATGGGCTAAAATTAGTAGTACAATTTTTTTAAAACATCAGTTGTAACAAATGTTTCACACCAATGCAAGGTGTTAATAATAGGGTGGTTTATGGGAATCTTTTATTTATTGCATTATTTTTCTGTAAATTCACATCTCTGATAAAGAAAAAACTTCCATGACCTAGAAAAAAGTCTGACATTAATAATGTATATACTACAAGTAAATGAATTACCTGATTAAATGAGTTACATATTCTTTACATATGATACTTAGGGCATATGCATTTTAATAAAAAAGTCACAAACCAGCATTGTGTTAATTCAAATAAAATACACTCTAATGTCAGACTTTGGTGTGTTACAGAAACACTTTAGGCAAAGAGGAATATAACCAGAGAACACGGATGTTTTCTATTTGGAGTGCTAGAACTGATGCATGATATACAAAATTAAGATGAATGGTGATATTAAAAAAATAACCTTGCTAGTATTTTGTAAATCATGCTCCATATTTGGTAAGAAACATTACTCTCAGCTTACTCTAAAAACTTTAAAATTTGTCATATGAGCCATGATTAAAGCAATACTAGACCATAGAGCATGTCTAGATTTCTCCATTTCTCCAAAAGACATGATTTTATTTATAAGCCACCAAAATGTAAGATTGTTCTCCATAACCAGAGCCCGTTCAGCAATAAATGTGGCAATTGTTCAGCAGTAGATGTGGGTGAAGTCGGTATGGGAGATAAAGATTGAAGCATTATTTATTCAGAAAAAAGGCTATTACAGAAAATACATTTCTATAATCTAATTTACCAAGACATTGAGTAAATATCCATTGCACTCAGTTCCTATAAATAGTACCCAAACATATAGCATGATATGGAAGAAGGTCAATTTAGTCACCATACTATTTCTCAATGTGAAGACAAGGCCAGTGTTTTCATTTCAAATTCTAGGTCTTTATTCACTTACTGGAATTATAAATTCCTTGGCAAATTAAACTGTGCTTCAAAGTGGAGCTGAGATTCTGAGCAAATCTTTTAAATGGCTTTCTCCTCACTTCCTACAGCATACACAAGCAAAACTTTAGAGCCATCATAACCAATAACTGATGTAAATATCAATAGCGTTTCTTTTGTCCAAATGAAATGGGCAACGGGACAAAAGACAGAAAAAGTTAAGTGTGTTCAAGAATAGAAAAAAAAAAATAGAGAGTGAGAGCTCTATGTAATTCATAACTGAAATCAATAAAACATTTAGGATTTTCAGCTATATAAAATCAACATGAGGAGGACTGCAAAAGCAAAATAATTTGACACAAGAACTAAGCAAAGCTTCGGTCTTCATACACCTCTTGCCTTCCAGTTTCAAGTTCGCAATACTGCACTTAAACATCAGATGAAATGGAAATTCCACATAAAATCCCAAAAGAACATGTTCACTTTGGCTTTTCCAAACAAGAGTTAATATGCTGTGAGTGTCATCAAGCTGGTCACAGAAATACCCTTACACCCTCTCCTTCCAGGTACATGGAAAGATTACAGTTCTCAAATCACATAAAGTTACATGTGTATATGTGGCTTGCTCAGTCCAGTACAATGTGAGAAGTGACACACCCATGGCACGTGTGCTTTCTGGATGGAAACTTAAGAGCCTGTGAACTTCAGTAAGTTCTGTGTTCATTTGTTGTCATTAGCTGGCTGGTAAATTTTTTACTTGTGCATCAGTGACAAGTAAATCCTAGATAGAGCTGAGAGTGAGGAAAAAGTGAAGATTTCCCCAGTCAAACCAAACTGATATTTAGAATGGGTAAGAAACAAAGGATTACTGTTTTAAGTCACTAAGATATCTGGGCTCATTTGTGACAAAGCCTAGGCCAGACTATACTGCCTGTACATAAAAACTGAGTGTCAATGGTCAAGGCTTTCAAGGGTACAGATGGGTCTAGCTAATAGACAGTTTATTGTTGATATGTTGTTAAAAATACAGATATATAAAATGGTAGACATTGCTCTTCTACTTCCTAATTGTGAGCATTTGGCTAATTTATCTTCTTAGTATAGTTTTTCTGATTAATGATGTATCATATGTAAACGTTAGGCATAAAATAGACCCCACACATTTTAATTATTTTTTCTTTGCTTTTATATGATCACAGAAGTCCCAACTTCTTTGACTGTGCTCATCTTTTTATTAAAACTAGTTGCTGAAATAGTAATATTTACACATTATATATGCAGCATGTTAGAGTAACTTTCCAGAAACATACAACCTCCAGATGGGTCCCTGGACCAGATAAGTCCTGAAACACAGAGGGGCCAGCCTCTCCAGAGCATCAGCTAGTTCCATGCCCATATCCCATACTGTTGACAGCTTCTTCTAAGATGAAGAAGTTAGAATGGGCATTGCCCAAATACCAGTAAAGAATGAGAGAAAGATCAAAGGTGATGGTGGAGTTATACGGAGAAGGTAAGGTTTAATAAATGAGTATGACTACTGAATCATTATATTGATATTTCTTTGATTCCCATTATCTTAGAACAGCTAGAAGTAAAAACCTAAAATTGTGGAATTGTAACTCATACCAAACTCTGAAATTCTTTCAGCAACTAATTGTTGCACTGTGATTTGAAATTTATTGGTTTTTTGTATATATGTTATTTTTCACAAAAAAGAAAAATAAGTCGATTGTCATATTTAAAATATATCTATATATATTCCTTCTAGCCTCGAGTGTTCTGGAGCAGCCAGAAGGGAAAATCTGAGATGATGGTATGGTAGCCCAGGACAAATTCTGTAATCTGTCCTGTAACTACTTATTGAAAAGAGCTTCGAAACTATTGCTTTTTTCTTTCCTTGCTTTGTATATATGTTGTATTATACAAAAAAATTTTTTAAAGAAATATTAATATACAGCATGAATCAAGGTACAATTTAGTTGTAAAATAGGGAAAAGACTGAATGAGATTTATAAATGATATTTCGCATATGGCTCACAAACCAACCACAGCAATAAAACAGATTATTATTCCCAGATAAGTTGAAGGTCCGACACACTAAATAACATTCAAATGGACTAATTTGACCTTGGTAAAAAAAAGAGAGAGAGAGAGAAAAAACAAGCAACAAAAACCAACTCTACAACGCAGCAACTTAAAGCAAAGATTCTTAAAGTCAGATGCCATGAATAAAATGTACTTTCATAGGAAAAAATACAGTGATTCTACATAGTAGTGATGAAAGCAATATTAAATATCATACACAGAGTAAATTTGGGTAAAATGATCAGTACAATATTGCTTTGAAGATGCATAATATGAAAAAGACTAAAAAATCTGGGTCTTTTGAAGCACACTGTTAAGTCATTTATCTTCAGTACCTGCTGGTTCTGCAAGTTCCCTTCGATGGTCCACTTAGAATGATCTCGTGATTCTTAAATTGTTTTCTTTATGTAAAACTACAGCAAAAGTGTATAGTTTACAGTATGTGAGTTGGTATAAAAAGTGTGTTAGTTTACAACACGTGATAGGGTTCACTAAAATCACCAGGTGATTTTTTTTGCTATTTTGTGAAATACGTGGCTTGGCAGATAATTAGACTGATAAACTCATACACTGAGTAGTGACTTTATATACCAAATTTAGCAGCTGTTTGATGCCATACACTTCTACCTTAATTGAGCATGTGAAAAATAATTACAGACTCTTAATTTATTTGAAATGTTTCCACAACAAATTTAAAATGTAGTGCATTATGCTGGCTTTCTGTCACATACAGTGACATACAGTGTCTTTTTTAAAAAATATTTTTATTGATAAAACAACATGCAAACATTCTTAACATACAAACATTCCATACATGATGTAAAATCAATGGCTCACGATATCATCACGTAGTTGTGTATTCATCACCTTGATCATTTTTTAGAATATTTGCATCACTCCAGAAAAAGAAACAAAAAGAAAAAAAAGATCATACATACCAAACCCCTTACCCATCCCTCTCATTGACCACAGTATTTTCGTCTAGCCAATTTATTTTAAACTTTGTTCCTTCTATTATTTGTTTATTCTTTTAATTCATATTTTTTACTCATCTGTTAATACCCTAGATAAAAGGAGCATCAGACATAAGGTTTTCACAATCACACAGTCACATTGTACTGTGTCTTTTGAGGCATACTTATTTTTTAGAAAGTTTTAGGAAATCCACTATTAAATTTAGCTCTGTCTGTTAAAAATAAGCCCTGTTATTAGATCAAAGGGAGCTAGATTGTCTTCAAGGATGATTGAACTGCAGAGTATATTTTATTCTCCCAGTTGTTTCTGGGTACCTGAACAGAGATTCATGTAGAATGCTTAGGAATGCATTTTCATGGAAATTACCAAAACATTGAAAGGAACCCAAGCAGATGTGCCATACATGGAGCATACTTATGATTAAAAAAATTGCTGTTTATCTGAAATTTAAATTCAACCCAGTGTCCTGTATTTTATCTTGCAGTCCTATGACAATGCAGTTCCTTAAAATATAATAGTGGTCAAGTGAAATAACCGTTAGTATTTCTTCTGTTTTCTCTGCCTCAGAATGAATTATTCATTTGTGCTGAGCAGTGTGCAAATAATAATAAAGCCAACTCCACATTTTTGTGACACTCCTGACAAACTGCTGCTATATTAAAGAAATAAATTAGAAATCCTATATTGCTCAGCTGCATCGCTCTCATCTCTAGTTTTGAACCATTTCAATCAACCTTGCAATTGTCCCCAAGTTGTAAGATATTAAATATATATTTTATCTGTCCTGACACAGCATTGATTCTGAAACTGGGAGGTCTCCTAAGTTTGTTTGTTTGTTTGTTTTCCAGAAAATGATCAAACTAGCCACTTGGGTTATAAATTAGGTTTTGCATGGTTAATGTACTTCACTTCGGTACCTATTATACAAGCAATAATTATGTCATCACAAGGCTCTGATACAACATGAAGGGAGCATAAATGTCAGGATTGATGGGGATGGCTCAGAGCCAGCTCATTAGAGGCAATGGAGTGAATAATATAACTGTGTTGCTTTTGAAAGAACGAAATATGCATTATCCACCTATCAGTGCACCAAAGCGGCATCGTAAACATAGATCTCTAACTGCAGCCCATTTAAATGATGAAAGGGTGTATATTAATCTATGAAATAGATTTTACCCAGGGGGAAAAACTGTTCTCTCTATTTATGAAAGTGAAAACATTCGGTGCACAGAGAAGCACTTATCAGATGAGCATCCACGATATGCAGATACATTTCACTAATGCTTCCTACTAAGATAAATAGGTTCTGGTCATAAAAAATGCTATAATAATTTGCTGGAAATAAAGGAACTAAAAAAGCAACATGATGCAGCTTTTGTAAAGCATGGAGAGTAAATTTTCTAAATTACTGGGCCTTCATGTCTGATATATTTAATTCAAACTTCATTGATGAAACATGACAGTAATTTTATTTATGTACACAAATATTATGTACACAAATAACTATTTCTAAGATTTGGTATTTCCTAAAGACAAATTAAATAAATATTTCAGAAATAATTGTATACTTCAGATGCACCTTTATTTTCACAATCATAGGACCCCAGTAAAAATATTCACTTTGGAAAAATTATTCAAACATTTGAATAGGTCTCTTTTCTTCACATTTGCAAACACATTAGCAAATTTCAGGTTATAGGTGTAATCTCAAAACTTACCAAGAAAAATCAGCTGACTGCTGTCTATGACACACACAACTAAGGTATCTTTGAAGCAAATCATTTTGCCTATTAAAACAGCATAATCTAAGCCAGAAGCTAGAATTTTTTTTTTCTCAGTAGCTTTTACAATGTTTCTGGACCTTTCCTCCTAACTGCTGATACTCAAGTTATGTATCCTAGGGGAAAACAAAATTTCAGATAGTATGAAAAAGTAAAGAGGACTTTAGAATCATCCAGTGAATTGTCTCTCTCTGAAATGCCCCAAAACCTCACCAAATCAGTGTCCTTATCCACATTCTTCAGGATGAAACACTGAAGAGGCAAAACATTATGCATCTCGTGTAAGGCACCATAACTGACAAGTGGCAGAGAAGCTCGTTGATCCTAAGACTTCTCATTTTATGTAGATGCTTTTCCACAAGGCCACTGCCAGTTCAGAGAGGGGGAGGGCAGCCCTGTGGAGTATTATCTCACTTCCAGGTGAGCCTGACTTCACGTCACATTACCTTCTTCCTGAAAGAGCTCCTACAGCATCTTCTCCTCTTATTGGATATCATCCACCCAGAGATATGGTGAGAACCCAAAGTGTCAACTTTACTCCCAACCCCTCTTTAATGAACGATCAGTAAATTCTGTCAATTCACCTTTCTAAATATCTTGCAAAAGCAGCTCTTTGTTCATGTCTTTGCTGTTACCTCTGTGCAGGTCCTCACTCTATTTCACCTCGACTGATACTCTTGACACCTTGAATAGTCTTTCTAGTAACATGTTCCCCCTTTATGCACGTCCAACCCATTTTCCACGGGCAACTTTTTCTAAAATGCAAATAAAATTAGGACATTCTTCTGCTTTAATACTTTCGGTGTCACCTTAATTGTCTATGAATTAAATTCAAACTTCTTACCATGGAATTTATAAGTCTCTTGAAAACCCAGCCATGTACTTGCTCTTTAGCCTTCATTCCTACCACTGGCCCAAATGAACCCTACTTTGAAGTTATACCAACCAACTAACATTCAGGTCAATATATCATTATATACCTATGGGATATTTTATACATACATACATATATATGTATACACACACACATATACATACACACACACATATATATGCACACATACATATATATACACATATATATACACACACACATATATATGCACACATACACATATATATACACATATATGCACACACACATATATATATAACCACATATGAATGAATATGCATATGTTTTAATTGTAGACCTCTGCACATGCTTTACGCCTTTATCCTAGAATGGCCTTGATCTCCAACACTGCCAAATAAATTTTTTTTTAATTTTATTATGTTTTAAAATGGCTTCAAACAACCTCCGTTTTTCCAACCTCCTGAAAGGGCATTACACAGTATTCAGAAAAATAGGAAAGAGGAGATCTCCTTCTTGTAAAACTAGATGCTATAATTGCATCTCTGAATCAACCACTACTGGTTGAACTTGTCTCCGAAAGGAGGTTGACTCTCTTTCTACTTCTTGAGCTTTAACAACACTCCTTGGGAAATTGCTCAAATTTTTGCTCTGTTAAACTTAGTTCTGGAGAGTACACTGTGAGTGCAAGTTTATACATACTCGTATATAATTAAAATTCAAAGAAGAAGAAATATTGACCTATAAAGATTTAGATTGTCTTCCTAAAAACAAAAACAACACATATTTTTATCCTTTCCAAAGGCATAGCTTTAATGTGTTTTCTTAGAACATCACGGAATAAAGTAGAATAAAAATTTTTGCTTATACCTCAATTCTTAGAAGAGTAAGCAGAAACACTATTGCAGTGTATATACTAAAGCTGCGATGGTTAATTTTGCTGTTAGTAGAAAATCTGAGAAGGGTCATCTTCTGTTCCCTCTTATGTAGGCATTTAGTTGTCTGGAAAGTGATGATGGGACAGTAATTGGTAGAGACATTTTCAGTTTGCATTGAATATGTCTGACTTTGTCATTAATTCCATCCTTGACTTGCCTGTCTCATTTATGTGCCTTTCAGACTGTCAAATTTAACATCTTACTAAATCTTCCACCCCAACTACAGTAATTTTTCCTACTTTTAGTGCTCTCTTTTGCATGCATTTCCCCCCAAAAAAGCTAAATTGAGTATCTGTTTAAAACAAAGAATATATAATAAAATCTAATTCATTTATCCTGTTTGGGGAAAGAGGTGCTGAAGGAGGGTTTAGGGTACCTAAATTTTATCCTCATTTGGCATCATCATCACAAATAACTATGCAAAAGGAAATATTACTAAAATACATATGCAACTTTTTCCTGTTTTCTTAACAAAGGTTACTAAATATTCATATACCCTGCTGAATCTGCATTACTATTATTATGTTCCTATTATATACCAAATCATAAGGGCAATATTTTGGGGATGGCACCCTTGTTTTTGACCATTGTCAATTGTAGTCTTGTTTAGTTTGTTTTCCACTTATAAATGAATCCCAAAGATAGTTTAACTTACTGCCTGACATTAGCTGTAATTGATAATGTACAAAATAGAGAATGTAAAATTTCAATACATGTTTTGTCAACAGGCTGGGGATAAAAGCATTTAGACAAAGTGAAGTGCAAGCATTTTAATTTATTGCTGTGTAATTGTTTTCTGCTGTACTAGTGCTTTCCCTCTTTTTCTTCCCCAGTTTTTTTTATTGTGAGCAATTAAGCTTGCCAGAAAATGTAGGACAAGTCCTTGCTTAGATAGATGGATATGCAAACTAAATTTAAAGTATTTTCAGAAAAATCTAAAGCATTGTTAATTGTACGTTAAGTCATTAATACAGCTTTCTCTTATGAAGAAAAATATTTCTAATTAAACAATTCACAATGTTTTCTTATGACTTACAATTATTATATATGCAATAAATTATCACTTACAGACTTATTTGGGCATGTATTTTTAGCTGGCAAGTTTCAAAAAAGGAAAACAGAGGTGGAATAATTTGGTTATCATATTCCTCATACTTCTTGAGCAGCTTCATTTTTCTGTGAATCTCTCTCATCATTCCTGGACTTCACCATGGGACACAATTTGCTTCAAGTTGTATAGTTGCATCATTTTTCACCAGTAATTTTCACCATGTAATTAAGACATAGTTTCATGCTTATTTCTCTGACTTAATTGGGAGAAAACAACACCTCTGTCTCATCAAACTTTCACTGTGGTTTTACCTTATAAAATTTTAACACTTTCCTTTAGATCTGAAACTCCACTTTCTTTTAGAGAATCATAAAACTCACACACATACACACACACACACCACATGCCAACACAGTTTAAAAAAGGAGACTTTGCCTTTGGATCTGAGTTAAATATTATAATACATCAATGTAATTCTTGACTCATAGTAGATGCTATGGTTTTCTTTTAGTTTTATGATTAATGCTATGAATTGTATAGACCTCTGCAGTCTGCCAGAGCAGTTCCACCTTAGTTAATTCCCTGGACTTGCTATCTTGCTTCCACAGACAAAAATACTTGTCATAACCTTCCAGTCTAAAGAGTTATATACTCACTGACCTTCCTGCAAAACTGTCTCTTCTTATGATCCTGATGTAGACAGGACATCAGCCTTCTGGATTCCCAGAAATCCCCGCCATCTTGCTTTCACCTTTGCTCTAATAAGACTTAAATTGCATCCTAATAAACACATGTCTTTAGCATGGCATCTGTCCATTTCATTTATTAAAAAATGTCTGGAGCAATTAAATTAACAATAATTCATCTTAAGGACCCATCTCTCATTTCGATTCACCTTGAATAAATTTCAGTCCCATCATTTCCCTTTTGTCTTTGCTTAAGGACCCTGAGAAACAATTTTGTCCCTCTGGCAGTTTCACTAGGTGAAGGAATTTCAGTTATTCCAGAACATGATATCTTGCAAACACTGTGGCATTATTTCAACTGCCTCATTAATAAGAATAATACCAGCATCCTCCCAAAATGTAAATGCTCCAGCCCATGAGGACTTCCAGGACCCAGCCAGGCTACTGTGGCACATGACACTCCAGCATGCATCTAGCATCCCTGGGGATCATCAGCACTAGTGGCTTTAAGCTTCACATGCTTACAAGACAGGGCACTTGCAGCTACAGTGCACGTAGTATTGGGAAAGAATTTCAGTGGCAATCATTCCCTTTCAATAGGCCTGCCTTACAAAAAAAAAACTAAGGCATGAACATACACTAAAGATGGAGGATAACTTGATAGCGTCTTTGGGGAAAAGTGAAACTCTTAGTATAATAGACAGTATTATACATATTATAATAGAGTTATTAGTGAGAACAGACTAAAAAGCAGCTGGATTGTAGCAGTCAAAATACTATAGCCCTAAGCTTGAATTTGACAGTGCACAGATGAAAAACCTTTGCATCAAACATTCTGTTCTGTACAACCTACAGAGCTGAAGAAAAAGAACAGTGTATTCTGCCACTGACTCCAGGGAAAAGAGTGACTCATTATTCAGAACAGCTCACCCATCATTTACTTCCAAGGAGCAGTAGTGATGGTATCTGAGTGACTCTTTTGACAAGTGCATCTCTAGTTGCAATATTTGGAAATGCAAGGCACATCTCTCAAGGGGAGAAGAGAACTTGAGAAATCTTAACAGTACTTTCTAAAATATAAAAATTCCCCTAGTCCCTCAGAATATGGTAATATGGTGATGAGTAAGAGAGAATTTTGTATGTTTCTCTTTGATTTATATTAGACTCACACTTTATGTGTAACCACTGATGTACCACCATGCTAATAAGGAGAGGGTAGCCAGGTTTTATATACTGGAAATTCTGAAGGAAAAAGTTTAGAAACAAAGTGCTATTCAAAATCACACTTACATCCTGTGTTACTGAGCAACCTCAGACAAATCTGCCCTAATTCCTTTTAACTCTTTTAGGTATAATATTTGCCCACATTAGCTGCGGACTTTCAAACTGTGTGGGACAGATACGTCAATGGGAGGTTCAGAGCCATTAAAATGGAGGGTCAGATTAGTTAAAAAATAAAATTTGCTACTGGGGAGCACTTAACCTGGCTTACATGGTCATTTAGGTTGCTGTAACACATATATAGTAAGGAAGAATTTAAAGAGTGATGAATTATGATATACAAATATCCCGTCACGGTAGTAGCATTTAAACTAAAGTGGGAGAGTTGCACTTTATTAAACATAACTGTTTGGCTATGCTTCTACAGCTGAGATAAAAAATGATAATTCTGAAAGCAAAACTTTAGAGAAGGCCATAGTAAAAGAGGTTTGTTGTTTCTTGAGGGCGATTTTCTTACAAACAGGTTAGCCTGAAGCCAGTCCTTTCTACTCAAAATAGAGTCTCCATGCACACAGTGACCAACCAAGGAAGCTAAAGATGAAAGTTTAGTTACAATGAACTTAAGAAAATCAATAATACATGTGAGGAAACTGTTTAATGAGTTTCCTGACCAGCGTAGCTAAGGCGGCCAGAAAAAGCAGAAATATTTGACCAGGGCTTGTGTGATTAGGATGCAGTTCCTTGGAGCAGGCCTGCAGTAGGAGATGAATTCCTTCTCCTTGATCACCCAATGACAGATGGCTGATGAGAAAGTGCAGCTTTACAGAGCAATTCAAGGAGATATCACAAGTCAGGGCTGCACATTACTTAATATTGTGTGGGAAACTAAGACCAGAACCTCTTAGTACAAGAAGAGCTAACTGGGTAGACACCTGAGTCATAAGGTCCTTTCTCACAAAGCAGGATCTAAAGGCAGATTTAAGAACAGTACATTGGATAACTGTAGCAGATGTTGCCCGTGACCAGCTCATGGTTCCTCAGCACTCACTGTAACTGTTCCCAGCATGGTCTCTCTCTGTCTGCTGGAGCCAGCTCAGTTTCCAGTTGGCACAGACCGTAAGTACAGAGGAACCCCCTGGAAGAAAGCCAGAACCAATGACAAACAGGAGATGGTGAGCAAACAAAACATTCTCTTATCACTCCAGAGGGATGATTCTACACAAAACCCTCATTTCCAAAAGCCATAACCCGCTCATGAATGCAAAACACAGAGTTTTATATGTACAATAGAACTTGTATCAAGGTAAAAACGCATACGATGAAACAATAGAGTTGGAAAATTGAAAAGCAAAAAAAAAAAAACCAGGATGGAAGGCCCTGAGGCCCAGGTTGGGTCAGGGAGTGGCTGAATTCCACTTTCCTCCCTTTTCCCTCCTTCACTCTCAGGACTCTCTTGTGACTATGCCAGAGATCCGTGGCGTGCACCTGGAATTGTAATCTTGAGTTCACTTTCTCAGTGCCCAGTGCCTGAAGCAGCAATGCTTTTCAGATGGTAGACAAGTATCTCTTCTTTCAGACAGTGATGTTTTATTTCTTGCATGCTATGAGGCACTTCCTTGTCCTTTGCCACTTCTAAAGAGGAATCCATCTCCAACCAACAGAGACAACTATTATAGAAGAGAATGCTTGGCCCAGACCTCAGAGGATCTTGGTTGTTGTTTCTTCTGTTCCTCCTCCCATTTCCATAGACAACTTGTGTTGGCATAGAAAGAAACCAGAGATCTAAGGAAAGATTAACAGCATCTTTCCAAGGAGAAGACAAATCCTTGCTTACGTAGTAGAGGACTCCATGGCATTATTTCAAATACAGCGATTCTGTGATACTGGATTTAATTATTAAGAGAGTTCAGAATACCTGCAGGAAGAAAAAGGGTCTAACCCTTGATCATCAGTCCTTTTTCAATCTCAATTGCCCCTGAGCCAACTGAGGGTTGGCATGAGAGCACTGCTGTGCTGCTGAGAGCCTCTGATAGGACAAACACTAGAGCTGCAGCTCTGTCCTTCAGGGCTGTGTGTTATTAAACAGTGTAATATGGATAGAAACATAGATTGAGGATCATATAGACAAATCTTTAAGCTTCCAAAAAGAAATGTTGGAAAATATTTGTATGCCCTTATAAATAAATAACAGGTAAGCAGCATAGAAATCCATAAGTCTAGTGTAGGACATCATGAATCCTGAATATCTATACTTTCTTCAGAGAGAGAAGAGAAATGAATTCCACACCCTCATTCTTTTCTTGTCAATGAGAAGTAAGGAAAAGGGAAAAAAAGATGGAGCATTGAAAGGTAGGTTTTGGCCTGTTCATCCTTATGTTCTCCCAGGTTTTCCTGTGGTCTCTCCTTCCATGAAGTCCCACGTCCATATTCTTAGAAGACATCAGTTGCTAAAGTGTCTCACAGAAAATAAATGGAAGCCGTCTGAGGGGAGACCCATAAGAAGGAATGAGGACCTGGAATGTATCTCAGATTCTCAGCTATGTCCCCCTCCTGGGAATTAATAATAGATCCTGGAAATGGTTATTGTCCAATGTTGGTTGAATGAATGTAGTGGCAGGACAATTGGTTGGTTTTGGAGACAAAACTTCTAGGTATTATCATTGAGCAAGTTGTTTAAATCTCACAAGTCTCATGTGCTACTCAAAGACAGCACTTGAGCTTAATAATTCAGGGAAAGTGAGGCTCATGTGGGATAGTGTGTGTGTGGGGGTGGGCATAATGTCAGTGATAAAGTACTGTACATCTTTGAGTCCTACTGTTACTTTCATTGGTTGCTTAACCATGCTCCCTAATTTCTGGGGTTCTTAAAGTCAAATCTCAGAAGAATCTTTTACCAAAGGGCTGTTCAATTTACCTTCCTCTACAATTTTTTTTTCCTACCTTCACTGCATGCAACATGGGATCTTATTTTCCCAGCTTGGAATTCTTACCTAAAAGGAGCTGAGCTGACCTAGGACCCACTACGTCTTCAGAAATGGTGAGTAATCGCTTCCCCTTCTTTTCATGTGTTCCTCTTTCTAGCATGACTTGACAATCCCAGGGACTCTGTGCACTGAAGTACAGCCTGAATTGAGAGAGGAGAAGGGGTCATATAGGAGGAAATGATGAAAGAATGTCTTGGGGTGAGGGATAAAGGAATACTGTGAACCCTGCTGGATTCCCTGTCCTCAAGTTGCTCCTGACTGCAGTTTTACCTCATGTCTTCTGCAGCCACCTGGAGAAGCTTTTCTATCGAGGCAGCTTTCTGTAAACTTTCCATCATAATCAACTGAAGAGAGAAGAGTCATAGAACAATTAGCGAAGTTGGACATCTGATGTGAGAACTTGAACGATGCTTCTCCTTCTGTGTTCCCCTTGGCTACTGAATCTCTTATGCCAGCATCTACTCTAATCTTATCTTTGCTTCTGGCCTCCACCATCTCACAGGACCCATCTTCCACATTGATGTCCTTTCCTTCCCTCTCACCACTCAGCAACTCTCTTTCACCAGAGTGCTTTTTGCCTTTTATTTTTCAATCCAAGGCCTTCACATTCTTAATAGATTATTTCCCTCCAAAGACATGATGTTTCTTTTCTAGCCCTAAAGCACACTATGACACAGGATCTTATTACCCAATCAAACCTCACTTGGTCCTGGACCCTGTCTTCTCACCTGACTGCATTCTCATCCAGGATACCAACCTCTCTGCCAATCAGACCACCCCATGAATGAAAATGATTTAAAAAAATGTCATCTTCCAGCACACACTCTTTCTACTCCACTTCAGAAAGATTTCACTTACAATCTGACTCAGTTCCAATCCTATTCAATCCTGTTCCAGAAGGCTCATCACCAGAAATCTCCCATTGGTTGGTCACTTATGTTCCTACAATCTCAGGCACTTACACCTGCCCATATTATCAGGTGGTGGCATCTCACATGGACTTGTTCCAACCCTCCTTTTTCCACAGTGCTCTCTAAGAGTTCATTTCAAGCCATTTATCAGGAGCCTCTCACTGAGAACTTACAAGCAGAATGTGGAAACTGTTACCCTTCTGTTCTCTGCCTTGTTCTCCAGAAGCACCTGAAAATATGACTCATGAGCAGAGGATGTATTAGTCAGGTTCTTCAAAGAAACACAACCAAGAAGATACTCACAAACACATGCAAAATGCATATAGATATTGACAGATAATAGATAGGTAGATAAATAGATAATCAGGTTGATTACTTATTATAAAATACTTCACCCACAAAATAGTGCAGACTCAAACTGGAAACTTTGATAAAGATGATGCTGAAATCCTTAGTCTGTATTCCCCAGGGGAAGCTGATTGACTGGAAATTCCAGCAAGTACAAATGCAGAAGTTGAGGCAGAAGTTATTCTTCTCACTTCTGAAATCCTTCACTTCTAGTTTCTAAGATTTCAAACTGACTAGATAAGGACATTCCCAAGATTTTTTAGAGCAATCTACCTTGTTGATTATAGATGCAATCAACTGATTACACATGCAATCGATTTGTTATAGGTATGAATTTCACCTACAAAATTCCATTCCAGTAACAAGCCAGTCAGTGCTTGATCAAACAACTTGAGAGCATAACCTAACCAAAATGATACTTCTAAATTTGAAGGAGAAAAAGAAGAAAGGGACCATTTCTGAAACTCCTCAGGATACAAAGTGAAGTTTGGAAAAAACTTACAGTCACTTGTTGACAAGCAAGATAACCTGGAGCACTGAAGGCAAACCAAGGCAGGTACACCAAGGCCATGGGCACTATCTACAGAAGATATATATCCAGCACTTCCATTATGTCTTCTGTTTGTCCAATGAGTTTCTAAGTGGCTACTGTCCTCATCTCTGCTAGTTCTTTATCATTCGAGTTCATCTTTGTCTTATTCAGGGAGATATTTCATGCCCCCCTCAGACTTAAAGAGGCTAAGAGATCAGCAGTCCTTCCCCTGTCACAGAGCATGCCCCACCATGTCCACATCACAACTCTTGGTTGGAATCTTACCTCAGTGGCTACCCCTACATCTGTCTCATATACAGCCACAGGCCCAGCTTCAATCTTCATTCTCACTCATCCTAACTTCTTCTCAAATACAGATTAGGGCCCATGTGGGATCCCCTTCTTTAGAACACTAATTAAGTTGCAGTCTATCACTCTGACTGAAACTGAACTTAAGTAATATTTGTTACAAAGGAACCTGAAAAGTTTATGGCTTTTCTTCTCTGTAGTAGTAAAGAAATTACATTTGCAGTAGTAAAGAAACTAAGGAATTCTTGAAAGAAACAACTAAGAAAACAACTGGAGAACCACCTTTAAAAGATGTGGCCCCAACATCAGTGGTGTCTGACCCTTAGAATCTGAGAGCCTTTGGCACTGCTGCAGTCACAGAGTAATTAACAGGGATATCTCAATTGAAGACCAGTTGATTAGCATCTTGGCCCTTTGAGATTGTGTGTCAAAGCAGGATCCAGGGTTGATTGTGAATCATTCAGTGCGCTTTCATGTGAGAGGCCTAGCAAAGTTTTATCTAAGGAAAGACAAGGGGAAGAGTCTTCAAAATATCCGGTGGAAAAGCACAAAAGATAACCCAACAAGGCCCTCTAAAAACTACCTGCTGAAAGGTTGGTGAGCTGCCTCTGTGAAGGTGACAGAAAGTGTCAGGATGAGTCATTTAGTGTGAAGAGTCCAGGCACAGACAGATCCATAGCAGCCTTCACATAACCTCTGAATTTTCTAGGCAGGGCCTGGAATTTCTAAGCAGATTGGCAGGTCAGACACAGCTATCTGAGAAAAATTCTGAAATCCTCTAATCAACAATTATGATCGAATTATCCTTCTTTCAATGACTCCTACAGAACTTGTGCCCCCATCCAGAACCTACTGGATGAGAGTATCAGAATTCTCACAGTGGCATCATCATTTTGCAGTTATATGTTTCATTGTTAAAAAGAAAATTCTCCAAAATTTCCTGATATGAACATTGTGGGAAAATGCCTCTGTCACGTTTCAGCAATTTCATTACTTCTCATAGGTGAGCATCGTTTGAAGATGATCTCTACTTTTTGTATTCGGTGATAGTTATCTTTCATAAATACAATTGTTTAGTCAAATAGGAGAATGGTGCCCTCTATGGTCATGGGTTGGATTGAGGCTTGTGGTATCCTAGAACTTTGGCCTTTGAGAAAGACAGGACTAGTTTCAACTTGACTGAATACTTTCTTTGACTTCTAAAGAGAGTTCAGTCACAGGGAAGGGTGTTGAAAGGGGCTTTATATACTCACCATTTGCAGGGTTATTTAGATATGCTCAGATGACCCATTTTTGAAATACATAATGTGCTAGTTTGAAACTGTTTTGTACCCCAGAAAAGCCATGTTCCCCTTATTCTGATCCAATATTTTAGGGTGGTGCATCTTGATGAGGTTGTTTCATGGAGATGCAACACACTGGGTGTGACCTTTTGATTAGATGGAACTGTAACTCTTCCCTTTCAAGGTGGATCTTGATTAGTTTACTGGAGTCCCTTAAACATTTTGGATAAATCTTAGACATTTGGAGATAGAGACAGAAAGAGCCCAAATACTAAGCAAGGACTCACAGAAATAGCCAGAACCTGAAGAAAAAGACATCTCTGACCCTAGGACATGCTAAGACAAGAGATGAAACACACAGCTTTATCCTGGAGCAGCAAGGTGCAGACCCACGGATGCTTAGAGAGGAAGCCACTGGAATCAGAAGTCAGAAGCAGCAGAACTGGGAACAAGAACACGAAGAGCCTAGCCATGTGCCTTCCGATGTGACAGACATTGCCATTTCTTTGGAGTAAGTGGATTTTTTTTCTGGATGCCTTAGTTTGGGCATTTTTAAAGCCTTAGAATTGTAAACTTGTAACTTCATAAATCCCCTTTATAAAAGCTAGTCCATTTCTGGTATTTTACATTCTGGCAGCTTTAGCAAAGTAACAAAGGAGTCTGTGGCTTGAAAGAACTCAAAAATCGGACTTGGGTCACATACACCGTCATTTCTGAATTGTTTATCTTTGCATATCTCATAGACACATAGCTCTTAATGAAATCAGAACAATTCCCATATGCATGAGAGGTATTGTGGGTCCTTTCCCAAAAGGAGAGGGGAAAGCACCTAGGAAATATGTCCTGGTTTTGCTCTGCTTGTCGCACTGTGTTTCCACTTCCTTTCCTCAGATCTTGGCCATCCTTGGGAGGTTTTGCTCGGTGTATAAAGACCATTTATTAATAAAAATTAAATATATATCTATGTAAAATCAAGTTTCAGCATTTATAAAAAAATCTCAACTGGGCAAATAAGAGGGTTAAAGAAGTAAGAAAGCTCATTGACTGAATAATAGTGAGAAGGTGAGGACCTATTACTCATGGAAGTTATACTCTATAAAGTCACTGTGAACACTGAATTAGTGACTGAATAATTGCTGCTAAGGGAAATACAAAGTTAGTTTCCTACCAGCTCCTGCCATAACATTTTTGTCAAAAGATCAATGCATAATTTGTTTTATGTGTATTTTTATTTAAAGACAACATATTTAATATATGTTTATTCATTAACTGTGAACTCATGGTTGACAACACTATAACTCATGCCTGAATGAAACTTATCAAACACATGTATTTTTTCTGTAAGACACACACCAGCCTTCTTGTAGTTAGGAATTGACAACACTTCAGCAATCTTTTTTGGGTGGCATTTTAAACAGTGAAATCACCAACATAAAGCCCAAAAATGTGGAAAATGAGGCACTAAATATACCATGAAAATGGCGCTTGTTTAGTGTCTCAGTTTTCTAAACCTTTCAGAATACAATCCACCCTCTGGACCTGAAAAAAGGCATTGCCCTTTCCATATGCATACAGTAATTCTATCATAATATCACAAAGCCCATGAATCATTTCAGCCTCTTTGTAATAAGTACAAAGTCTTATAAAAATCAGTTACAGGTGTGGCCTATCCAAAAGCAAAATTCCCATCATGCTGTGGACCTGTGGAACATAGAGCATGTTAGCTGCTTCCAATATATGAAAGAGGTATAGTCATAAGATAAACATCCTATTTCTATAGGGAGTAATTGGAAGGAAAACAGGGGTCAAAATTCCCAAACACTTCCAAAAACCTGCCAGGCATACTTTATTGGATTTTAAAGTCTGAGTCACCCATAAAATTATATTTTATCATTGGGGTTCAAGAAAGCTTCAGTCCCACCCTTTCCAAGGACTTGCACAGCAGCCTTGCTCTCTCCAAACACTGAGGTGAGGATTCCCACATCTCCAAGCACTGAGGAAAGCATGTGTTCTCAGCCTCATCCTCCGAGCATCTGGGTGGTAGCTGGAAACTCTGCTATCTTCAGGATACACTCTCAATCCCCTTAGAATAGTGCCATGGTCAGCAGGCTTTCCTCAACCCCTGGGGAAAGTACTCCACCTTCTCTGGGGCCTTGGATGGTAGCATTCTTTCCAAACAACAAGTCAGCCAAGTCCTCATCAATTCCCCAGGCATCTGAGAGCCCTTTGGTGATAATACTCTTCCTGAACAATGAGATAGAAGGCCCACCCTCTGCAAATTCTGAGGCAAACTCACTGTTTCCATGGGCATGAATGGGACCACTCTCCTGGCCCAAGGTTTCTTGGCACCTTAGCTTCCAAGTTTCTGCCTTTGAGGTCTTTTCCTTCAATCTGTCCCTTTTCTGTTTATTTAATCTAGGCTTGCAACAGTTCTGTTCATGAAGATCTTGCAAAACAAACTGTTGGTCTCCAATACAGGATTCCCAACCATCAGAGAATAGGTCTTTCCACAAATCCTTTCTAGATAACTCTATCTCTAAGTCTGTCATACTGAAATGGCTGACTGGCTAAATCTTCACATGAGGCTCTACTCATCACTTTCCAAAATCACTGAATTTTCAAACCATCAATATTCAGTTTCTTTGTACCCAAGAGTTCGGTTCTCAGCTTAACACTTTCCTTACACATTTTACTATATGCCACAAGGAGAAGCAAGCTGAATTTTCCACATTTAGTTTGGAAATTTCCTCAGCTAGATATCTATAAGTTGGTTGCTTTCAAATTCGGCCTTCCATGCAACACCAGGGCTCAATTTTGCCAAAATTCTCTGCCACTTTAAAACAAGAATCACCTTTCTTCCAGCTGGCAATGACACAGCCATCATTTCTGTTTTAGGCCTCATTGAAAGTATCTGTAGCATCTGTATATCTACCAACAGTCTGTTCAAAGAAATGTAGATTTTTTCTATTAAGCATCTCACAATGCTTCCAGAATCATCCCCTTATCCATTTGTAAAGCTATTCCAGAATTTTTGGTACTTGTCAATCACAGCAGCCCCCTTTTTTGGTACAAAATGCAATATACCAGAAACGGGTTGGCTTTAACAATAGGGACTTATTAAGTTACAAGTTACAATTCTAAGGCCATGAAAATTACAAATTAAGACATCAACAAGGGGATACTTTCTCTGAGGAAAGGCTGCTGGCATGAAGGTTTCGTCTGCCACATGAGAACACATATGGTGACATCTGTAGGTCCTTCTCTCCTGGGTTCTGGTTTCAATGGCTCTCTCCCTCAGCTCCTGTGGATCCTTGCTTGTTTCTCCTGGGGTATTTATTTTTCTCCAAGCTCTCTTTTGGTATTCTCTCCTTTAATCTCTCACAAAGGATTCCAGTAAAGGTAAGACCCACCTTGAATGGGCTGGGTCACCTCTTAATTGAAATGACCTAATCAAAAGTTTCCACCCACTATAAGACTGCACCCAAAGGAATGGATTAAAAGAACATGGTCTTTTCTGGGGTAGTAATAGCTCCAAACCAGCATTGACATTATGAGAGGTGCTGTCATGGTTAATTTCATGTTTCAACTTTAACTAGGTTATGGTGTCCAATTGCTTGGTCAGACATGCGAGGTGCAAGGTACTACCTTTCTATTGAGGTTATAATAATTTTATTACTATTTGATATTTTAATCTGAAAGTACTTTAATGCCCATCTTAAGAAAAATAATGAAGTAAATAATAGATATCCTTTGTTAAACTTTGCCCAGTTTCCCTAGAGATTTACTTCTTCCTCCATTGAGTGTCCTAATATTTGTATATTTCCCTATTAAAGCCCTTTTCATAGAATACCATCAATATTAATTCCTGCCCAGTCTGTCTGTCTCTGTGGTTCTTACAACCGCACCTCAACAGACTCCACTTGGCACCCAAACCAGCTAGCCATATAAGATGTGGAAAACAACTCTTCAGAAGAAGTCAGTCTTTCTAGGTCTCAAGTAGTCTCAAGTAACACCCTGTAAAATGTAGCGAGCTGCAGCCCCTTCTGCCATCTCTTGTGTGTGGTCATTATAATTAGTTGAATTTCTATGCAGACACCACTACAGTTTCTTGCTAGGATTAGAACCTATTTGTTTTCACCAGAATTCTTGAAAATATTCACACTTACTTAGCTCAGGTCAGCTCCTTGGTACCTGTAGGTGGACTGTATTTTCAAGAATATTCCTTCTACTTCCTACCACATTCAGCCACTCAATTGTCTTTACATTTGTGCATATTTACCTAGTAGTCCATGTAAGCTGAGATCTTGCTATTTTCCTGAGAATTAGTACTTCAGTAATTCAGAGGTCCCCAACACTTCATCCTACCTAGGCCACTCAAGTCACACACTATATCTATCCTACCCCAAAACTAATTAAAATTCACTGTTTTCCTAGGACTTTGTAATGTCTACTAATACCTTCAGGAAAAGTATTTGCTTTTTCTGTCTTTTTTTTTCTTTCTGCCCAAATGCTGTGCTTTCCTTTAAACCAAGTACTAAGTAGAGAGGCTAGACCTTAACAAATCCAGTAAACATTTATTATTATATGTGAACTAAATTAATTCCTCAAGTTACCACCCTGTTTCCTTCTTTCCGACTGCTACTTCCATCACTATTAATGTTACGTAGTTTCATCCTACCTAGAACCTACTTCAAGAACTGGAACAAAGGCTTGCATTTGCATTGCTTGACTTGGAGCCTTTCCAGGGTTCAGATAGTTTTATGGGTGGTTTTTGCATAAAGCATTTATGGACAATGTACTGGCTACAGCTTACTTGGGAAAGGAAGGAAAATTGGAACAAGCAACAGACAAACCAGAATCTCTGGAAAGAAAGTGATTGGAGAAAGAGATATTTGCAAAAATGAGAGCATATAAAAGGAAACTGAAAGGGCACACACATGCCCAGAGCTGGAAACATTATTAGAAAAATGCCTATTAAGACCACACACTTTCACTTCTGGCTAACCTTCAAGAACCATGAAAACAAGACTGTATTTACTGTACTGAAAGAGTGCCCCAGCACAAAATCAATCAGCAAAATCTAGGAGATGAGTGTTTTTGTTGTTGTTGTTTGTTTGTGTGCTTGTTTGAAACTGTTGTATACCCCAGAAAAGTTATGTCCTTTAATCCTGGTTCAATACTGTGGGCTGAGACCTCTTGATTAGGTTGTGTCCATGGAGATGTGACACACTCAATTGTGGATGGGACCTCTTGTATGGATTGTTTCCATGTAGATGTGACACATGTGCCAAACACAATTGTGGGTGTGATCCTTTGATTAGACGGAAATGTGACTCTACCCATTGAAGGTGGGTGTTGATTACTTGAGTCCTTAAAAGAGCTAACACAAGGAAACATTTCAGTGAAAGCTTAGACACAGATGTTTAGAAATGCAGAAGCCCCAGAAGACACCAGAAACAGAGAGAGTGCACAGAAACTAGACAGGAACCAGAGTCTAGCTAACATCAGCATGTGCCTTTCCATGCAATGCTAAGCTTAGAGATGAAACCCAGAATTTTGCCCCAGAGCAACTAAGTCAGGACTCTCAGATGCCTAAAGAAAAAGCCATTGGAATCAGAAGCTGAAAGCACTGGAACAGGGAACAAAGACCAGCAGTCATCAGCCACATACCTTTTCATATGACAAACATTGGCCTTTTTTTGGAGTCAAGTTATCTTTTTCTGGATGCCTTAGTTTGAGTGTTTTTATGGCCTTAGAACTGTAAACTTGTAACTTAATAATGCTTCTTTATAAAAGCCAATCCATTTCTCATAAATTGTATTCTATCAACATTAGCAAACTAAAACAGTTTGTTCATTTGTCTTTTATAGGCATGCTTCAGGCATTTAAAGAAACTGTGTTGAAACACTAGATGATCACTAAACTAACAGAGCATACACATCAGGGGCCATATATGACAAAGAATTCAAGCTTTTGGTGAGAAAAATCACTAAATGAACAATGACAACCAACAAAAAAAGGAAAAAAAAAAAAAAACTTGGAGAAGAGAGAAAATTTTCTTTCCAGAGTTGCATCATATTATTTAATATGTCAAATTTTCAACAGAAAATCATGAGGCATTCAGAGAAACAAGAAAGTATAGCTATTAACGGATAGAAAATAGGACACTCAGTCATTGGACTAACAAGTCAAAGACTTTAAATCAATTGTCAAATATATTCAAAAGTTTCAATTAATCATAAAAGAAAGTAGTAATGCAAGAAGTGAAGAAGAAAAAATATATGACATATTACAAACAAATAACAAAATGGTAGGGGTTAGTACTTGTCAATAACCACTTTAAATGTAAATGGATCAAAATAAGAGATTGGCAGAATGGATTGAAAGAAACATAATCCAACTATATGCTGCTTACAAGAGACTCACTTTAGATTCAAAGACACAAATAAGTTGAAAGTGAAAGAATGGCTAAAAAGTATTCCAAAAAGAGATCAAGATTAGTTATACAAATAAATAAAATAGACTGTAAGACAGAAATTGTTTTTTAAAAGACCAAAGAAAGACATTATATATTGATAAAAAAGTCAATTCATCAATAAGATATAATAAATATGAACATATACACGTTAAACAACAGAGCCCCAATATATCTGAAGCAAACACTGATGGAATTGAAGGAAGAGATAGACTTCAACTTATTAGGTAGAAATTTACCTCCCCACTAGCAATAATAGAGCAATAGAAAGGCAATAAAGAATAGAATCAATGTTTTTATTCAACTGCATATGGACCATTCTTAAGGATAGACGATATTTTAAGCCACAAAAAAACTCAATAAATGCACAATGACTGAAATGATGAAAAAATATAATCTCTGACTGAGGTCTCCTTATCCTTGCTAGCAGTCAGCCAGGGTCTTTCTCAGCTTCTAGATGCTACTTACATCCCTTGACCCATGACCCCCTTTTGCCACTTTCAGACAGTGCCTTGGGTCAGTAAAGTCCTCTTCTCACTTGAGTCTCTTACCTCCTTTCTCTGGTTTCCCTTTCCACCTCATCTTTCCTGCTCCTTCTTCAGTGGCATTTCTCAGTTCATGACTGACCTGCCTCCCTCTTCTGCTTTTAACAGCTCCTGTGATTCCAATGAGAAGAACTGGAAAATCCAGAATACTCTCCCTATCTTAAATTCAGTTGATTGGTAATGTTAATTCCTTCTGCAAAGTCCCTTCACATCTCTCTCTAGATCCACATTTGATTGAATAAATGGCAGGGGAATTTTGGTGCTTTGGAGGAGGGGTCATCTTTAGATTTTCTGCCTACCATGGTGTTGTTTAAAGTTAATATATCACTAAATGCAAGTATGAGCATAATACTTAAATTTACAATGATAATTACCGTAGCAATTCTTTTAAAAAAGGAATTTTTGAAGAAGCGTTTTCTTTGAAAAGGCACTGTAAAAGGACAAAGGCTTTTCTTTTCACTTCATAATTTTATGAAGTACTTTTATTTTCTACTGCTTTACCATATTTATGAACTATTTTTAAGTTAAATTTTAAACTTATAAACCATACATGACAATGTCAGGTTGCTTAAATAAATGAGAAGATACAGTGAAATACTATACAGAATTTAAAATAATGATACAGACCTACCAATATGTTCTGACATAGAAAATACCAATGATCAAGACACAGGGTATCAGGTGGTGAGCTCCTGGGTGCCATCACATGATTTTCTATACTCTGATGCAGAAACTGACTTCTAGTAACAAGTCCCATGGGGTGGTGACTGCTGGAGTTGTTTGGCACAGCTTTCCAGCTCTAACAGTCATCACTGAAAAAAAATACACACATGCACACATCCATATATACAAATACAATACAGATTTTTTAATCCTTTATAGTAATGATATTAAACATATATCTTTTCATATGCCAGAAAGAAATTTCTAAATGATATGCAATAAATTAGTGCATAGAAGGTAAGGGGAGCTAAGAAAACTTTTAAGGTTTTACTTTCATAATTTTGCCATTTAAAATTAAGATTTTATAAAATAAAGTGAATGTCAAATTCCAGTTATTATTTAGCACATGTCTAAAACATGTCTCAATTTTATTCCTGTGTAATAAAATAAAATTCCAACATTATATTTAAAATTAGCAAGCCCTTTATTTAGCTGTAAAATGAACTTTAAACTAATCTCCTTTGTGATAACTAGAGGCTTTGATTCTTCCTTCCTGTAAATTCTTACAGGTTCCAATTTATCCAAAGTCATCCTAAAATCAGCATAATATGAATCCCCTCAATTTAAAAAAGTAATATATAGTCTGCTATACTCAGAATTATATCCCTGAACTTTATGAGTGGATTGAATATCTTAGATCTTTTGGAGTCAGAGCGTCAAAGAACTGTGGTTATTTTCTTCATTTTCCTCCTTTCTTTTCTGATTCCACTCAACAATTTCCCTTTTCACTACCACCCTCAGCTATGAGGAACACATCTTAAATCATACTAGTGAAAGACAACTCCACAGACTATACTGACATTCCTAGACTAAGACTATAACAATATGGTTATTTTGATTGCGCAAATCATGTGGGTACCAAAGCTTGATCATTTTCACTAAAATATTTATTTAACTTGGTCGAAAGTGGTATCTTTGTCTAGCTTTTCTGTAAATGACAAATATTTTTTCTCTCTTGCTAATAGAAAGTTGTTCTGTCTTATCCCGTATCTTGATATCTCATCCTCTATATAGGGATTAAACTCATATCATATTTCTTATTTTGTTTTACTCAAAACTTCTTCCTTGCTATAATGATATCTCTTACTTTGATTATAACTATTTTTGGTGTTTATTTAATTAAGTATTCTGATGAGAAGAGACCAAAACAGAAAAAAACAGCAGTCACTACCATGACAGCAAACAAATAAACAAAATCAAAACAAAAAAAGCAGGTAAGTAGAAGATTCTTTAGTATTTACAGTGAAATATCCTCAGGGGAGAATCATTCAATCATCCTTTTTCTGTGATACTGTCAGAATTATTTTCCAAAGACGTAAGCCATACAGAATTCCCTCAATAATTCAGAGTTTAAATATATTTATGAAAAAAATAGATTTAAGCACAGTAAAGCTAAGGAATTTTATTAAATCGAAAAAAGTTTAGTTGAAAAACTAATACCACACTGTAGATTTTTATTAAAATCCCAGCAAACTCCTACTTTATTTTTCTCCTTTGCCTGCTTTGTCTTGCAGTATATGGATAACCTACTATGCATCAGATGTGCTCCATCTGTTAGATTCCGTTGGGAAGTTTCCTCAATCTAGTGTTTGGGACAGCCTAATTCATCACCATGCAAGAAACTATGATCCATTTACTGCCACGTCTCTCTGGAACTTTACGAGGGGTAGAAAAAGAAATCATTTCCATCATTTGCTTTGATGGTAAAACGTTTGGTTGTGGCTGGGTTTGGTTTCTCAAGACAATCAGGCATCTTAGAGGAAGACGTACTTCCACTTTCATATAAACAAAGGTTCTATGGCTACTCAACAGGTAGAGTGAAATAAAAAACCTGCATGAGATTTTGATAATAGGTATCATCCATTTCAAGAATATTGGAGCATGACAGAGGCTTTATGATTTGAAATATTGTGTTAAACTGTTGGGGAAGATAGGGAAATTGAGGACTAGGGAGGGAAAAACAAGCAGAAAATGAGTTTGAATTGTTTTTATAATTCTTGCCATTTCAAAACAAACCACACACACACATACAAACACATGCGTATCTGAGAATTTGTTACTTGAGAGCTCTAATGGGAACTGTAAGTGTAGATTCTGGCAGGAAAGAAGAATCGTGAGCAAACATAAATTAAAGGCATTATTAACCGGAAACAGAAAAACTGAATCCAGTTGCTTTGCACTGACTGCTAGGGAAAGATTCAGGTTTCTGTTGTCTACAGCAATTCTCTCCAAGTCTTATCAATATCTAATACATGTTTCTATGCCTGTTAATTAAAAATGAACACGATCCAAACAGTTTCATAGTTTCTAAGGGTAAATGTCTATTTTAAGATGGTTGAACTAACTCAGTTGCATTCCCTGGGAACAATTACCTTTCATAATTAGGCTTTACACAGATTAATTCAAGGAGGAACCATCTTCACCTCCTAAGGCCCATTCTACTACAGTCAAAATTTCTTAGAATGGGATATTCTTGAGTCAGAGACAGAGAATTCAGCCACAGGACCTGGAAGTCATATCTAAAGGGAATTTACATTGGAAAATCTACTGTAGCTTTATTTTTTTTAATTTTTAATTTTTAATTTTTTAAAAAACATTTTCATTAGCAAATCTTCACACCATAAAGCCCATACATGCTGTACACTAAATGACTCACAATATCATCACACAGTTGTATATTCATCACAATTATCATTTTTAGAACATTAACTTCACTACAGAAAAAGAAATAAAAAGAAGAAAAAAAATCTCATACAACTCATACCCCTTTTCCTCCACCTCATTGACCACTAATGTTTTAATTTACCCAATTTATTTTACCCCTTATTCTCCTAATTATTTATTTATTTTTATCCATTTTTTTATTCATTTGTCCATACCCTGGATAACAGAAGCACTAGACATAGGTTTTCACAATCACACAGTCATGTTGTAAAAGCTATGTCATTATACAATCATCTTCAAGAATCAAGGCTATTGGAACACAGCTCAACAGTTTCAGGTACGTTCTTCCAGCCACTCCAATACACCATAAACCAAAAAGGGATGTCTATATAATGTGTAAGAATAAACTCCAGGATGACCTCTCAACTCTGTTTGAAATCTCTCAGCCACTGAAACTTTATGTTTCATTTCTCTCTTCCCTCTTTTGGTTAATAAGGTTTTCTCATCCCATTATGCCAGCTTCTGGCTCATCCTGGGAGTCTTGACCTACATTGCCAGGGGGATTTATGCCTCTGGGAGTCATTTCCCATGTAAGGGGGATGTAGCTTTCTTTTTGAAGAATGTTTCCTTCTCTCTATTCTACCATTTATTCCCTATTTTTCTGTCATAATTAAAATTTATGACAAGCCCTTGTCACCACCATTATTGCCTCTAGATGCTTACACCACTTCTATTACCTAATTCATTCATTCAATCAACAACTAAACTTATTTTGTATCTGCCGTGTATCATGCACTAGTGTTTCAGTGGGGGAAAAGGACCTGCCCTTATGGAGAGGAAGTTTCATTAGGAGAGGTAGAGAAGTCAGTATAAAATTACAATCTCATATGACTTCTGTAGAAAGTACATTACCTTCTGATTGTGGGTCTAAAGTGGGAAAGGGAGGAGTAAAGAGTGACATTTATGTTTCCTTTGGTTATGTGGATTATAACCCTGAATTTATTTTGAATTTGATTCAATGAAACAGGAAGGGCAAAAGAAGGTAAGAAGGTGGGGGACAATCAAATGATGTTGTAAATTTGGACATGTTAAATTTAGGTGAACTCTCAAATGTAGATATTAGGCATCAGTATCTAGTGCTTACAGGATAAAACTGATCTTTGGCTTATAAGGTCTAGTCTTGAAATATTTAGAGCTTATACACACACACACACACACACACACACACACACACACCATCTTGAAAACATTGAAAAAAGTGGGGAGAAAGTTATTATATGATAGTATCTATTAAAGTGCTATTATACATACCATCATATGTAGGTTTGAAATTTGTCACTCTAATTTCTTATTCTAACTCATCACTAACTTACTTCATACCTCCGGCTTCCCTGCACTACAGTTCCCTTAATAATAAAATAAAAGGGTTGGGAGAGAGATGTTCAAAGTCTATTTCACCTTCCAGCTCTAAAATTCAAAGTGTCTCACTACCAGACCAATTTTATACCTGAGAGAAAATTCCATATTTAATTTCAGTAAAATCCTTGCAACTCACATATATCAGTTGCCATCCTATGATTGAATCCTATGATTCCAGCCAAAATGGGGCCTTTCGTATGTAGAGTTGTCCCCCAAAATTTTGTTTAGATTCATCCAGAAGTAGACTTTGAGGCAAGGTTTTGAATATACCTTAGTTATTTGGAAGGTAAAAAAAAAAAAACACTATTGTGGGAGAAGGGAAGTAAGGGAAAATATTCAACAAAGCATGTGTTTTGAAAGCAGCTTGTACTGTGGGTATTTAATCTAACTGGGAAAATGGGGAGCCAGAACTATTTCATCTGAGGGGTGAGAGAACAGAAGCATGATAGTATATCTATCATCTCCTATTAGTCCTTGAGTGAAGGTTGTCCACAAGGCACAACCTGACGATAGAAAACCAAAGTGTTCTATAGCCAGAGAAAGGGCTCAGAGCAAAAGGAAAAGGGGCTGGCAGTGGGAAGCCAGGCAGGAGGCATAGGGTGAGGAGAAACAGGTGAAATCTCATCATTGTCTGCTCTACCACTTCTGTGGGAAAAGACCAAGTCTTCAGCAGCCCAGAACACAAAGAATTTCATGGCTTGAAGAAACTTCTGGATGGTTACTGTGAATTCAAGATGCCTGGTCTCCCTGAAATGGCCCTAGCATTTATAAATCATTACATAGCCTTGTGACTTGCATAGACTTCTTATATATAATTTTACTTTTTCACAAATGGAAATGAAGATGTCTGAATAGTTATTAAAATAAGAAAACTGTAACAAGCTCTATCTAGAATAGAAAATAAGACGTGTTTGAATGATTCATAAAGTTTGTCAGATATTTCATTGGTGCTATCTATTTTATTCCCTGGTATTTTTCAATGGAATTATATTGTGAAGTAAAATATACTTATTTCAAATTTACCTAACTTATATATCCAATTTGGGAATAGAAACCTTATTAGTAATTAGAAATGTCACTTTTACTTTCCAAAATTTTGATGTAAATTTAGTCATTAAGGAATAGCAAATTCAAATTCTTCAGTAATTTGGCAGTTATGAGTGACAGCATTTTCTTGCATATTCAGGATGGAATTCATATTTTCTAATTTATTTTCCCCACTTCTTAGAGTCTTCTCAGGACAATTGTACTGCCATTTATAAATGGTAAATCTATGATAGGCTCTGTCTTGATTTATTCTGAACTTCATGGTTAATCTTTTTTTTCTTCTGTTTTTCTTTCCTTTGTTGCTTAAATAAGTTACATGCCAAAGATCTCTAACAATGTTTTTTTAATTCCTGAAGAAGAAATACATTCTCTATTTCTCCATAATCTGAATGCCTAGCTGAATGCCTGGTATATGATAGAAATTCAAAATGTTTATTTAAATGATGCTATTAATACTGTCAAATTCTTTCTTAATTTTGACTCCAGAAGGTTTGGGTCTGTATAATCTCTGGTACAAAGAATGCAAAAGAATGACAGGGAGTGATATTTCAGCTCCTGAAAGACCAGTGATTATTTTTACAAGGATCTTATAATTTGCAGGGTTCAGGGGGTGGAGATTTGCTATACAAATCCCATATAACACAGGGGTTGTCAAGCCAGAACACCTGCCGAGGGATGTGTGAGATTATTGTGAGGGGCATGGCCACTTGTCTGATGTAAAACTATTTAAACATCCTTGGTTTTTGGATACCGAGAGGGATGAACAGTGCCTCTCCTAAAGATATGTTCACCTAGAACTTGTAAATGTGAACTTATTGGAATAAGAGCCTTGGCAGATGTAATTAAATTAAGGATCTCCAAATGAGATCATTCCAAATTATTCAGGAGGGTCCTAAATCCAATGACATATATCTTGTAAAAAAGAAAAGAGGAGATACACGCCTACACACAGATGGGAAAGCCATGAGAAGACAGAGACAGAGTTTGGAGCGCTGCGTCCACAAGTCAGGGAATTCCGGGAGGCACCAGAAGCTGGAAGAGGCAAAGAATGGAATAACTCTAGAGGCTTCCAAGGGAACGCATCCTTGCTGACACCTTGGTTTCAGATTTCTGGCTTCCATGGTGGTGAGAAAATAAAGGTCTGCTGTTTCAGGTCACCCATTTTGGGTCACATGTTCTGGTAGTCACAGGACTAGTATGAGTAACGTGTCATTTTCTCTAAAAAAACCTACTTTCTATGTTACAAGTGACTGTTTGACAGAGTTTCCCACTTTCGTATTGCTGAAAAGCTATGGAACATTGTGGCTGTGATGCTAGCCTTTCTGTCTGAGCAAGTATGGTAACATGATCATGGTCCCCTGTCCCTATTTTCCTTTAATCCCTGGTATATGGAGTATTTCACTTTCTTACCTCTTTCAAGCAAGACATTGATGGGATCCACTCAATGAAAGTGAGACCAAAGAGAGGTACAGTCTTATGATTCTCTGGCCTGTTTCTTATTGTTCCAGACGTCCAAAAGAGTGAATATTGATATGGTAGTGCCATGAGAGCACAGCAGTCTCGAGGCTGAGCCACAACATGGAGAACAGCTGCCCTAAAGAATTTCCCCAACCACTAGTGGACTTGGCATGAGCAATGAATAAAACTTTTGCCATGTTGAATGATACTGATTTTTGTGATGTTTATTGCCATGATAGATTCCTTGAGTATGGAAGTATATATAGTTCTCTAGCTATTTGTACTAGAATTCAGGCAGTGCTATTTTTTTATTAAGAGTTCTGCTTATACTCTAAGAGGTACAACCAGAATAATAAATGCTTCCTTTGGTTACAAGTGTGTGAATCCACAGGTTAGAATCCTCTATGTATGAACAACTGAATAAACATGCATTGTCTTATGTTTTGGTCATATACACACATAAATTCTTATAAAAATCAAATCAGTAACTACCATTTGCTTTATACCCAAAAAACATAAAATAAGGAAAAGTTCTGTATAAAAAATCATTGCATATAATCTGGGACCTGGAAAACTAGCATTGTAAAATAAATTGCTTTCAACATACATTGGTCTAATTTGGGGTTAATATATTATGTGCTAGAGAAAATTTGTGCGATATGTTGAACAATGTCCCCCCTCCCTAAGACTCCCACATCCTAATTCCCAGAACCTGTGAATATGTCATCTTAGCAGAAGAAATTTTGAAGATGTGATTAAGCTAAGGATCCTGAAATGGGAAGATTACCCTGGGTTATATGTGTGATCCCAATGTAATAACAGGGTGTTTTATTTTATAAAAAAGGGGGGGGGGGGGAGTTTAAAGAAGAAAGAAGATGCTAGGCTGGCTGGCTTTGAATATGGAGGAAAAGGGCCACAAATCAGGTGTTTTAGTTTGCTAAGGCTGCCAGAATGCAATATACTAGCAATGGGATGTGTTTTAAAAAGAGAATTTATTAAGTTGTAAGTTTGCAGTTCTAAGGCTATAAAAATGTCCAAACTAGGGCATCCAGGGAAAGATACTTGGTTCAAGAAAGGCTAATGTGTCCAGAACACCTCTGTCAGCTGGGAAGGCACATAGGTGGCATCTGCTGGGATCTTTGGCTTCTTGTTTCAAACAGCTTTCCAGGGGGCATTTTATGTCTGCATCTCCAAAGGTCTCTGGCTGTGTGGACTCTTTAGCTTTTTCCAGAATGGTTCCCTCTTAAAGTACTCCAGTAAGCAACCCCACCATGAATGGATTGAGACACATCTCCATGGAAACCACTCAATCAAAAGGTCCCACCCACAATTGGGTGGGTAACATCTTCATGGAAACAACTTAATCAAAGAGATTCCACCCAACAGTATTGAATGAGGAGTAAAGAACATAGTTTTTCTGGGTTACACAATAGTTTCAAACTGGCAACCAAGGAATGCAGGTGGCCCCAGAAGCTGAAAAAGGAAAAGATTAGATTCTGCCCTAGAGCCATCAGAAAGGACCACAGCCCTGCCACCACTTTGATTTTAGCCCAGTGAGACTAATTTTGGATTTCTGACTGCCATAACCATAAAATAATGTACACTGTTTTAAGTCTCCAAGGTCATGGTAATTTGTTAGGGCAGCAATAGAGAACTAATAAAATCTTAACTTACATTCCTTTCCATATTTTGGATATTCTAAATTCCATATCTTCATTGAAATGAAGAACTGAATTTTTGCTAATCTATGAAAATGACTTGTCATCTTGTCCTACATGCATAGAATTCTAATAATTTTCCCAATCAAAGCAGAAAAATGCCAAATAGAGAAATAATAAGCCATACTTTCATGGGGTGGTACATATGATTTAATAAAGCAAAAAAAATATCCACTAACAACACTTTATTTTTAAACAACATACCCATCTTCAAAAGAAATAAAAAGAAATGGGTGTTCTGGTGGGTTTTGATGTTTCACTATTTTTAAGTATTGCTATTTTTAACATGGCACCCAATTTCACTTCCTATGAGAAGTGACACATCCGACCATTTTAAATGTTTTTTAATTTTAAAATAGCATTTTAAAACATGTTAGAACACGATCATTTTTAAAGCAGTCATGTCCTTCTGCCTGAGAATCTACAACCCCTGCTACAACCACTGCTTTTTCACCTTGCTACTGGTGGTGCTGCTGATGGCATTGGTGGGGTCACTGCTGGCGTTATCATGGGGTGGTATTGCCTGTATCACTATCAAAGCCAGGGATAAAATATGTCTTATTTCATTTGCCCTTCATCTGCTCTTACTTCCCCTCAACAGACACTATTTTGAAGCTAATTGGTATGGGTTGAATTGTGTCCCCAGAAAAGACAAGTTCAAGTCCTAATCCAAGTTCCATGAATATAATCTTATTCGGAAATAACATCTTTGAGGTTGTGGTTAGCTAAAATGAGTCCAAACTTGATTAAAGTGGGCAATAATGCATCATGATTAGTATCTTTATGAGGAGAGGAGACTTAGACACACATGCCCAGATAGAGGAAAGAATGCCATGTGACAACTGAGGCAGAGAATACTCTATATGGCCAGCAGTCCATAAGGAAGCCAGGAAGAAAACGTGGAACAGATTCTTCCCTACAGGCTTCCGAAGTTGCAAGACCTTACTGAAACCTTGATTTCAGACTTCTGGTCTCTAGTACTGTGAAAAAATAATTTCTGTTGTTTTAAGCCACCTACTCTGCAGTGTTTTTGTTGCAGCAGCCCTAGCAAATTAAGACAACAATTGTCCGGGCAGTTATCAGGGTGGAGTTTCCAGACTTTTCCCTAGCATGAGAGCAGGTAAGGAATAAGAAGTTTGCCTTGGATAGGCAAAAGGCAAAACATGCCTCAGCAACCAACAGATCACTACCTTATGAATAATTGAAAAATCTGTCTGCACTAATTTTTTTTTTTGACATGGGCAGGCTCTGGAATTGAACCCAGGTCTCTGGCTCACCAGGCAGGAACTCTGCCACTGAGCCACCATTGCCTGCCTCCATCTGCTCAATCTCAATCCCTGATATTCACGTTGGTGCTAAATCATCCATAGAATGGTGTGCTGGTTGGAAACTGTTGTGTAATCCAGAAAATCCATGTTCTTTAATCCTCATTCAATATTGAGGATTTGATTAATTGTTGCCATGGAGATGTGACCCACCCAATGGTAAGTGGGACATTTTGATTAGATGGTTTCCATGGAAATATGTTTCTACCCATTCAATGTGGGATGCTTACTGGAGTCCTTTAAGAGGGAACCATTTTGGAAAAAAGCTTCAGAGCCCAAACAGACAGAGACTTTTGGAGATGAAGAAAGAAAATGCCTCCAGGGAAGCTGTTTGAAACTGGAAGCCAAAGGACCAGTGGACAGCTGACACCAGCCACGTGCCTTCCCAGATTGGCCTTTCTTGAGTCAAGGTGTCTTTTTCTAGATGCCTTAGGTGAACATTTTTATGACCTTAGAGTAGTAAACTTATAACTTAATAAATTATCTTTATAACAGTCAACCCATTTTTGGTACATTGCATTTCCAGCAGCATTAACAAACTAAAACAGATGGAAATTGGACAAAAGCATTAGTCCACTGTTTGAACAGATCTTAAATAAAAAGTCATAAAGGGCATACAGAGCCATTCTGATTTTCTAAAAAATAATAATTTTCTTTCAAAAGTTTGCAATAATTTTTAAATGCTAGATAGCGTTGAAGATTTATAGCATTATTCAATCATAACAAAATATTAAAAGCACCATTTTGATCATGTGACAGGTATATTGATCAAAAAACTAATCTCTGCTAAAGCAATAAGAAGTCCATTAATCACCCTGACGTGTCTAATAACCAATCACCACCAAGAAGTCCCAATAAGACACTGTCAGGATCCCAGCCACTGGCGGGATTTCTGGAAGGCTCCTTGATATTACAAAATCCTGGGAGGAATGCCCTTCATTGTTTTGTCCTCTTGAATTCAGACATTTTGATCTAAGAAGAGGATGGAGAATATCAGGGCATCTTTTTATCATTTCAATGTTATTTTCAGTATTTCCTAATGGTTCCTTAAACTATGGACTCTGAGAAATTCAAATTAATCAAAGAATGTTTTAAAAACAGTTTTTCATTTAATGGCATAATATTTTATTGAGAGATAAAACTGCATATACATTGTTCATTTCCTAATCACATTTATAAGTTTTAGAAATTTCGTCATTGTGATTGGCAATATAGATTATTTCTAAAACAAACCCAGATGAAGATTCAATTTAATTTTTATTGGTTGCCATTAATTTTTAGTGATCTCCTAAAACCAAGTTTAATATAGTATGAATATAAATCTTAATAATTGGAGGTATGTTAGCAAACCATATCCCACATGGCTTTGTAAATAATAATAAAGAGTTATAAGATTGTGAATTATGACTACAGGAGATGTTCTAAAAGAATTATTAAAATGGAAATGTGAAATTATTAAAATGAGAATGTGTAGTTTTGAGGCTCTCCCTAACATAAAAATAAGCTTATACACCCACAAGTTTTCTCTCCAATCTGTTGGTTGGAGCATTTCCTGATGGAAGTACAGTATATAATAAGTACAGTTTAGGTATATCTTCAATCCTGTTAATTGTATTAAAAATATAAGGTAGGTGAAATTAAAGTAAAAATGCTACTACATTTGAAAATAGTATAAATTGAATAGCAAAGGAAATTTCACACATATATATATATATATATTTGATTTACTGAGTCGCAAGGGATTCTGAATTGTTTAAAAATAAGTGCAGAAGACTCAAAAGTACAAATCAACTGAGTAACTTATCCTTTCCCTTTTTCTTGTTTCCCAATACAAATTACAAATGACAAGAAAGTGCTGAGTCTCTGTCCAACATAACAAAAATTGTCTTTACTCCTAATACTTTTTTTTTTGTTCACTCTTTGACAAAGATCATATTCTGCATTCTAAGTTTACTACAAAGTTCCTACTTAATGCCCCTCTTTTGCCACTGGGCATGAAATAACTAGACAGAAACAGCCTGAGATGCTTTTTTCCAAGGAATATTTAATGGAATTGAGGAGAAGGGCACATGACACGTTACATTGGGGGTGCAAGCAAGTAGGTACTGCAGCAAAAAAGGGCTTCATTTATGGAAGAATGTTTAACTTTCCTTCCCATTGCCACAATCCACAGAAATGCTGAGTCAGTGAAAGGAACACAGTTCCCAAAGAGAACAAAAACATAGCTCACCAAAGTTATTAGAACAGGAAGCAACTGCGCTAAGCAGTCATTCTGAAGTTAACAACCAGAAACTAAAACAATCTATGAGTAGTAATGAGATTCCTGTGGCAAGAACAAGACATCATGTTGCAAAAATCTTGAAGCAAGACAATGTAGGACACCCAAGAGTATCCTTAGGAAGTGGAAAACAAGCTATTGCAAACCAAGAACTGTATGCCTAGCCAAGGTGATTAGAATCATCACAAGCTGTTTAGAGGGAGGAACGTGATAAAGATATTTTTAAACCTACTCTTTGCTAACATTCATATCTACCTTATCTCTGATAAATTAAACATCTTGGCCTTCCTTAACAATATCCAGTTTTTTTGATGTGCCTTTGTGAGCATCAAACTCCAATTACAAATCATTACTTTGTGTCTTCCAACCAGACAAGAACCTCTCTCAGTCTTTACTTTCTGTTGTTTGTATTATGAAACTGGCTTTTTTTAAAATTTCCAAATACAAAACTATCATATTTAATGTGCTTTCAGAAATTTCCAACACCCATCTTCACCACTGACCTTGCAGTAGACTTTGTGACCCCAGGCAGGTACAATTTCTATCCAAACTTTTATTGCCAACATAGAATATAACACCCGGTGCTCAAAAATGTTTGATCAGAGGAAGAAGGCATAGGAACAGGAAGTCAAGACTCAATATTATTGAAAACACCTTGGCCAAAGCTAAAAGTATGAATTCTTCAAAATTTTGTGACTGCCTAAAGCCATACAAATGAGGACTCAGTAATGTGGGTGTTATGGAATTCTTGAGGTAGTGTTTAACAATATATTTAAAAGAAAAATACACCTAACTGAAGATGTGAGAGGTTTTGCTGCAAGCCTACTCCCCACAAGATGTGGAGCTGCATCTAGACTATCAATGCAGGCATCAAGGAGCTTCCAATAAAAATGAAAGAAAGGTCCATGTAAAGTTAAGTCCATATCATTTTCCCAGCAGATTAATATTTAATGGAGATCATCGTTTATACTTTAGAAATATGATACGTAAACTACTAAATCCTATATTGATTTTTAATCTGAAGGTGAAGGTAATATGAACAACAAGGTTCCCCCACAGATTGTTCTTTAAAGTAAATAACAACTATTTACCAAAAAAAAAAAATAATAATAGAGTAAGAAGAACAAGTCAGAAAATATGTTTCCTCCCAAGTTCTGCTATCAATTACCTGCCTGAAATTGGCCTGCTTATCATTTGAAAAATAAGTGATTGGGAGGAGAAATCTGTCATATCTCCTTACCTATAATCTTTGAAGAGTCTATGAACATGACATATGATCAAAATCCTGATTCTATAACTCTGTCTAAAGCATGTCTATTCGGAGATGGAAGAATGCATATTTTAATAAAGACATAGAATTCAGCAGAGAATCTATAGGAATTAAAACAAATTTCCACTTAAGCATAGAAGATTGGTCATATATATTTGTCTTTTTACTCCAAAAGCACTTCTAAATTGATGGTAAAAAATTACAAAGTATACATCTTCAAAGCCAAACAAAAAATGAATGGGAGCAAAACCATCAGTGAACAAAAGATTTTAGCAAATATTTGGAAGGTAACAAGCTGATAAAATGGTAAACTTTTCAGAGACAAGAAACTTAAAATGTATTATAAAAGCCAAAAGCAATTAAAAACAAACTGATTTGCCTTTTGGAAACTGTAAGTTCCAAGGAGAGTTGTAAATGACTTATGAATCTGAAAATAGGGTGATAAAATAGAAAAATTTCGTACAGAGAAACTGGACTCTCAGGTCCCTTCCAACAATTGCTGACCCCCAAAATGAGAAAATGATAGAGTTTAAGTCATCCAAAAATGCAAAATATTTACTTACTATGCGTGTCACAGTACAAATCAATTAAAGAGAGACAGTCCAAGAAAACGGAATATTTATAGCATAGAAAATAAGATATTTAACAAAGTGAAAGGCGAACAAGAGGCCTAGGAGGGCAATTATAAAGCATTCCTGAGGAGACACCAGCCCAAAAAGAATGAGTTGGGTAGACAGTTCCAAAGAGGAGGTCTCCAAAAGGAAAAATGGTTTTGATAGATGATATGCTGTTTAAGTATAAGGGAAAAAAAGCGTAAGTAGACAGGTGACATATATATACACATACATATACACACACACACACATATATGACTAGATACATTAAAAATTATGAAGTTAAAAATATCTGTAATGATAATGAAAGAAAAACCTGAGCAAGAAAGGAAATGAAATGACAATATACCCTTCACCCTGCATTGAATAATTACTGTTTTCTCGAGTGACAGTCATCCTCATTTCTCCTTTCTTAACTAAGGAGAACATGTTTCTCATCTTCCAATTTATCATGAATTAAATATTGGTAAACTAATAAATGTATCTTTTATACAAAGATACCACAAAACTTTCCTTGGTGTTGATTTACAAGGATGCTATACATCCAGGTTAGGGACCAGGGTCAGGTGGAGGATGATAGATTCTTGCCAGACTTTAGCATCTATTTGCTTTTTTCTTTAAAGATGGTCACAAAGGGAAAGAAGGAAGGAAGGAAGGAAAAAAGGAGGAAGAGTGGAAAGGAGGGAGGGGAGGTGTGGGAGGGATGGATGGAGGGAAGAAGAGCAAAACATAATTGAAGATTTCATATTCAGGTTGTTTTTCTAATGCATGGTGTGTGTGTGTGCATATGTGTATGTTCATGATGTATTATGAATGTGTGAATTCACATACCAATGATAATTTTATGAAAATAAAGTAATTTATAATAATTATATCTGCAACATTGTGGAACAATAATTAATCTTAGAATCTTGAGGTTCCCTATTGGGCAGGTAGTGTGTGCAAAGGTACAAACAGTTTCCTAAGAATAGGTTATGGTGGGGATTCTTTGGAAATAAAATTTCACAATGAGTATTTGTTCTTATAAATGGCTATTCTTCCTCCTGAATAAAGGGATGTGCAGAAAGAATGAGTACTGTTTAAGGAAAGAAGAGGAAAACATCATGTTAGATGGGGTAAAGTAGAGACATACTCTTCTCATTTGCTAGCTGCCAGAATGCAACACACCAGAGATGGATTGGCTTTTAATAAAAAGGTATTTATTTCCTTAGCTCTTCAGAGGAAAGGCAGCTAACTTTCAACTGAGGTTCTTTCTTACGCAGGAAAGCACAGGGTGATCTCTGTTGGCCTTCTCTCCAGGCCTCTGGCTTCCAACAACTTTCCCTGGGGTGATTTCTTTCTGCATCTCCAAAGGCCTGGGCTGAGCTGCGAGTGCTGAAGTGAGGTATGCTGAGCTGCTTGGGCTGTGCTACGTTGAGCTCCCTCATTTAAGCACCAACCAATTAAATCAAACATAATTTATTGCAGCAGGCACGCCTCCTAGCTGACTGCAGATGTAATGAGCAACAGATGAAGTTCACGTCCCATTGGCTCATATCCACAGCAACAGAACTAGGCACCTTCACCTGGTCAAGTTCACAACTGAATCTAACTACCACACACACCATAAAAATGAGAGGTCTAACAGAGAAACAAGGAGGAAATTCCACTTATTTCCAATCATGCAAAATTTTATCATTATTTATATTAGATTATATATTGAGGCATACATAATAATGGAGACACCACAAAAGAAAATTATATAGAAACTTAGGATGGTATTTGGGAACCTGTTTAAATATCACTGCAGAACACAAAGACTCCCTTGACAATTGTCCAGTCTTGACTCTCATCCAGTCACCACCGCTGTGGGAACTAGCTCTGTCCCCTGAAAGAGATATCTCCTAGCAGCCACCTGATGGGCCTCACTCCCTCTCTCTGCTCATGTACATCACACTTTCAACATGGGATTTCCATGTTGGAAGTGCCAGTATCCACGCAGGGATTGTGAAGGAGGTAATGGATCAGGGAGATAATTCCTCAGAGGGTTAACATTTGACCAGTGGGAAGCAGAGACTGACGTATACATTTTCCCCTTGACTCCCACAAGAGATAGTCCAAAGATACAGTTTATGTGGTTTCTCAGAGGATGTTCTTATAAAATCAAGCAATTAGTCGCTCAGTTATAACAAGAAACTTTGCATTGACTTTACCTTCTCCCCTATCTCACCTCCCTTATCTCAGTCCAGTTTAGTTAGGATTATACTCTCTAATCAAATATTTGAGCAAAAGCTTATTCCTTAAACCCTGATTTGTAGGGAAGGTTAACCTGATTGATACCAGAAATGACCCTAGAATGGCTTGAGTACCTTGGAGTTGTAGTACTCACCCAGCTGACAATATGGACCAAATTGCTGGTTGTAAATTGTATAACAATAGCGCCTGTCAAGCCCTCGGGTCCTGATTTCTAAAGCTTTGTCCTTAGTCTATTGGAATGAGGTACTCATGAGGGTGAACTGCAGAGTTATTCAGGGGCAATGGTTTTCATTGTATGAGAATAAGTGATAATTATAACCAACCTGGGAGTGAACTAGCTATTTTATTTTGGGGGGTGGGGGGCAGGGGTGGCACTATAGGCAGGCTCTGGGAATCAAATCCCGGTCTCCAGCTCGGCAGTCAAGAATTCTGAACTGGCTATTGTTAACACCATGGGAACAACTTTAAAAAGAAAATAATAATATTGGAGGGCCAATTCCCAACTAAAGACATGCTGTGATAGCCAGAGATGGAAGTTTTTGTGGAAACTCTCTTTTCCTGAAGCTCCAGAGCAAACTATATTGAAAATCAGACACAAGATAAGAATGAACATGCTGGAAGAGACATGGAATTCATAGACACGACTGCGATTTCGTAAGTAACAGAGAGCTCCAGGGTTCTTTGGGTAGACACTCTGGAGAAATTTAGCCAGAATCTCCAGAAATCTCCACTTCAAAAAAGTAAACTCTTCTACTTTGCTAGAAATGAATAGATTTCCTTTTTCTGGAAGCAATCAATAGCTTTCCATGAAGTAAGAGCTATAGATGGCAAGATTTGTTTTCTACCAAATCTGACCATCAGCTCCCTACAATAATTCAAGTAGAAATACAGAATTTTCTTTGATTCAGTTCTGAGGAAAGGGTCAGAACTTACATGACCTGAGAACAGACTGACTGACTTTGACCCCTGAAAGGGCCCAAAGGACACCTCCCTCATTGGGGCCACAGGAAATACACAGGTAAGATAGGCACTTCCATCTTTGAGAAGCTCCATTCTCTTTTGTGTGGAGCTGTCGGTGGAGTTGATTGCCATGAAACTTCAGTTCCATAACATTCCACATAAACTCCTTTTTATCTGGTTGTTTCTGAAGAATCTGGTGTTTCCATGAAACTCTCATGGAACTGGTATAAATTAAGATTATGGGACTGTGGAATGGTGGAGGCCAGGTAACAACACTTAACTTTGAGAGGGAGAGTGACGTAAATAACCCTCATGGGCCAAAAAACCTGAGTGAAAGTCAGTGTGCGTAGAAGACTGGAATGTGTGACATGATAGGTCATAATATTCCTTGTGGCAGGTAGACAAATAGCAAACTCCTGTTGCCTGAATTTTATAATGAAAAAATCAGGAGCTGGCAAAATTTCTGAAATTCATGGTCCTTCATGCAGTCCATGCATCCAAAGCCAAAATTTTGAGGTGTCCAGTTTCCCTTGAGGAATAATCTCACATCACCACCACAAGTACATATGAAAATTTTTCTTCCAACCCTTCCTTTTGGAAATGAGCATTATTTTCTAGGGTATCTCTGCTCTAGAAAAATGGAATTCCTATAATTGTATTATTTTAAAATAATGTTAAATAAAATATAGCATCTAAGCTGACACTGATATGGAGACCCAAAACACCAAATTCATCCTCCTTTATCATGGAACAGGTGAAAAAAAATTATGTTGGGACCAAGTTGGTCTTAAAAGAGGTTCAAGTTTTTTTTCATTCTCTGATGTTATAAATGATATGACTATACTTGGTAACTGGTATAGGTACTAGATCTTTTGAAAAAGAGACATTCTGAGAGAAAAGGTAAAATGAAAATCCTGAAACCATCCTCTAAGATGGGAAATCAGAAGCAATACTGTATCTGGGAAGGAATTTTATCACCATCAGAGACTTAAAGTATTCACAAGTGTTAGTCCCCTATATATCTCCATTGAATAAATCTACCAAGACCCTATAAAACCAAACACATTTTATAGATGAGAGTGTACTGTTAGAAATTTAACCATATGACAGCTGCCTGCAGCTGCTATGCCAGATATGGTCATTTTGATGGACTTGATAATCACATTCTTTAAATTTAAATTTAGAACTAGAACTCAACAACAAAAAGACAAACAACCTAATTTTTTAAATGGGCAAAGGACTTGAATAGATATTTCTCCAAAGATATACAAATGAACAATAAGTACATGAAAAGATGATTAACATCATTAGCCATTAGGAAAATGCAAATCAAACCTACAATGAGATACCCTTTCACTCACTAGAATATCTATTTTTTAAAATGAAAAATAGAAAGTGCTGATGAAGATGTAGAGAAATGGCAACATTTGTATAATGTTGGTAGGAATTGGAAGCTATGGAAAACCACTTTGGAGTTCCTCAGAAAGTTAAGTTTAACATTATTATTTGACCCAGCAACCCCAAGTCTAGCTATATGCCCCAAAGAATTGAAAACATTTTCAATGAAAAGAATCGAAATACCTTGAACAGGTATTTGCACACTGATGTTTATGGTGGCAGTATTCACAATTGCCAATACAGGGAAGTAACCCAAATGTCCATCAATGAAAAATTGAATAAACAAATCAGATATATACATAGAATACAATATGATCTAACATAAAAGGAATGAAGTTTGATGCATGCCACAAGATGAATGAACCATGAAGACGTCAAGTTGAGAGAACTAGACCATACACAAAGCACAAATACTATATGATATCACTTACATGAAACAATTAGAATAAACAAACTCACAGAATCAGACATTAGTATACAGGTTACCAGGGGCATTGGTGGGAGTGGGGAATGGGAAGTTAATGTTCAAATGAAAGTCAGTTTTTATCTGGAATTATAGAAAAGTTTTGGTAACCTATGGTGGTGACAATAGACATCACTGTGAATGTATTTAACTCCACTGAATTGTAAACTTGAAAGTAGCTAGAATGAGTAATTTTAGATTATAGTATGTTTTCAGAATTAGAGTTATACAACACAAAGAATGAACCCTAAGGTGAACTATGAACCATAGTTAATAATATGATTTTAATAATAATGTTTCATGAATTGTAACAAAGATACCACAATAACGCAAAATGTTGGTAATAAATAAAACGTGGTGGGAGGCATGGTATAGAGTACAGGAACTCTGTATTACTGCATGATTTTTCTGTAAATTTACAACTACTCAAATAAGGGACTGAAACCAAAGGTTTACTCTTGAATTTGGACTTTATTTTCATAAGGAATTCTCTTTAAAATGGAAATAATGTTAAGGGAGGTTTAAAGGAGAATACTCAATCAGAACAGGGATCTACTCAATGACTCCTGAAAAAAGGGCAGAAGATCTAAAAACATCTGCCTTAGCTGTTATTTCTTTGATCTTTACCTTCTTCTCTTATAGCTAATGAACTATTATAACTTAATAAAGATTAATTTACATGTGAACAATAATTAAATCAATCCAAGTGATCCTGGAAAAATAAACCACAGGGAAAGGTGAAATTTGAAGGTGATTATGTAAGAGCATGAGATTGTAAAAGATGTTACTCAAGAAAGGTAAGGCTTAGGCAAGTCACACTGAGTGATACTGTGCCGCTAAATGGCAGAGAAAGAGATTTGCACAGTTGGATACCAGAGCAGTGAAAGAATCGTAGAGGTTTTTCACACTAAGAAATTGTCTGATAAATGTCTTTGCCCTGGACAATTCTATCACACGGTCAAAGAGATTCAAATATCAACTACAATGAAATCCACTCTTTACTCATAGCAATCTCGCAAATAAAGAAATCAGTGAAGCATCAGTTTCCAGTTAAAACTTAGGACAATGTGGAAAGCCTAGGAAGCAAAAACTATCATTTATTGTCTCGTTGTACAAAACTAGAACAGGCTTTAATTAAGGTTTCCATTTCTTCTCCAACTTACTTTGGACATAAACATAAAACTGAAGACTTTTCCTCATCAAAACTCCTTAAGGAAGGACTTTAAAAAAGCTGATTCCAAGAAACAGGACCCATAAATATATACATACACACCCAAATAAATCCATATATATGTTTATTTTTTAGCTACTAAAACAAATACCTTACAATGGATTGACTTAACAACAGGGATTTATTGACTCACATTTTCAGAGGCTAAAAGGCTTGCTTCCTCCCTGTGTCAGTATCTTCTGGCTGGCTGGCAATCTTTGGGGTTCCTCAGCTTTTCTCTCATATAGCAATGCCCATGGTAACATCTTCTTCTTTCTCTTCCAAATTCTATTTATTTCCAGCTTCTGGCTTGTCCCTACCATTTTTCTCATTCAGTCTGACTTTCACTTTGCTTATATAGGATTCCACTGATACTGATTAAAGCCCAACATAATTCAGTTGGGACACATATAAATTGAAGCAGTATCATGAAGAGATCTTTCTTACAATGGGTCCACATCCACAAATAAGAGAACCAAAACAAAGAGCATGTCCAACCTGGGGTATACAGTCTGAATCCACCATTATATATATACACACACACACACACACACTATATAATATAAATATATATATATGTATATATATACAAATAATATAAATATATATGCATATACATATATATACACTATATATAATATGGATATATATGTATATAGGTGTGAAGATACAACTTTGTATGTGAGGCTATCTATCCATCTATCTAAACACACAGTAAAATATTGAGTGTAAATTACTCCACAATGGAGTAAATAATTTCTTTTGGAAATCAGTTTATTTAAAATGTACTTTGTTTAATGGAATCCTACAGTGAATCTTTGTGTCAATCACATTCTCTATGAAGGAATTGCTTGGATGATAATTGACATTTTGATAAATCAAGGGATTTTCCCATTAGGATTTAAAATCAGATCACATTTTAAAATATTTTATACAGTAAATATGTCCTTATTAAAGTAGCTATAAAAATAGCTATCTAGAAGTAGTTAGCATGAAAGTGTGAAAAATATCATGAAAATGTGAAAAGACCAAATCTGCCAGAAGGCTTATATTTTATGGGTTTCAATTTCTTGTGGTAATATTCTCCAATGAATCATATCAGCAAGATATTTCTTTTAGATATTTTCTAAAAGAAAAAATTAGAGGTTGCAAAAAAAATAGATTATATGAGCTATTACAGATGTCACTGTAGGTGAAATGAAAGCAATTTTCTCCACTGAAATGGATATACACAGAAACAAATCCTAAAGGAAAAACATAAAATAGAGAAGGGATCAAATAATAACTGATATTAACTAGATTTAGGAACTTTGAAGTGGTTCAGATTATAGCAGAAATATGTTATATAAATTATATAATGATAGTAAACCCACTGATCACACAGAGTGGGAAATAAACCAGATCTTTTCATGACTTTTTCTTGATGGGTTCTTATGATGTTCATCTTGTCAAATAAGATGTTATAAATTAATGACACTGAAATTTCATTTAAAAGTATTTCATTTCTTTAAAAAAGGAGATGCTAGAAAAAATAAATGCAAATTAATTTTAGCTAATCTTAAAAGATTTATAAAGTTCACATGGTTATTGTATATCTAGCTATAAAGGCATGGAATTTTTGTTATAATTTACATACAATAAAGTGCACAGATTTTAAGTAAACATTTTAATGAATTTTAACAAATGAATACATCCAGAGATACAACACTCCATTCAAATTCTATAATATACATATAATCTCAGAAATTCTTCTCATCTCCCTTTCAGTCAAGTCTACCCTACTAATCTCTGTAGAGGAAGCCATTTGTCATGATATATATTACCATAATTGGATCAAAATAGGACTTCATATAAGTAGAATCATTTACTGCATACTATTTTGCATCTGGCTTCTTTTGTACATTGCATTTTCTGAGATTCAGCCATATTTTTACATGTATCAACTGTTTGCCTCTTTTTCTTGCCAAGTATTATTACATTATCACAGTTTGTTTATTCATTTACCTGATAGTGACTTTGGGGTTGTTTCACATTGGGGCTACTATGAATAATGCTTTCAGGCACACTTATGTACAAGTCTTTTTGAGTACAGATCATTTCATTTCTATTAGAAAATTTCTAAGAACAAAATTGCTGAGACATTTTTAATTTTATAAGATACCACCTAATTATTTTACAAAGTAATTGCAATATTTTACCCCCTAAATGTAATATACGATATGTTCAATTCCTCTAAATTCTTGCTACCAGTTGATATTATAACAACTTAACAATATAGGAGGATATGTAGTAATGTGTCATTGTGGTTTAAATTTGCATATCTCTGATGACTAATGATGATCGCTTTTTCATATTAGCAGTGTAGACTTGACTGAAAAGGGGATGAAAAAACTTTCTGACATTGTGAGAATATTCTATAATTTGAATGGTATGCTATATGTCTGGATGTATTTATTTGTTAAAACTCATTAAAATATTAAATAATAAATAATTGTTAGTTAATACTTGGGGATAGAACCAAGAGAGGAAGGCAATTCTAAAGAATAGAGATATTACAGGTTTAGAGGGCAGCCACTACATCTGGACCTGATGCAAAGGAAAAAATTTGCAAGAGGGTATGTGTCATGGCCAGTTTCATGTTTCAACTTGGTCAGGTGGTGGTACCTGTTTGTCTGGTTGGGCAAGTGCTGGCCTGTCTTTCCTATAAGGACATTTCATAGAATTAAATCATGATCAATCACGTCGGCTAAATCCACAGCTGATTCCATTTATAATCAGCCAAGGGGAGTGTCTTCTTTAATGAGTAATGCTTAATCTAATCACTGAAATCCTTTTAAGGAGGAATCAGAATAGACAGGTTCTCTTCCGGCTTCGGCTGGCAAGCCTCTCCTGTGGAGTTCGTCCAGACCCTCCATCGGAATCATCAGCTTCACAGCCAGCCTTACAGATCTTAGACTCTACGTTCCCACGGTTATATGAGACTCTTTTATAAATGTTTTATTTATGAATATTTCCTGTTGATTCTGTTTCCCTAGAGAATCCTAACTAAGACAATATGCCCAGGCAAAGATTCAGGCCCTCTTGGAGAGTGAGTGGCTGTGCCCACTCAATGGCAGAGAAATTCAGTCATGTACTGTAAGTGAGAACTGACAAAAAGAAGGCTCCTGCTGAAGCACAAGTGCAACTCAACTGGAAGCTGGTTACAATGCCAGTGAAATTACCTAGGAAACCAAACACCAGGATGCTGGTAAGCCTTGCTGTATAGTTACACCCTGGAGACTGCAGAATCTCACTGACAAGACACTGACGGCTGCAGGGTTACTTTCTGTAAATTCAGTACCTCTAGATGTTCTACATGCCACTGGCATCAGCTTGCTGCAGGAGCATGTGAGAAAATGAACACTGAAACACGTTATAGAAACTTCTTCCTGTAGAGTCCCTCCAGCACCATACACTGACAAAGTTTAATATTGTTTCAGCTGGAAAAGGAGAAGTATTTAAAGGATCCAGCTCCAGTAACATAAAGAAGGACAAAAAGGTGCATTTGGACCTGAGGCAGGATGCTGATAACTAGCACAATGACCAAGTGATATACTTTCCTTTAAATAACCATATGATGCAGCAAGGGCAAATCTAAGATCCAAATGAAAATCTTTTAAAACCTTGATACTTATAGAGTTGTGTTAGCATTTAACAATAAATAAAAAGTTTTAAGAAATAAATGGTTCTAGACTTATTGAATCAATCTACTTAAAGCAAACATGTTAAATACCTACTATAAGAAAAGCACACTTCCAGATGCAGTGACTTAGTTAATTTCTCTTCCTTCCTTTCTCCATTTGCCTTTCAGAATACTTCACTCGCCATATTTTCTTCTCATCTCTGTGACCACCCTTCTTTGATCATTCATCTCCCTGACCTTTACCTTTGAATAACTCTATGAATAGTTCACAGATTCCTACTAAGTTTTATCTCCTCTACCTACCTTGATATCACAATGATTCATAACTTTCCTATGAACTACATGCATTGATTCAAAAGTTTTTAACACCAACCTTGTCTTATCTCTTCAACCCTTAACTCCTGTACACAACAGACTGCTTAATATCACTGATCAGACTTCTAATAAACATCTTAAACTTAAAATATATAACTCCTGATTTCCTCCATTATAATGGGTATTCTATCCTTCCAATTGTTCAGACCAAAAACGTTGGTGTTACTCTTGATTTTTCTTTTTCTCTTACATGACAAATGATAAATCGGCTAATCTTGCTTTCAAAATGCATTCAGAATTTGACCACTGTTCACCAGTTCCGTTGATGCGCTTCACCTCTCCAGTTCCAAACACCACTGTTTCTGGCCTGGTTTATATATATATATATATATATATATATAGCTTTCCAACCTACCACTCTACTTCTTAACCTCCAGGGAAGCTCTTTTCATCACAAACAGAGTTTTCTTTCAGATTGCATCACACCTTTCTTCAAATCATACAGGAACATCCCATTACCTTTGGAGTAAGAGTAGCAGTGACTGGCAGCAAAATGTCATAACTACACAATGTTCTATGAAGCCCTCTACAATCTTTGAGACCCATTGTGTTGGTTTGAAGCTGTTTTGTACCCTAAGGGACCTGCCCTCTCTCCGTATTCTCCTTCAAGCTTCCCCCCAACTTGACATTTATCACTTTCTAATATACAATATAGTATATTCATCTTGTAATGTTTATCCCCTCCACTAGAATCCAAATTCCAAAAGAGAAAGGATTTTTTTTCTGTTTCATTCCATTTTTGTTTTTTTTTAAATTTCAAGAGCCTACAGCTGTACCTGGTATTTAGTAGTGTATAACAAAATTCTGCAAATGAATGTTAAATGGAATGCTATAAAGTGTATGTTGTAAACCATATATGATATCCTTGTCATTTTGAACCTTCATTTTAGAAATCCTGCCTGAAACAACGACCACAGTGAGCCCCTTTTGGATTAGGTAGATGAATTAGCCAAAATGTGATAAATCTCAAATAATCTGCATTAAGAATTCTGAGTTTAAAACTCTCACTAAATATGCCACTAAATGGTTTATTTGAAATACAAAGTCATAATATCTAAATACAAACTCTTACTTTATTTCCTATTTCCATTAATGAAATCACTATGCTCTCAGGGACCTGTGTTCAAAATCTAGTAATATTGCCACTTCATCTAAAATACATTTAATCTTTTGTCTCTGTTTTAGATATATTTCTGCAGGAATTTGGTTTTAAGTAGAAATACATTAAGTATGACTTGTATCGTGGAGAAGTCTTGGGAACAGTCTTATAAGAGAATATTGGAAATATGAAAAAGTTAAAATGTGGTGCAGTTGCAGGAAAGAACTCAGGGAATCTATGAGGAGCTCTGGAGATAGAATGGCCTTTGTATTACCCCCTCAATATAGCACAGTCATTGAAGGGGTGCCTAATCACAAAGAAGGAAAATAACCTTTGATGAAGTAGCTCCCTTTGACTAAGGACAATTTCCAGACAACTTGGCTTCAAGTCATTAATGGCTAGGCTCAAATAACCATTGAGCACATCTTTCATCCTTTTACCTACCACTTTGTTGGTCCATATGATTTCCTTCATTGCATGATCCAACCCTCATTCCTGAGAGTTCTGAACCTCTGGTCACCATACCCTACCTATGCCAAGACTGCTTCATTTGCTTATTTACTATTAAAATAGGGCACAGAGGCACACCCTAGAGCAGGGGTCAGTAAACCACAGCCCACAGCCAAATCCTGCTCATAAATGTTTTATAAATGAATTTTTATTGGAACACAGTCATGAATCTTCTATGGCTATAGCAATGAATAATTTCATGTGTCACTACTAGGTTATGGTCAAGAACTGGTTCTCCAGTTTATTGGTCAAGCAAGTACTGGCCTGATTGTAACCTTGAGAATATTTCATAGATGGATTTGCATCCATAATTACTTGATTGTGTCTACAATCAACAAAGGAGATTACCCTCAGAAAGGTGGGGAACACCTTCATACAATCAGTTGGAGGTTTTATAAATCAGAACTGAGGATTTCAGAAAGCAGAGAGAAGAATGTCTATATAACCTCCAGTCAGCCAGCTTCACCTGGGAAATATGGGTTTGCCAGACTTCAGCCTCACCTTATCAAAGCAGCTTGCAACCTGCCTTATGGAATTCATACTTTCCAGCTCCTAAGGTTGAATGGGCCAATTCATTACAAAGAATCTACTAATTTATGTATTCATTTATTTATTTATTTTACATATTTATTTATTCTTCTTTTCTGAATAACATAGACTTTTGTATCAGAAGGGGTTCTTGAGAAACAAAATCTTAAGGATGAGATTTCTAAAGTGGCTGTGGGGTTTTTGGAATTGGTTCTTAAAGATGATTAGATTTAAAAGCTTTAGTGACACTGTTTCAGTGACCAATAGGCTAATTACAGTCTGTTCTAGTTCGCTAGCTGCTGGAATGCCATATACCAGAAATAGAATGGCTTTTAAAAAGGAAAATTTAATAAGTTGCTAGTTTACAGTTCTAAGGCCGAGAAAATGTCCCAATTAAAACAAGTCTATAGAAATGTCCAATCTAAGGCATTCAGGGAAAGATACCTTGGTTCAAGATGGCCAGTGGCATTCAGAGTTTCCCTCTGAGCTGGAAAGGCACAAAGTGAATGTGACGGCATCTGCTGGCTTTCTCTTCAGGCCTCTTGTTTCATGAAGCTTCCAGGGAGGTGTTTTCTTCATCTCCAAAGGTTGCTGGTTGGTGGACTCTCTTCTTCATCGTTCTGTGGTGTTCTGAAGCTTTCTCATGCCTGTCATCAACCTGCCATCTTTCTCTGCTCTCTCAGAATCTACAAAAATGTCTCTTCCTTTATAGGATTCCAGTATACTAACCAAGACCCAAGTAGAATGGATGGAGACACATCTCCACCTAATCAAATTTAATACCCACAATTGTTTGAGTCACATTTCCATGGAGATAACTTTATCAAGCTTCCAATCTACAATACTGAATAGGAATTAGAAGAAATGGTTGCTCCCACAAGAGTGATCAGGACTAAAACATAGCTTTTCTAGGGTACATAAATGTTTTCAAACCAGCACATAGTCCATGGTGTGATTTGGCAATAGAGAGATGCAAAATATCACCATTAGTTGCTTTTATGCAGATGCTTATATAAGGCAAATCTCATAAAAACACTGTATTTGATACTTAGCACACATTTTGTCAAGTTAAATGTATAGTGAGATTGGATGATGATTCAGTTTGCTAAAGTTGTCAGATGCAATACTCCAGAAATGGACTGACTTTTACAAAAGGGATTTGTTAAATTACATGTTACATTTCTAAGGCCATGAATATGTCCAAATTAAAGCACCAACAAGAGGATACATTCCCTCAAAATAAGCTGATCACGTCCAGGTTTTTATGTCACAGGGAAGGTACATGGCAACATCTGCTGTCCTTCTCTCCTGGCTTCTGCTTTCAGATGGCTCTCTCAGCTCCTTCTGCATCCCCAGACATCTTTGTCTTAGTTTCTTCTCTATGTCCACTGAGTCAGTTCTGAGTTCTATCTTATAAAGGACTCCAGAAAGGATTAAGACCCACCTTGAATGGGCAGAGTCACATCTCCATGGAAACAACTTAATCAAGAGGTCCCACCCAACAATAGGTCTGCCCCTAGAAGATAGGATTAAATGACTATGGCTTTTCTGAGGTCCATAACAGTTTCAAATCAGCAGACAAATTTCCCAAATTTCTAGATAGATGTGTTAATGAAAAGGATGAGGTCAAGTCTTCAAATTCCCAGTCCAAGCACTGCATGAGTGACATGAAAGTTTCTATGTGTGCTCTAAAAGAAACTCTTATTTCTTATAGCTGCCAAGTTAAGGTTTCTGAAAAACAAACTCAAAGTCTCATCATGCAAATACCTGACTTACAACACACATTGAATTCCTAACCTTACAGGGTTCCTCCTTTTAAAGTGAGGGCATTGACTGGAAATAATGGAATCCTAATATTGGAATGGAACTGTGTGGGCTGATTGTGATGAAGGTGGGGAAATTGAACCTTTAGAATCTGCTGAATCTTCTTTGCCAGAAAAAATTCTAATTCACTCCCCCAAGGAAGCAGACCTGCCAGAATCATCTGAGGAGACTAATTCTGTTTTTCTGGAAAAACCTGTAATGGAGCCACCTGAGGTAATTGACTTACAAGACACTGCTAATTCCTCTTAGGATCATTTCCACAATGACTGGTTCCAGACATATAGCTAGACTGAAGTCTCAGCAAGCTTGCAAAAGTAAGGTATAAAATGTGACCCATGAAAAAGAGACACTCCAAGGAATTGTAAGAGTTTTCCAATCAGCAAAGGCAAAATTCAGGGAGATATGTGTGGAAATGGATATCAACAGTGTGGAATAAGGGTGGAAGGAATATAAAGTTGGTTCAGGCTAAACTAAAAGATATGGTTCACTAAACAGAGAATCTGGATTCAATGTTATAGCCCAAGGGGTTATAAAGGATCTATTTGGCTGAAATTTGGATCTAAAATTGACCTACACTAAATAAAGTTGAAATGCCATAACTGCCTTGGGATAATGGAGAAGGTATCCAAAGACTTAGGTACATTGAAATGTTAGAGTTGTTTATCATATAAGACAGGCCCACTCACCCTGGGAATATACAGATGACAAACCTTTTACCACAATTGTGAGAAATGTTTGTTAGAGATGTCTCATCATCCCTGAAAAACTCTATGATCACTCTAATCTGCAGGTCAGGAATTAGAGTGGGAATGGCTGACATTCAAATGAAATCCCTGAGTAAAATGGAGATAATTGGATCCCAGATTGTCAGGAGTCAAGTGGCAGCACTTAATTAACAAAGATAAGGTAGACATGATTAAGATAATTGACAGCAAGGTCAAAGCATTAATCATATTACTCTGACTTGCAGAGACCTATAACATTGGCCAGTTAAGCATGGTATACTTAAAAGTGAAATAGATTGTCAATTTACTAAAATCTTACTTGACTAGTATAAGCAGAAGAGTTCTAGGTCAAGTGAACAGAACAACTTGAATCACAAAAACAGAGTCATGGTCCCTCAATCAATTTCCAGACTTGAGGTTGTTTACCAAATTAGAACCCTTTGATTAATGGGTAGGCTAGGTCTCCTTGAGGAAGGACCCTGCTACACTGTGAAAAATATATACTGTTAATATTTCTCCTAACCTTCCCAAAAGGACCCTAAAAGGACTGTGCATTGGAGAAAAAGAAATGATCAATCATTGGGGGAATTAATGGTCACTGGCTCTGAAATGACACTAATTCAGGAGACCCAAAACATCACTGTGGTCCACCAGTAAGAATAGACATCAAGTGATCAGTGGAGTTTTACAGAGGTCTATCTCATGGTGAATTCAGGTGGTCTCTGAGCCAATGTTGTGGTTATTTCTCTAGTTTTGAAAGACATAATTAGAATACACATACTTAGCAACTGGCAGGATTCCCACATTGGTTCCCTTACATGTGGAATGAAGGTTATTATGATAGGTGTTTTGGCTTGAAGCTGTTATGTACCCCAGAAAAGGTTATGTTCTTTTAATCCATTCCCATGGGTGCAAACCTATTGTGGGTAAGACCTTTTGATTAGGTTGTTTCAATTGAGATGTGACCCACCCAATTCAAGGTGGATCTTAGTCCTTTACTGGATTCCTTTATAAGAGGGTAAAGGACACAGAAAAATCCAGAGAGCTCAGAAACATCAGAGAAGTATGCAGAGACCTGAGAGAGAAAGCCCTGGAAGAGTGAGGAGAGGACCCACAGAGGAAGCCACTGGAGCCAGAGCAGAAGGCAATGAAACCCAAGAGTGTGAGGGGCCAACAGATGCCATCCATGTGCCTTCCATGTGACAGAGGTGTCTCAGATGCAGGCAGAATTTCTTCAGAGTCCAGGTATCATCTTGTTGATGCCTTAATAGGGACATTTTCATGGACTAATAACTGTAAGTTGTATGTTAATAAATTCCCATTGTAAAGGCCAATCCATTTCTGGTGTATTGTATTCCAGCATCTTTAGCAAACCAAACAATAAGAAAGCCAAGTGAAAGCCACTAGAACTACCCCTACCTAGGAAAAAGTAAAGCAAAAGCAATATCACATTACTAGAAGAATTGCAGTGATTAATCTTAAAAGATGCAAGGATGATGATTGCCACCACATCTCCTTTCAACTTTCCCATCTTCCCAGTCCAGAAAGCAGAAATGTCTCAGAAAATGCTAGTAGATTATTTTAAACTTAATCAGGTGGTGGCTCCAATTGCTACTTTGTTCCAGATGTGATATCAATGTGTTGGCAAGTCAATGCATGTCCTGTTACATGGTAGGCAGCTCTTGATCTGGAAAATGTTTTTTAAATCCCAAAACCTATTAGAAAAACCACCAGAAGCAGTTTATTTTCAGCTGGCAAGACCACCAATACACCTTCCTATCCTACTTCAACTCCTCATCCTGATGTTATAATCTAGTCTGCAGAGAACTTGATCATCTCCTTCATCCATAAGACATCACAGTGGTCCATTACATTGATGATAATATGATGATTGAACCTGGTGTATTAGTTAGGGTTCTCTAGAGAAACAGAATCAACAGGGAACACTTGCAAATATAAAATTTATGAAAGCGTCTCACGTGACCGTAGGAACGCAGAGTCCAAAATCCACAGGGCAGGCTGTGAAGCCGATGACTCAGATGGCCTGGATGAACTCCACAGGAGAGGCTCACCAGCAAAAGCAGGAATGGAACCTGTCTCCTCTGAGTCCTCCTTAAAAGGCTTCCCATGATTGCATTTAGCATCACTAATTGCAGAAGACACGCCCCTTCGGCTGATTACAAATGGAATCAGCTGTGGATGTAGCTGACGTGATCATGACCTAACCCTATGAAATGTCCTCATTGCAACAGGCAGGCCAGCGCTTGCCCAATCAGATGAACAGGTACCACAACTTGGCCAAGTTGACACCTGACCCTAACCATGACAGTCCACCCCTTGTCAACTTGGCACCTATATATATATATATATCACCTTAGACCATACTTAATTTCCAAATGAAAACAAATAAGCACACATTTTTTCTTTTACCTGACAATACTCAACTGTCCTGCATATAACTGGAAAAACACTAAATCTCTCCAGAATAGGGTGCAAATCCTTGGGCAACATTCATTCTTAAACTTGATATCTTACAACTTAAATAGTATAACACGAACAAAACAGCATTACAGTCCTCATTTCTGTAACTGATCACGTGGTCAAAGTTCATATTTATCACTACATTCTTCCACTACCCATTCCATGTTCCCTTTCCCCTCAGCAAGCACTTCAGCTGGCCGTGGTTCTTTGCCTGGTGGGGTGACCCAAACCTTCATTCCTGAAGTTTCAGAGCCATTAGTGGTCCTGCCTGGATTGTGTTGTTGCAGTTTTCCATTGATTTTAATCACAGGGCATGGTAGTACTAATAGATGCCCCAGGGGATCTCCTATATTCCAAGAAAACTCTTCTTTACCTCCATTATGTAGTTGCAGTCCTACTTCCTTCTGATAGACAGGGTCAATTACCCCAGACAATAATGTAATCCCCTTCTTGGTGTGTTGATCCAGAGGCATAAGTAGCCCAAAGTGACCAGGTGGCAATCTTAACTTCCAGTTCAGTGGTATCACTGTTGTTTCTCCTGGAGAAAGCACACCCCATTTTGGAACTAAAACCTGTAGACCAGCAGAACTCAGGGTAGCAGGGACAGGAAGCAAAAATTTTCCTAGTGGATCACTAGGAGTAATAGTGAGTGGCACCACACCCATTTCCACCCCTTGGCTCCTGGACCCATGGATCCTGGCTATGGGAGAAACAGCACCATACAGCGGACGCTGATTCAGAGCATACACAGCTTCCTGGAGAACATTACCCCAGCCTTTCAAGTTTTTGCCACCTAGTTGGCACCGTAATTGAGTTTTCAAAAGGCCATTCCACCATTCTATCAATCCAGCTGCTTCTGGATGATGGGGAACATGGTAAGACGAGAGAATTCCATGAGCATGTGCCCATTCCTGCACTTCATTTGCTGTGAAGTGTGTTCCTGGATCTGAAGCAATGCTATGTGGAACACCATGACGATGGATAAGGCATTCTGTAAGTCCACGGATGGTAGTTTTGGCAGAAGTACTGCGTGCAGGGAAAGCAAACCCATATCCAGAGTATGTGTCTATTCCAGTTAGAACAAATCGATGCCCCTTCCATGAAGGGAGTGGTCCAATGTAATCAACCTGCCACCATGTAGCTGGCTGGTCACCTCGGGGAATGGTGCCATATCGGGGGCAGAGTGTGGGTCTCTGCTGCTGGCAGATTGGGCACTCAGCAGTGGCTGTAGCCAGGTCAACCTTGGTGAGTGGAAGTCCATGTTGCTGAGCCCATGTATAACCTCCATCCCTACCACCATGACCACTTTGTTCATGAGCCCACTGGGCAATAACAGGAGTTGCTGGGGAAAGAGGCTGACTGGTATCCACAGAACGGGTCCTCTTATCCACTTGATTATTAAAATCTTCCTCTGCTGAAGTCACCCTCTGGTGTGCATTCACATGGGACACAAATATCTTCATGTTTTTAGCTCACTCAGAAAGGTCTATCCACATACTTCTTCCCCAGACCTCTTTGTCACCAATTTTCCAATTATGGTCTTTCCAAGTCCCTGACCATCCAGTCAAACCATTAGCAACAGCCCATGAGTCAGTATACAAATGCACCTCTGGCCAATTTTTCTTCCATGCAAAATGAACAACCAGGTGCACTGCTCGAATTTCTGCCCACTGGGAGGATTTCCCCTCACCACTGTCCTTCAAGGACACCCCAGAAAGGGGTTGTAATTATGCAGCTGTCCACCTTCAGGTGGTACCTGCATATCGTGCTGAACCATCTGTAAACCAGGCCCGAGTTTTCTCTTCCTCAGTCAATTCACTGTAAGGAACTCCCCAAGAGGCCATAGCTCTGGTCTGGAAAAGAGAAGGTAATGTAGCAGCAGGAGTGGAAACCATGGGCATTTGTGTCACTTCTTCATGTAACTTACTTGTGCCTTCAGGACCTGCTCTGGCTCTATCTCGTATATACCATTTCCATTTTACAACAGAGTGCTGCTGTGCACGCCCAACTTTATGGCTTGGTGGGTCAGACAACACCCAACTCATGATAGGTAACTCAGGTCTCATGGTAACTTGGTGGCCCATGGTTAAGTATTCAGTCTCTACTAAGGCCCAGTAGCAGGCCAAAAGCTGTTTCTCAAAAGGAGAGTAGTTATCTGCAGCAGATGGTAAGGCTTTGCTCCAAAATCCTAAGGGTCTGCATTGTGATTCTCCTATAGGGGCCTGCCAAAGGCTCCAGACAGCATCTCTATTTGTCATTGACACTTCCAGCACCATTGGATCTGCTGGATCATATGGCCCAAGTGGCAGAGCAGCTTGCACAGCAGCCTGGACCTGTCGCAGAGGCTCCTCTTGTTCAGGTCCCCACTCAAAATTAGCAGCTTTTCTGGTCACTCGATAAATGGGCCGGAGTAGCACACCCAAATGAGGAATATGTTGTCGCCAAAATCCAAAAAGACCCACTAGGAATTGTGCCTCTTTTTTGGTTGTGGGAGGGGCCAGATGTAGCAATTTATCCTTCACCTTAGAAGGGATATCTCGACATGCCCCACACCACTGGACACCTAGAAATTTTACTGAGGTGGAAGGCCCCTGTATTTTTGTTGGATTTATCTCCCATCCTCTGACACACAAATGCCTTACCAGTAAATCTAGAGTAGTTGCTACTTCTTGCTCACAAGGTCCAATCAACATGATATCATCAATATAATGGACCAGTGTGATGTCTTATGGGAGGGAGAAACGATCAAGTTCTCTGCAAACAAGATTATGACATAGGGCTGGAGAGTTGATATACCCCTGAGGTAGGACAGTGAAAGTATATTGCTGACCTTGCCAGCTGAAAGCAAACTGTTTCTGGTGGTCCTTACTAATAGCAAAAAAGCATTTGCCAGATCAATAGCTGCATACCAGTTACCAGGGGATGTATTGATTTGCTCAAGCAATGATACTACATCTGGAACAGCAGCTGCAATTGGAGTTACCACCTGGTTGAGTTTACGATAATCCACTGTCATTCTCCAAGACCCATCTGTTTTCTGCACAGGCCAAATAGGAGAGTTGAATGGGGATGTGGTGGGAATCACCACCCCTGCATCTTTCAAGTCCTTAAGAGTGGCAGTAATCTCTGCAATCTCTCCAGGAATACGGTATTGCTTTTGATTTACTATTTTGCTTGGTAGGGGCAGTTCTAGTGGCTTCCACTTGGCCTTTCCCACCATAATAGTCCTCACTGCACAAGTTAGAGAACCAACGTGGGGATTCTGCCAGTTGGTCAGTATGTCTATGCCAATTATACTTTCCGGAACTGGGGAAATAACTACAGGATGGGTCCGGGGGCCCACTGGACCCACTGTGAGATGGACCTGAGCTAAAACTCCATTGATCACCTGGCCTCCATAAGCCCCCACTCTGACTGGTGGTCCAGAGTGACATTTTGGGTCCCCTGGAATTAATGTCACTTCTGAACCAGTGTCTAATAATCCCCGAAATATCTGATCATTTCCTTTTCCCCAGTGCACAGTTACCCTGGTAAAAGGCCGTCGGTCTCCTTGGGGAAGACTTAGAGGAAGGTTAACAGTATAAATTTGTGGCAGTGTAACAGATTTCTCCCCCATAGGGACCTGGCCTCCCCTTCATTCAAGGGTCTCAGGGTCTGTAAACTGTTTCAAGTCTGGAAATTGGTTAAGGGGCCGTGACTCTGTGTTTTTGTAATTCAGGTTAGACTTCTGTTCCCTTGACCTAGAACTCTTTTGTTTATACAGCTCCAACAAGAATTTAGTAGACTGCCCTTCTATTGTATTTCTAGGCACCCCATGATTTACTAGCCAATGCCACAAATCTCTGCGTGCCATATAATTTTGATGCCTCCTTTGAGTTTGTTGTCTATTATAATACCCGCGTCTACCCTGTCTTTGGTGATTAAGTGCTGCCACCTGGCTTCTGCCAACTCGGGATCCTGTCATCCCCATTGTGTTTAAGGATTCCAGCTCAGTGACAGCAGTTCCTACAGTAATATCTGACCTACAGAGAAGTGCAACCACAGAGCTCTTGAGGGATGATGGTGCTAGTCTCACAAACTTATTTCTCACTGTTCTGGTAAAAGGTGCATCCTCTGGACATTCCTGGGGTGTAAGAGCAGGCTTTGCATGATAAATCCACTCTAACATTCCAATCTCTCTCAGCCTCTGGATCCCCTCATCTACATTATACCAGCGCAGTTCTGGCATTTCAACCTCAGGTAATGTTGGCCACCTTTTGATCCATGTTTCAACCAACCACCCAAACAAGCTGTTAACACCTTTTCTAACTGCTCTAGCTATAACATTGAATGCAGAATCTCTGCTTAGTGGGCCCATATAAATAAATTCAGCCTGATCCAGCCTTATATTCCTCCCACCATTATCCCACACTCTTAAAATCCATTGCCACACATATTCCCCTGATTTCTGTCTATATAAATTGGAAAACGCACACAGTTCTTTTGGAGTATAATGTTACCTCCTCATGTGTGATACTTTGTACCTCACCTTTAGGGGCCTGTTGGGACTTTAGTCTACTTATAGGTCTAGAAGAAATGAGGGGTGGTGGGAGTGGGTCATGAAAAGAATTAGAAATATCTTCCAGGCCATTTGCTTCAGGGCCTTCATTTGCAGTTTCATCTGGTGAAACAGGATTAATAACTTTAGGGCTAATCCCTTCAGGAGGAGATTGGGTGGCCAATTCCTCAAGGCAGGCTGGAGGTGGGGTGGCTATGTCCTCAGGGCAGACTATTACAGGGTTATCTAAAGAAGGTTCAGCATGGTCTAGGGTTTCAACCTCACCCCCAACATCATTATCAATCCATATGTCACCATCCCATTTTTCAGGGTCCCACTCCTTTCCAATCAATGCCTTCACTTTAACAGCAGACACCATGCAAGACTGAGATTTCAGTTTACGTTGTAAAGCTGCTACTCTAACAATAAGATTCTGAGTCTGATTTTCAGAGATCTCAAGTCTACGGCTACAGGAAATAAGATTTTCCTTCAGGATATTCATAGAAACCTCTACATCTTTCAGACGGCGCTTAAGCTTCTCGTTTAAAGCCTTAAGCCCATCCCTTTCAACCTTTAATGTAGACAGTGTATCTAACAGCAACCAACCAACATCTCTATAACTCTTATTTCTACAAAACTCTGTAAAGGTGTCAAAAACATTATCCCCCAGAGTCTGGCTTCGTACAAGCGAAGCATTAGGAGAATCGAATGATGATATTTTGACTATCTCCTTTGCCAACTCAGTCCATGGATTGGGAGTGTCATTCTGATTATAGGAATCAGAGTCCTTAGTGTCTCTGAGTCCAATCAGAGTAGAAAACCATTCATAAAAACCCATTTTTAAGATTCTGTTCCTTAAGAACCACTCCCGGTACCAAGATGTATTAGTTAGGGTTCTCTAGAGAAACAGAATCAACAGGGAACACTTGCAAATATAAAATTTATGAAAGTGTCTCACGTGACTGTAGGAATGCAGAGTCCAAAATCCACAGGGCAGGCTGTGAAGCTGATGACTCGGATGACCTGGATGAACTCCACAGGAGAGGCTCACCAGCAAAAGCAGGAATGCAACCTGTCTCCTCTGAGTCCTCCTTAAAAGGCTTCCCATGATTGCATTTAGCATCACTAATTGCAGAAGACACTCCCCTTCGGCTGATTACAAATGGAATCAGCTGTGGATGTAGCTGACGTGATCATGACCTAATCCTATGAAATGTCCTCATTGCAACAGGCAGGCCAGAGCTTGCCCAATCAGATGAACAGGTACCACAACTTGGCCAAGTTGACACCTGTCCCTAACCATGACACCTGGTAAGCAAAAAGCTGTGACCACTGTAGAATTGTTGGTAAGTCTTTTAGTCCACCACTTTGTAAACTAGAGGCAACCTATTCTTCATCTCTGTGTGCTACTCTGATCCATTTACTGAGTCACCAGTAAAAGTGCTAGTTTTGAGTGGGGTCAAGAATAAGAGATGGCTCTGAAATAGGTCCAGATTGCCACATTTAGGCCATATGATCCAGTAGATTTAATAGTGTTAAAAGCTTCAGTGACAAATGGAGATGCTATTTGGAGCCTTTGGCATGTTTTGATAGGAGAATCACAATGCGGAGTCTCAGGATTTGGGATCCAAATCCTGCCATCCTCATAGATAACTGCTTTCCTTTGAAGAATCAGTTTTGGCCTACTGCTGGGCCTTGGTAGAGACCAAACACTTAACCATGGGCCACCAACTTACTGTAAGACCTGAGCTGTCCTTCACTGAACAGAGTATTGTCTGACCGACCAAGCCATAAAGTTGGGCATGAACTGCAATACTCCATCATCAAATGGAAATGGCATATATGAGCTAGGGATTAAGCAGGCCCTGAAGACACAAGTATGTTACACAAAGAAGTGGCCCAGTTGCCCATGGCTCCCACTCCTTTCACATTACCTTCTCTCTCCCCGCCTATAGCTATGGTCTTGTGGGGAATTCCCTATAATCAGCTGTCTGAGGAAGAGAAAATCTCGACCTGGTTTGCAGATGGTTGCACACAATATACAGATACCACTCAAAAAATGAAGACTTGTAGCCCCTTACTGAGGAAACCCCAAAGGACAGTGGTGAAGGAAAACCTTATCAATGGACAGAACTATGAGCAGTGTATCTGGTTGCTCATTTTTATTGGAAAGAGAAATTGCTGGAGGTGCATTTGTCTTCTGACAAATAAGCTGCAGCCAATGGTTTGTCTGGATGGTCATGAACTTAGAAGGAACATAGTTGGAAAATTGGTGACAAGGAGGACTAGGAGAGGAGTATGCGGACATACCTTTGTGAATGAAGACACTTGTGTTCTTTGTGAATGCTCATCAGAGGGTGACTTCAGCAGGGGAATACTTTAATAATCAAATGGCTAGGAGGTAGGATAATACATTCTGAGGAAAAGTCAAGATCTTTCTCCAGCCACCCTGTCGTTGCCCAATGAGCTCATGAACGAAGTTTCCACGGTGGTGGATGAGGTTATTCATGGGCTCAACAACATGAACTTTCACTCACCAAGGCCAACCTGGCTACAGCCACTGCTGAGTGCACTGCGGGCCAGCAGCAGAGACCAACACTCAGTCCCTGATATAACCATTCCCTGAGGTGATAAATCTGCTATATGGGGGCAACTTGATAATATTGGACCACTGTCATCATTGAAGGAGCAGTATTTGTTCTAATTGGAATAGACACATACTGCAGATATGAGTTTGTCATTCCTGCATGTGATTCTTCCACTAAAACTGTCTGTGTGAGCTAAAGAATGCCTCATCCACTATCATGGTATTCCACACAGCATTTCTTCTGATCGAGGAACCCACGCCATAGCAAATAAAGTGCAGGAATGGGCACATACTCATGGAATTCACTGTGGTCTTACCTTATTTCCCATTGTCCTAAAACAGATGAATTGATAGAAGAATAGAATAGCCTTTTGAATAATCAATTATGTTACCAACTAGGTGGCGATACCTTGCAAGATAAGGGTAGTATTCTCTACCTTGCAATGTATTACAAGGAGCCATTTCTCCCATGGCCCGGATTCACAGGGATAGGAATCAAGGGTGGAAAAGTGAGTCACACACTTACTATGACTCCTAGTGATCCACTGGAAACATTTTGCTTTCTGTCCCCATGCCCTTATGCTCTGCTAGTCTGCCTGTCTAAAGGTCTTTGTTTTAAATAGAGGAGTGTTTCCACCAGGCAACACAACAATGATTCTGTTGAAGTGAATTTAAAACTGCCACCTGACCACTTGACCCCTTATGCCTCTGAGTCAATAGGCAAAGGAGGGAGTTACTGGATGGGTGATTGATCCTGATTATCAAGGGCAAATAAGACCACTATACACAATGGAGGTAAAGAAGAGTATTCCTGCAATATAGCAAATCCTTGAGGACTTCTGTTACTACTACCAGCCTTATGATTACAATCAATGGAAAATGACAACAATCCAATTCAGATAGGACTGCTAATATCCCAGACCATTCAGGAATGGAGGTTTGAGTCACCCCACCAGGCTTAAAAACATGACCAGTTGATTTACTTGCTGATAGCAAAGGGGATATAAAATAGGTAGTGGAAGAAGTTAGTTATAATATCACCTATAACCAAGTGACCAGTTGCAAAAAATGGAAACTATAATTGTTATTAGTATTTCCTCTTTATTTTATTTGTATGTATGTAAATAAAGTATCTTTCTTTGTTTCTCTCTTATGCCCTTATCAAGTAATATAAATTGTATTAACTTTATATCACAGTATTTAAACTATAGGATATCAGGATATGAGTAAATAATACCCAAGGATTTGTATCCATTTCTGGGGAAAGTGTTAGTCCATTTCTGTTGTATGTAGGATAATTGTACAATGTTAAGCAGAACTATGACTATGTCATTATCTTTATTTGGAGATTAACCATAGTTAAAGGAAATAATGTGGGTGCCAAGTTGAGAAGGGGATGGAATGTGATGGTTAATTTCACTGTGTCAACTAAGTTTTGGTATCCATGTGCTTGATGAATCAAACACAAGGCTGATTGTTTGGTATTTTGTTGATGAATATGCATCTACAAACATTTGTTTACATTTATGGCTTACTACATCTGAAATCAACAAAGGAAATTTCCCTCAGCAATGTGAGAGGTTTCAGTTAAAAATCTTAAAAGCCAGAAATGAGAATTTCAGGAGTCAGAAAGAATTTGTGCCTCAACTTCAGTCAGTTGGGTTCCCCTGAGGAATATAAACTTGCAGACTTAAAATCACCTTTATAGGAGCATCCAGCTTGCAGAACGCGCTATAGAATTTGGATTCCTAAACCTTCACAGTTGTATGAAACCAATTATTTATAATAAATCTAAATAAATCAAATAATAAAATAATTATATGTAAACTATATAATAGATAATAGATACAGATATATGCATAGATAGAGATAGAGGTAGAGATATATACATATTCAGTAGATTCTGGATTAGTCTGGAGATTAGTCTGGAGAACCATGACTAATAAAACTGCTTTGGGTTTAGTCTGGTAAACCATGACTAATAAAATTAGTAGATTAGTCTGAAGAACTATGACTAATCAAACTGCTTTTACACTACATGTCAAAGTTAAGTAGTTGAATGGAAACCAGAAGACCATATTTACCTCCTGACCATTTAAAGAAAAATTTTGTCAAACTCCTGGCCCAACAAAAGCCTACTTCCCTACAGCTAAGTATAACAGCAGCTCCTCTGCCTCTTGATGATTAGGGTCAATTATTCTGCCAGTATGGAGATGGGGGTGACCAAGGGAAAGACACATCTTAAAGTTTAGTAGCTCTCTCATTGCATCTTCTGATGTGAGTATTCCTCCTCTAACAGCCAGAACCTCTAGAAGAGCCTAAATCTCTGGAGACAGTAAACAGGAATTGTTCACATGGATCACTGGAATGATCAGAAATTGTATCACTCCTACTGCTGTACTCAGTTCTCAGACCCATGCATTCCACCTTTAGTGGACACAGGCTGATATAATAGTTTTATACTTAGGATACATACCATATCCTTGCAGAGTGCCCCTCCATTATTTACCTCAGCTCTGCCCTCACAAAGGCATTCATTGCCAGTAGTTTTCAGGAGTCCTAAAAACCAACAGATCCCATTGTCCTGTTACCACTGCCATACCTCCCTTGAAATTAAATGGTTCCCTTGGTTTGAGACAACATTACACATTATACTTGGTGAGTGAATCAGTCACTTTGTAAGTCCTTGCATAGTGGTTCCGGCCAAGGCCCTGCAGGCAAAGAAGGCAAACCCATAGCTGCAAATGTGTTGATCCTAGTAGAGATTAATAGCTATCCTTTCCAAGATGCCATCAATTTATCACCAAGTTGTTATTTGGTTTCCTTGAGTGCTGGTGATAAATCACGGTTCCAGCAGGGTTCTCTGTTACTGTCAAGTTAGACATTGAGCAGCTTTAGTAGCTAGATAGTCCTGGAAAGTGTGAGCCCATGCTGCTGGACCCATACCTGGCTTCCATCTCTGTCACATGGCTTCTTCATCCATGCTCCCATGGTGACAACAATGAAGTAACTGGTGACAGAAACTAGCTGACATAAACTAGGTCATTCTGTCTGATTATTAGGGCCTTTTCCAGGGGATAGTTTGTAATAGGCATTAACCTACAATGCAAAGATCTTCACATTTTGTGTCCACTCATACAGGCTTCTTTACATGTACTTCCCTAGAATTCTTATCTCCAATCTCTCTATCTTTCCCCTTTCTGTCTCTGTCCAACCAGTGAAGCCATTTGCCACCACCTATAAATCCACATTTATTCTTACCTTTTCTCTTTCTACACTATATTGATGACCAGTGTGCCTGAATTTCTGCCCATGGGGAAGATTTCTCTCACAGATGTCTTTCAGGGTCACCAGTTAATAGCATCATATAGTACAGCAGAAGTTCATTTGTGTTTGCCTGAAATATAAAGTCAACCATCCATGCACCAAGCTCGACCTGTTTTCCCTTCTCCTTAAGCAGGACATAAGGAATCTTCCTCCCCACGTATCCAGGGGAGTCAGCTACAGGAGAGGCATATGCTACAGTGTTAGACAATTTGGGGTCACAAATTCATGTAGCTTTTGTGTCCCCTGTCTCTGTTCATGTCTCATCCGAGAGAAACCACTTCCGTCTAGCAATGTATTCCTGTTGGACCCACTTGACTTTAAGAGATGGTACATCTGAAGATCCAAGCTCATTTTGTATGGTTTTGTTGTATTATTGTCAGGTGCTATGGTTTCTCAGGACCTACTAGCACCCAAGAGCTGTTTTTCAAATGGTATTTAGTTCTCTGCTGCAAAAGACATAGCTTTGCTCTAAAACCCTTTGGGATGTATGTGGGCATTTATTTTAGGGGGCTCGCTATAAACCCCATGTCTTTTCGCACCACAGATATCCCAAATAATATAGGGTGTTCTGCATCATGTGGCCCTTAAGACACAACTACTCATACTAAAGTTTGGACTCATTCCTGCTTTTGATCCCCTCAAAGCTGGTAAACTTTTATATCATTCAGCAAATGGGTTAAAGCAGTATCACAGGTGTGAAATGCACCTTTGCTAGAGTCCAAAATGATTTGTTCTTCTTTCTTGGTGGTGGAAGTTATAAGATGCATCCAGTGCAACACCCTTTTCCCATATCTTATTGTGTTTTCTCTCTCTTTTTAACATTCATAGTTATTTTTACTAGTCATAATTTTTAAATGGTAAAAGCAAAGGGCCCAATTTTTAGATATGCTGAGTTACCAAAAAAAAGGGAAAATTTAATTTTATATATCTCTATATGTTACATATCAATATCTTCTTTATTTATCAACTGATAAAATTGATGGATCCACTTCTATAAGACTATAATTTATGTCTATCTATCTATCTATCTTTAATCTATTCTGTATGCCACTTATCTACCTCATGACTTTCGTAGGACTGTAGGAGAGGCTAGAAGTGTTTGAAGCAACAAGAGGCATAATGCAAGTTTTTCAATGCATAATGTTAATAATCTTACATGGAGGAAATGATGATTCTGAATCAAAGGAGTCAATATATTGCAGATAATTATGTAGGACTTCTAGAAACTCATTTTGTTATTTAGAAAAGAGGCTTGTTGCTAAAATATGTAAGATATATATGCTGTGATTCTGATAATGGCCCTTCCCGGTTAACCCTCTATGTTTCTCCACCTTATTCTCTGAAGATTCACTACCTTAAGATTGTTGGTTCCCTTTGCCCACTTATTGACTTTGGCCAATGAGGAGCCTAGGAAGGCAACTGGAAGAGAGAGATGGACTTGGATTATTTATTCTCACATCTCCTTCACCACAAAATGCTCTGAAAGGGCTCTTATCTTCCAGGTTGCAGAAACCATCCCCATGACCTCTTCAAGCCTGAGGTAGCAGTAGCTCCAGTAATTCTGACATTAAACTTATGATACCTTGTGGTTTTTTCAATACTTCACCCAAACCTTTGCAGATGCCCATTTATTAAGCCCTTTCAGAAGTACCCTTATCTGAGCATTCCCTCAGATTTTTCCCACAGAAACACTTAGTGGCATACTAAAAAATGGGGTGGGGCAGAGTTTAGTGAAACTGAAACAATGGAAAACAAGAGGTAATTTTAAGTCACAAAGAAAATGGATAAAAGAGTTTCAGGTAAAACTATTTTGTTTATACTGAAGCAAGAACCTGAGCAGGTGATAAATCCTAGGAGATATAATTAACTGATAATATGTAATCACTTGTAACAAATGTTTTAAATTTTGAAGCTCCAGGAATGCTAAATTAAAGTTAAATGTAATCTGATTTCACTGATGTTGTTAAACTAGCTAATTGTGTATATTCATACAAGAGGAGTAATCCAATTAATTTTCAAGTATAAATCTACACCTTCCTTTACCCCAATTCAAGAAGGCAAATATTTTAGCTATTGTTCCCATTGCAATCGCCATCCATCTCATGCTATATCAATTATGTATCGGTACAATAATGTTGCCTAATGATAACATGAAGCATCAGTGGCTTAAACAGTAATGGCTTTTAATGGCTCACATGTATGGAGCAACTCAACCTCTAGCAGGCTAGCCATGGCAGGCTCTCCTGGCAATGGAAAGAGTTCAAGAGCAGCAGAGGAAATTCAAGAGGCCTCTTGAGACCTTGACTTGGAACCTTAAAATTCCCTTCACCGTATCCTGCTCTACTAATTTATAGGGCCAGCCCAGTTTCAAGACATGGGGAAAATTTCCCCAACCTTTTGGTGGGAGAAAAAGCAAACATACATGGCAAAGGAAGTGGACACAGAGAAAGGAAAATATCAAGGACCTCAATGCCCTCAGTTTACATCCACGCCTCCTTTCAAACCTAATTCCCCCCAGAAGGAAACTGTTTGCATCTCTTTTCCACAATCCTAGACTCATACCATCTACATAATCATTCCCATTTTAGATTTTTGCAAATGTATGCCTTCTGGTGACAAGGAACAGAGAATAAAACGAAGAAAAACAAGATATAGGAGTTTATATTAAAGGGACTTAGGAAAAAGTGACCAGTGGACCTCAGGGAGAACAGGGCCTAAATAGTAGGGACTAGAGGTAGACTTGGGGACTTAGACTTTGTGCTCAGGTTGCTGTATGCCCCATTGGTTCTACATCTCTGTTTCCTGTTCCGAGTCCTGATTGCCCTACTCCTCTTTTCAGACCAAAATACACCAAATAGTCACTTTCCCTAAATCCAAGCTCCATCCTGCTACCCTACTTACTAGCTATGACTGAGCAGAGAACAGCTTGAAAGGGCTTTCCTAGACAGAGTGGAAATAACAAGACATTGTAAGTTTGATAGGAGTCAGGGCTAGGGGGATTCATGATCTACCTCCAGTTATAAGAACGATAATTAGTATTGTTGCCTTAAAAACAGCTTTTCTCTTTTGATGACCCCAAAACTACTGCATGAAATGAGCCATACAAAGAAGAAATATAAATTCCTGATGCATCTTTACACAACAAAGAAATGGCCTCCCACCACTAAATGGATACTTATTATAGCAAAAGCAATAGTAATGTATAATGCCATTTACATTTCCTTGGTGATTTACAATATTCACAATGCAGCTGCTTATTTACTTTATTTGGCTTCCCTCTTTGTAGATTCAGCTCTTTCCTTCTAAACCCAGGCACGTTTCTGCACTCCTTGAGTCCAATTTCCAGCCAAGGGCCACATCCCAATCAGGGCATCTCTACACTAAAGTATTTCGGTGGACTCAGAGAAATGTTGACTACCTCAGAGATAAGCCCTGGGGCAGATTGAGGGAGGATCAAGGCTGAAGGAGAGATTGCTACTTTTTTTTCTATCCAATTCAAATTCACAAGCATTATTGTTCATAAAAATGAGTGGGATACTTGTTAAAAATGTATTAATTTCACTCCCTCCTCCAGAATCTGCAATTTCGTAAGCTTAATCTCAGTTGATGCTGATGTCCCTGGTACCTCTTTTTTATCCTTTTTGATTCATTAACAGTATCTATGCACCAGGAATGAAGGTGATGTTTTCCCAAGACTATGTCATACCTGTAGGTCTTAAGAAACACACAAAAACATCTGGGGGGTGGGTAGAAATCGTATCTATTTCTCCTTGTTTTTCAAACACACTTTTTTTATATCTTATTTACAAATGACACAAGATAATCTAATAAAATACAAATAATTATATGTGAATTTCGCTGTACATTTGAGTACATTTTTCTTTTTTCAGTCATCATATACATTCAGAAACACTGGGGAAAAATTTACCTGCTGTCAGATTTAATGGGAATGCTTACCTCAAGATGTTCTTCAGATAGTTCACCATGTTGAACCCAATCCTGTGATTGTGGAAAGCAGTGGGGGCTATGAACATGACTACCCTTTGCGTTCCAGAAAGCAGGTACTGCACAGAACCATTCCCCCCATATAACTTAAACAAGACTGACAGATGCCCTCTTGCTTAACTGTGACAAGTCCTCCAAATTACCAGTCATGACCTCATAAAAACCTAACTGAACTGTTTGTCTGCACTGATCAATCTTAATAAAATGCTTAGCAAAACTTTGGTTAGGCTTCTCTTCTTCCCCCAGACCCCTGACCTTTAAGAGCAGCTCCCAGAAAATAGACTGCCTCAGTAAACAATATTCTTACATCTCCTTTCCAATCATACCAACCTGCATTCCACTTTCCCACAGTTGGTTCTTCCCATTGCATAAAAGAAAAAACTTCTTTGCCTAACCTTTGAAATATCTTCAGTCTTATGATAAAAGAATACTCCCTATTGCAATAGTTCTTTGTACCACTTGCAAAAATCCTTTGGAATAAAGTCTCTCCCTGCTGAGTTCGGATTTTTGGTTGTTCTGTTTTTGTTTTTGTTTTTGACAAAAGAAAGGAAAGGAACTGAACATCCATTGGTATCTGTAGGAGATACTTTCACAAAATCATGTCATTTGCTGCCCAAATGTAGCAGTCAGAGGACAGGATCTAGGTCAACAATGTAGGTTATGATCCTGTCTTAGCCATTTTCTAACTGTTCGAATGTGGGCAAGTTACTTGATTTTGCAGTCTCATTCTTCTTATCTGTAAATGAGAATAATAACACTACCAAACTCAGAGAGTAGTTATATGAACGAAGAGAATTCTGACTAGCAAAATCTTCAGAATAAACACATACAAAGCGCAAAATGAACATAACTCTACATTATTTTATGATTACAAACTCTACTCACCGTTAGTCACATGTTTATTTTAAAGATTCTTAAAATTAAACTGATCGGTTATTTGGCTCAATTCAGGGTGGTTCAAAAAGCAATTATTATTACATGTGAATTAGGTTCAGACTGTACTAAAAAAAAAGGCAACACTTTTTATTGTTATTACTCTTTTTTGACCCGTTCCTTACCTCAGAGGAAGGTGTGATATTGCCAACAATCTGCCCTTTCCACTTCCCACGTCCTACTAAATAGATTCCTCAGAGATCAACACTTAAATCCTCAAAATAAAGTGAACAATTTAGAAATCTATCATTGAATTCTGCTCCTCTCTATTAAAAAGAGAAATATTAAAGATAGTCTCTCTCCTTCTGCTGAAAAGATCTTTAAGATTAACTTCTCTTTGGCTTGATTTCAAGTTTTTCACCATGAAATATCTCTAGGGGAAAAAGCTCTTTTGCATCTTAACTAAGGGGCCTCCTTAACCTTCTGTCTCTGGCATTTGAAGAACTCTGACTGCGGTGCTAATAAAGGGCAAGCAATAGGGGACGTGAAGGGCAGTCCTGCCTTTGTCTCTTATTTGTTGCCACCTTTCAGGAAGAGAAGAGGGAAGAGGGCTCTCTGATTAATTTTGTACCTTCCCGTTTCAAAGTCCCATGACATATTGGAGTGTTTGCCTTTTATGATTTCAGCTTTGCTCTTGCATTTTCTTTACACACTCCTGCAATGGAAGGCTAACCTTTATGCTTTTATAGACTGATACTGCTTGGAGTCAACGTGAGTTTGCAATCAAAGGCTAGGATGGCATTTGAAAGCAACAGCACACCAGTGGGGCTCACAGTAGGAGTTCTCTGAAGCTCTCAAGTGTATCTTTTGAAACAAAAGTTCTTTGCATATCATTTGTTACTAAAATGTTAATGTTGCTAGTTCTCAAATTTTATTCTAATTCTCTTTAGGTTTTATGTACCCTATTGTTCACAGTGTTTACAGACCTGACATGCAGATTGTTGGACAAAGTACTGCATCTTTATTCTGAATTTATAGCCACTTGAATCTCCTTCAGGACCATTTTCTGGTTGATGTGCTTTATGCAGCCTAAAGATGATTACTCATAATGCCTTTTCCTGCTTAAATATATTGGCAGTGAGATTAGATGTTAAAATTTGTTCTTTTCCTGTGGAGATGACTCTGCTAACTCATAACCTTTAGAGGATTTACATATATAAGACAGTTTGGGTTTGTTTGATTTTTATTCACCTGTCTTATCTCTCCTCTCTGACCTCCTTCCCCTTGCCATTAGAGGCATATGTTAGTATGAAGCCTCAGCATTCAACACTTCTTTCATTAGCTTCATGTTCTACAAATTCTAACTACTAGCAAATCTTTCTTTTCCTGGCCTTTTTTGTTGTTGGAGGGTAGGCAGGGTTGGAGGACTTGTCAAAGTAGAAAATTGCATTAAATAATATGAAAAAGGCAAACATGACTTTATGCAAAGCTATATTCAATAGAGAAAAGAGATCAGAAGCCTACTGTTATAGTGAGGGTGACCAGAAGACCATCACAATAGAGGAAAGAGATGAGTCTCAGTTCCAGGAGAGTTTTGAAGGAATGGGATGAACTAGTGAAAGAGGACTGAAAGGGAAGCTCAGAGTGATTGCCCGAGTTTATTGTCGAAGCAACTGGAACATGTTCTATCCGGATTCTGTAAGGGCCAAGGTGATGGAGGCCAGGAGCCTAGAATCAAGGAAAAGCCTAGCAAATGATTAGTCAAGCTAAGGGGAACTTAAGGCTCTCTTGGCCAGTAAGACAAAGGATGAGGGATTTATAATCAATGCTGGTTGCCAGGATCACAGGTTTCAGGTAAAATTCAACATTGTCAGAGTATAGGGAAAAGATTGAAAACTGGTTATACGAGGGTGGGATTTTCTTTCTCTTTCATTCCTCAGGTGGAAAGAGATTTTGAAGAGACAGACAAAAAAATCAAAACCAAGTTTTTGATGGCTTAGTAGCTCTCATATTTATGCTACGGGTGTGAACATCATCATCATTCCTACGCTCTACCCTGAAAAATGGGAATGGCTGTAAGTCTTTAAGGATTAAAGCACCCCTCATCCTTGCTTCCCCCAAAGGACCGTGGGAGAGGAGAGAATTTCAAGGATCCTACATGCTTCCTCATCCAGAATGCAGCTCGGAGCTGAGAATGATGCAACAAGGGATAAAAATATCCAGTAAGCACAAGATGGGGGAATAGAACACAAACAAGGAAATCAGAAAGTGGCTCTGATGGAAACAAGGAAAGAAATATCTTGTGCCACTCTCTGAATTATTTGTGCATACAGGATGAACAAATAATGATAGTTTTATTATGATGGATTGTATTCACATGCCCACACTCTACTACAGTGTAGCGAATTAAAATAAAGTAGATGCTTTGCACCGTCATAACACCCTGTCATCTTAGATCCTGTCATTAGCTCTCTCAGGAACCACCCTGACACCTACTTTTAAAGATAATCAGCTCTTCTCCCTCTTTTCCTTCGATTCATGCCCCTCAGAAAGTCAAATACAAGCTCCCCAATCTTCACTCTTGCTTCGCCAACCACTACAGCCCTACCCAAGCAATTTTATACGGGCACAGTCCCCAGGTCCACTCTAATCTTTGCTCCCCACCTGCTTGATTAAACCTACATTCCTGCTGTATTTCCCCAGGTGACCTCATGAGGTGTGCCGTCTCTCTCTCTTCTAAGACCTGTGAGTACTACTAAGTTTTTCTTTCATATATCTCTGGTGCCATTCATCCTTGCCACTCCTGACTATCCATATAAAGAGCCTTACAACTCACATGGACCTAAAACAGGGTGATGTTTGGAAGCTAATGGGCATAGTGTAATGGGACAGGCACTAATTTCTGGGTTAGAAGACTGGGAATTTTTTTTTTCTAGCCTTCCACTTACAAATCCTGAGAGTTTAAGTATCCAACATATACAATGAGGATTATAAGCTCTTCTCTACATTCTGGAAAAAAAAAACCTATTCTAAATGCTTTAAAATGTCTAACAGGCTTCTACAAATGTAAAGTAATGTCACTAGTCAATTAATCCTTGCCTTCGATGGAATGACTCTTGCCAGAAATAGCCATCTGATTGCCATCATCAAATTATCTTTAATTAATCTCAGTATTTTTCAATCTGGAAATCACAAAGTATTACTTCTAACTACTAAGGAGATTGAGCACTAGAGAGTAAATTTCGCCTTTGTAACCATGTTACTTCAGGACCCCTGGGAATAGATCCACCATTTCAGAGGCCAACAGTGTCAAGACTTTGGTGAAAAGCGACCTCTCTGTAGAATGCTCCCCTTATCTAACCTGGAGTTGGAAAAAATAATTACTACACATTCTTTTGAAAAGCAGAAAACTAAAACCTGTCAGATCCCTGCTTCAAGCTGACCTACATTTGATTCTCAGCTTTAATTAGATATGATCCTATCTGACCAGAAAACTTGAACCTGGGACAAAGAAAATGTGCTTGGCCTGCAGCAGACTCATGTTTGAAACTTCACCCATGGAGCACACATAAGACTAATCTTAAGGAAAGAAACAAAATAAAGGTATTTAGCAACTTATTTCATTTTACCATTATGGGGTGTGGGTACTTAGAAAATGTGATTTAAACAGGATTATAAGTGAAAGACAAACTTGATTTCTATTGTTACTTAACAGCCACTGTCTTTCTTTCCTCACTCATATACAAAGGACAGCTTTACATCAACTCATATGCATTATGAAATTTAATGTAATGAAATGAGGTATGTACAATTGTATCCTAATAATTAAAAATCTGCCTTTTTCAAAAAGATTGCAATGATATTTTCTGTGAAAACCATCCAACATAACATGAAAATAAATACTCAAAGAAATTATTGCAACTTGTAGGATCACTTTTATAAAGGTTTTAGTTTACTCTGTGCACTGCTTTAAAGACAAAAATTTAAAACTATAACTTAGACTTTTCCTTCAAATACATGTTCTTAAATTTTTAAAGAAAAAATTTTTATGTACAGTGATGAATTATTCCATTGTTTATGATTTGTGCTGTCATTTTTTTTGACATGATTTTAAGACCACATTAACAATCAACCACTAAGGATTACATTATTTTTGCACTTTTGAATATAAATACCAAATGCATCCATTTCTTTCAACTTCTGTTTTAACGTGTTGCTTTGTCTATGCAAAATATATTTTAACTTTCTTATACATTCAAATAGGAGGAATGTGCCTGCCTTCCATGTAGGAGACCCAGGTTCAATTGCATTGATCATGCACTCAAAAAAAAAAAAAATAGGAGGAATGCCTCTAACATTCATTCATACAGTTCTGCAATTAAAATTAAATTTGCCCATGGGAAAGAATATCTGTAAGCTATTTATTTATTTATTTTGAGCATATCCTTGTAAAGTTTCTCAAATCCTCTTTGAAAAAGAAGTGGAACAGAAATAATCAATTGTCAAAAGAAGCATTAAAATAGTAAATATTCTGGAGAAAGAATACATCAGAAAAATGTTCTTTTGAAATAAACGTTGGACCTTATTTATCAGAACAAACCAGGTACTCTGCTATAATAAATAATCTCAAAATTTCAGTGGTTTAAACACAATACAAAGGTTCCTGTCTTCCTAATGCAATATGGCAGTTGCAGGTTAGCTGGGGACTCTGTGCATCTTAGTCCTTTGGGTGCAGCTGAAGAAACAGCCGCCATCTCAAACACTGCTGACCATTCCACAGTGCAGAGGGAAGAGGTTGCGCTGGGGTTATGGACCTTGGTTCCATAACAAAATGCTTCAGTCCTAAGTGATACACAGCATTTCCAATTTCAACCTATTGATCAGAAATGGATCTAGAGTTCTACCCATTACAGGACACCGGGGAATATAACCAACCTTGTGCTCAAAAACTCCAGGAGAAAAAGAAAAACTTGGTACATAACCCTAAAAACCAGCACAATTCATGTTTCTGTTCAGCAACTCTTTGTTTCACTCTTCATTTCACAAATAAAACACACTGTCTTTGTTTGTCAGGTCTGCTATAACACCACATACTGGTTGGCTTAAACAACAGGAACATATCACAGTTTGGGGGCTAGAAGCGCAGACAAAATCAAAGAATGGGCAGGTCTTGTTTTCTTCTTTTATTCCAAATTTTCTAAGTAATTAGTGAGGGTTTTGTTTGTTTGTTTGTTTGTTTCCAGACTGTATTCTGATTGTTTGACTCTATTCTACAGCTTTAAAAAAGCTCCTCTTGGTCAAGAAAAGGATGTCTGCAGCAAGTGTTCCTATTTAGAAATTGGGAAGAATGTGAGATATTAAGCAGTCAAATGTCTGGAGCTGGTAAGAAATGTCTTAGGGATGGGAGGTGTTCTTGGTTATGGACTGGTTTGCCATAACCCAAAGTAGGGGATCCCTAGTCCATTCTTTTCTGTGTCCATTTGTCCTCCACCTCAGGAATGTCCTTCATTCTCTAACATGTTTTCAGACCAATTCTGAATATGCATTCTGTGGTAGCCTGAGTCCTCTGAGAAGCAGTTTATTCTTACATGGAATAAACATGCAAGACATTTATTAGGAGAAATGCCTGTGATAGAAAATGGGGGAGGAGCTAGGGGAGGCTGGGTACCCTTCAGATGATGATACAGGTATGACTTCAAGGGAGTGAAAGAGAGCGAAGGAAGGACTGAAAGCTGTAAGGGAACTGAAGCATCTTAAACTGCAAAAAAAATTCTAAGAGAGTTTTGGCAAGACCAACAAGTAACTTCTGGAGCCAAAGTTGCCCATCAAGGGAGTCCTATATTGCAGGACTTGCTGTTCTCCATCATTGGTGGGCAGCAGCTAGTAGGAAGCACAATCTCAGCACAAATGTAATGGCTTCAGACTGCAAAACTGGAGCCCTTGATGTTGATGCTTTCTGAAGTCACTGATCTAAGTAACATGTTCTTGTGACCATCGCTCTGTTTTGGAAATGAGCAGCTTTCTTAGATTGGTTTCTTCCTATAAAAATGAGGGTATTCAAAGGTTTAGAAGAATAAAACCAGCCTTTGGTTTTCTTTGCCAACACAGCTCTCTCAAAACCTAAAAGCTTTGTCAACTCATTTTGGCCAGAAGTATGTTCTAATAGCCATAGCCATAGTTCTTTCCAAGACCTATGACTCTACCTCTATGGACATAATTCTTGGTAATCGGAGTCTATCTGGTTTCTATAACAGCCACACTCCGGTCTCTTTCCCTTTTGTCATTTTGTCCAACTCACAGGATTAATGAGGCCCTACCCAAACCATTCAAAGTTGAGCAATGGATTTTAAAGCCATATCTTTTATTTGATAATTGTCTCTAGGCAGAATCCAATCTGTTAGGGTTGAAAAGCAGTTACTTCTCCCAAACCTCAAAGTACCTGAATTTTGCATTCTTTATTTTCTTGATTCCTGCTCACAAACCAACCTATTATTTTCTCTTTCTAATAGTACCTTCTTAAATGCTGCCAACATTAGCAAACACAAATTAATGACATTGTTTTAAAAACCCTTCCATTAATGCTATATATTCATTAGATAAATTAGGTGCTTTTCAAGTTTATTCAAGCAACATTTTCACCAAATAGTTTGTATAACAAGGATCACTTTTTTTTTCCTAGATGAATATCTACTGACAATTAAATACTTGCTCTGGAAGGGTACAGTCTTTAGTTAGAACTGTTTATGTGGTCCCAACAAACCAACAGGGAGACCAAAGTTCATTCCTAGCATGTGCCTGGCAATGGGAATAATTTAGCAGACAGCAAAAGGGCTTCCATAAGGATTTTTTGAAAATACAGAAACAACAGTACCAGGTGCACTCATTTCCTTTATTCTCTATTTAAATCAAAGAAGGAAAAGTTTGCTCACCTTATCCACTCAATTTTCTTTTGCTATTAATAGAAATGAAGCTACTTAACTGAGGATGATTAAGCCAGATTTCCAGGATGCAATAAGATTAGTACTAGTGATTGGAGGATGTATGGCCAAGGACAGCATGTAGTCTAAAGAGAGTTGGAAGTGTCAGAAAATGAAGAAAAGGAGGAAAGAGCATTTTCTTCAATGTCTCCCCTGTTATATTTCGGAGAATCTAAATTTCTCTATTCACAAGGAAGGAAAATCATATGGAACACTTTAAATATAGGTTAAATATATGAACATGAAACAACTATTCATCAAACCACACAGTTTATACATCTATAAATGTTGGCAGAAATGTTTTCTCCCCTTTTCTACATCCCCCCCCCCTTACACCACAGAGAAAGAAATATATGCTAATATTTCCACCCTCCTGCAGATTTGTTGAGAGGGCAATTTCTCTCCCTCTTTCCATGCCTTATTTGCATATACAGAAAAAAGGAGTCACTAATCTGATTGGTGGGATTCAGGAGCACTGAAAGGCATTAGGATATTGTGGAGGTGAGCAAACATCAATTTAATTGACACCATTCCTGTTTCAACCTGTGATCTGACCTAATTATTAGTATATTTCACTTATGAAAGTGTTCCAGAATTGACAGTAAGTTATATAACTGCTCTAGTTGGATGTCCCAATGATATATGGCATGTTTCTTGCCCCCTGCTTCCTCCAGAATCTGCCTATATTCTAGGCTGCAAAACTGGAGTTTGCACTCTCCATGGAGGAAGTCCTTTTGAATGAACCCTTATTGCCTTGGGTAATCTGTCATTCTACAACTTTTCCAACTGATGATGGATCACCATCATAAAGTCCTTATTTTGAACTGACCTAATTCAATATGGTCCTTCAGTGACTGGTAGGTTCATTTCATAGATATCATCTTCAACAATTAGAATTTAATGAATGCTTTAAAAGACTTCTCTTCTCCTACCTATCAGGTAATATGCTGCAAAGAAAATGTTTTAGACAAAATGAACTTTCTTTTCAGCAAAAAGAGGCACAAAAGCAGTATTACAACCCACCCTTGAAATATTGCAAGAAGCTTCACATTTATTTCAGGCACTCCAAAAAGCCCCTTGAATGAAAGAGTTACTCCAAGGTGGCTGCAACAATATTTTGATGGCAGAATCATCCAAGCTTCTACTAGAGTCAGGTGAAAGAGCTTTTATGAAGCAAGGAGCTCAAAATTAGAGTTCTACTCAATAGTCCTTGACAGAGTCTTCCAGTTTGCTCATAAAAGGAGGTATTGTTCATACCCTCTCTCTAGCCAGGCTCATAATGAGTACCACTCAATTCTCCAGTTAGGATGCATTTTCAACAATCTTTACTGCTAGAGTTCAATAATATTCTTGATTTTCAATCCCTAATACTAAGGTGTCGGTCTAGATTGCTAAGTGCTGGAGTGCGGTATACCAGAAATGGAATGGCTTTTATAAAGGAGAATTTAATAGGTTGCAAGTTTACAGTTCAAAGGCCATGAAAATGTCCAATATAAGGCATCAGGGAAAGATACCTTGGTTCAAGAAGGTTGAGGACATTCAGAGTTTCTCTCTCAACTGGAAAGGCACATGGCAAATATGGTGATGTCTACCAGCTTTCTCTCCAGGTTTCTTATTTCATGAAGCGCCCCCCAGGGGTGTTTTCCTTCTTCATCTCCAAATGTATCTGGCTGCATGGGCTCTGGTGGTTCTCATGACTGTCTCATGACTCTCTTGAGACTCTGTGTTCTCCTCAAAATGGTTCCTTCTTTTAAAGGATTCTAGTAAACTCATCAAGACCCACCTGGAATGGGTGGAATTACATCTCTCTCTAATACCCAAAATTGGGCCTATCACATCTCTGTTAAGATAATCATCTAATTAAGCTTCCAATCTATAGTGCTGAATAGTGATTAAAAGAAAAGCTGCCTTCAGTGGACGAATCAGGATGAAAACAGGTCTTTTCAAGCGTACATAATCCTTTCAAATCGACACAGTGTGGATTCCAGATTAAGATTATTTAAATGATAGCTAAAGTGCTGGTTAAACTTTCTTAGATACAAATCACACTGTTTAGAATAAACTGTGAAAATAATTTATCAAATAGAAATTTAACAGCCATGTAGGTCATCAAATCCAAGTTATCATTAAATCCGTACAAAGTTGCTCACAGACTAGAATATAAGGCATTGACAGTAGAAAGAGATATAAAATCTTATTGTGTTAATGAAGCAAGAGAAAGATAAGTTAATTGCATAAAGTAAGAATACAGAAATGCAAATAATATAGAAAAGGAATTGCAAGTTGAAACTTTGTTTCTTTTTCTTATTTGATCTAAGCAGAATTATAAAACAATTTCATTTTAACAATTCAAAATATATTTTTGAGCATCTATTATTCAAGGCACTGGAAATACAGCAATAAAGGAAATATACAAAGTCTTTGCCCTTGGGGATCTTGTATCCTATTAAAGAAAAGCAAATGAAAAACAAAAACAAGTCACACGGTATACTAATATATTATAACATGGTCTGATACAACAAAGTGATAAGTGCTATAAAGAAATATCAATCCGTGAAATAAAAGAAATGAACAGGAATTCTGTTTTGGAAAAAGTAATATTTCCAAGATTCTGTAGATGACAAATTGTCAGTGTTTTGGCTCATGGAAATGCCTCTATCGTGTTCTTCCACTGAGTTCTAGATTAGCTGGTACAAATGTCTAGTACCCTTTGAGTACTTTCAAGATAATATGCTTTTGTCTTCTAAAATATATTTTTGTTGATGGAAATTTTTTGTCAATCTAATTAGAAAATAAGCTTTTTCTATGTTAAAATGTAAAATTCTCTCTTCAGCTTGAAATTCTGTAGTTTTAATATAATATGCCTGTGCTGGTTTGAAAGGATGTATGCCCCCTAGAAAAGCCATGTTTCAATCAAAATCCCATTTCATAAAGGTGGAATAATCCCTATTCAATACTGTATGTTTGAAACTGTAATCAGATCATCTCCCTGGATGATGTGATTTGGTCAAGAGTGGTTGTTAAACTGGATTAGGTGATGACATGTCTCCACCCATTTGGGTGGATCTTGATTGGTTTATTGGAGTCCTATAAAAGAGGAAACATTTTGGAGAATGGGAGATTCAGAGAGAGCAGAGAATGCTGCATCACCACAAAGCAGAGAGTCTACCAGCCAGCGACCTTTGGAGATGAAGAAGGAAAACACCTCCTTGGGAGCTTCATGAAACAGGAAGCCAGGAGAGAAAGCTAGCAGATTGCTGTGTTCACCATGTGCCCTTCCAGCCAAGAGAGAAGCCCTGACTGTGTTCGCAATGGGCCTTCTCGCTTGAGAGAGAAACCCTGAACTTCATCGGCCTTCTTGAACCAAGGTATCTTTCCCTGGATGGATGCCTTAGATTGGACATTTCTATAGACTTGTTTTAATCGGGACATTTTCTCTGCCTTAGAACTGTAAACTAGCAATTCATTAAATTCCCCCTTTTAAAAGCCATTCCGTTTCTGGTAAATTGCATTCTGGCAGCTAGCAAACTAGAACAATGCCCAAGAGAGGGTTTTCTTTTAATTCTTTGATATTTAAAGTGCATTTTCATTCTAACTTCTCATTTTTTTAATTCTGAACAATTCTCCAGTTAGTAACTCTTTAAATAAATATTGCATCAATTTTTTTAACTTTTTCTATTAATTAAAAACATTAACAAACAAAACATTAAGATATCATTCCATTCTACATATAAATCAGTAATTCTTTATATTGTATCAATTTTATCTCTTTATTCTTTGGTAAGCAATTATAGGAATATTGAAACTCCTTAGTTTCCCGGTTTTCTCTATTCCTTAATGGAATGTTACATATTTATAGTCTTTTTTTTCTCACTGGATTCTGGGTTAAGTCTTATATATAGTATTAGCATTTAATTTTTCTATATTTGATTTTATCCAGTTTGGAGTTCCTCTATCTATTAGATTTTATTTAAATGAATACATTTTCCTTATTGGTTGTTTTCATATTCACCTATTATCTTATTTCTCTCTTCTCTATTTTTTGGCTTATAGGTTCCTGCAATTATTTTTATGGCTGTAAGACTCGTGTGGAGTCAGAGGTATCTCATTCTGTGTTTCTTTCTATTTCTCTGTCTCTCCTTGTCTCCACTCCTCATGGCTCCAGTTTAGAACCAGACATTTTTAGATGACTTAGGGCTCTTGTACTCTGGTGATACTGGGCATGTGGCATCAATCCACTAAACCAGAAAACATCTTTTCTTGAACATAAAGCTGTTTTGTTATTCTTTTCTCCTTGTACACAATAGACCATAAAATACAGCTCCAGGATGTCTCTTTTCATGACTAGGAGAGCTGTGTTCCAACTAGTTTTCAAAGAGTGAGTCTAGATAGAGTCCTACTTCTTGTAGGGAATTTTTATTCTCATTTCCCAAAAAAGCAAACTTCCAGCTGCCTTGTTGCTGTTGTAATTTTAATCCCAATTTCCTCATAACATCAGCTTTGCACAATATTTTACATTTCATTTCTATTTTTTTTCCACAAAGATGTTTGTATTCATTTTATTGTTATACGTATGCTTTTTAAAATAGTCTCTCTTTATATTTTAGCCATCATTTCTGTGCGTTGAGCAGAGAGATACCTAAAGCATGAGGTTCCATTGCTGTGTTAACTTGAATGCAACAGCACATTCTCAGCAGTTTATCTGTGGTTCGGGGTATCTCAAGTTTTATTTTTCCTTTTTGCTTTTACTTATTTTCAGTTTTCTTCAATGATCATGTACTTCTTTTGTGAAAAGAAAAGAAGGGTGGATTTTAAAATCTTAACAAAAGGGAAAAGCAGTTTGTTATGTTTGATTGGTACACATTCTAGTAACTTTTCTAATAAATATTCATTGGGCTATTTCTGCCTTGAAACAGGAGAGAAAATTCTCAGCTAGATTAGGACATCAAACCAGCAGGGGGAGAAGAAGGATATTACGATAAGGAAGTCAGCTACATTTCCTTACTTCATTAAGTTGAAATATTTTCTTATAATTACCAATTGTCGCTTTTAAGCCTAGTGCAAGTTAACAATAATTTTCCAAACTCAAAGGTAATTTTAGGTACTGCTGGATGATTTGTTTGCAAATCCCCAAACAGAGCTTTGAGTTTTGAAATCTCCACATCTCTGACACCAACATATAGTTCTGCCCTAAATTGCTTATCAAAATAACAACCTGGCATATTTGCATAAAATAATCATCTGAGGAAAAATGCTGTAGCAAGAAAAATAAATGGATTTTTCTCATAAGTTTAAAGAAAAAAAAAATTTTTAAGATGCTGCTTTCCACTAGAGAGATAGAGAGGAATGAGCCAAGTCTCCTTGGTTCCCCATGGTAGAGTGTATCAGATTTCATAATCCAGTATTTTATTTCAACTCAGGTAGATTTCTGCCCTTCATTTTTAAAAACATATAACTGTTCTTATTTAAATAGCCAACTGTATACTTAAGTATTTAAACAGTTTTTGCTATTATTCCCAGTGTTTTCAAATACGTAAAATCTGCAATAGGATCACCGGGAAGTGATTTTTTAATAACATGAAACATTAATCCCAGAGACATTGGTATGGCAACCAATTAAATGATTCTATCATATCAACCATCCACTGGGATGCTGAAAATATTTTATTCACTAACTTTATACTCCTGCAGCAACAACTCCCAATGGCATCCATGTTGCCAAGTCCAGTGAACAGTCCTCAGCCTGCTGTTACTGGTCATCTCAGCAGCCCTGATATACTTGATCATTTCTCACTTGAAATGCTTTCTTTGTTAGATCTAAGGGACACCACCGGGGGTAAGATTTCAATCCACGTTGTTGGGTCACCTCTGCTGAACTGGCGCTCTCTTCCTGACATCTGACGGGTAGGGTGCTACTGGCTCAGCCTCATGCCCTTCTCTTTTAGCACTCACTCCCTCAGTCACTGAAGATAGTTCCCTGCTGTTGTGGGTGAATTGTGTACCCCCAAAAGATATGTCCAAGTCCTAACCCCCAGTATTGTGAATGAGACCTTATCTAGACATAGAATCTTTGCAGATGTATTTAGTTAAAATGAGTTCATACCAGAAAAAAATAAAGTGTCAGTGACTGAGAGATTTCAAATAGAGTCGAGAGGTTATCCTGGAGGTTATTTTCACACATTATATAGATATCCTTTTTTAGCTTATGGTGTATTAGAGTGGCTGGAGAGGAGTACCTGAAACTGTAGAGTTGTTCCAGTAGCCTTGTTTCTTGAAGATGATTGTATAATGATACAGCTTTTACAGTGTGACTGTGTGATTGTGAAAACCTTGTGTCTGATGCTCCCTTTATCTAGGGTATGGACAGATGAGTAAAAAACATGGATAAATAATAAACAAATAACAGGGGGAATGTAGGTTAAAATAAATTGGGTAGATGGAAATTCTAGTGATCAATGAGAGGGAGGGGTAAGGGATGTGATATGTATGAGTTTTTTTCTTTTTTCTTTTTTATTTCTTTTTCTGGAGTGATACAAATGTTCAAAAAAATGTTCATGGTGATGAGTACACAACTATGTGACGATATTGTGAGCTGTTGATTGTACACCATATGTGGAATGTTTGTATGTTAAGTTTTAACAATACAAATATTTTTTTAAAAGATGAGTTCATACTGAATTAATGTTGACCCTAAATCCAATATGACTGGTGTCTTTATAAGAAGAGAAGAAGAGACACAGAAACACAAGCACACCGGGAGAAAAAAAGCAACGTGACAATAGAATCAGAGATTGGAGTGATGTATCTACAAGCTGTGGAATGCCTAGGATTGTTGGGAACCACCAGATACTAGAAGAGGCAAGGAAGGATTCTTCCTAGACCCTTAAGAAGTTATCGTGGCCTGGCTAATACCTTGTTTCAGACTCTTAACCTCCATAACTGTGAGCCATCTAGTTTATGATAGTTACAAGATCTCTAGGAGACTAAAACAAATGGATAGAGGTGACATCTTTTTTAATGGACAACACTCAAATTTACATATTCAGCCTTGAAATTTCCATCAAATTCAATAAGTCCTATATCCAACTTCCTAGATGTCATCGACTTTTATTGTTTAACATGCCCCTGAAATGTAGTATGTGTTTCACTTTAAGGTAATCCTTCCCATTTTTACTCCATCTCAACAAATGGTTACTTCTGCTTTCCAGTTGCTTAAGCCAAAACATCTTCTTGTTACTCTTCACCTTTCTCATTCTTTTATTTCCCAAGTCCAGTTCATCAACCAATCATTTCAGCTCCACTTTCAAAATATATTTTAAATCTCACCTAAATCCAAATGGGAAGAGTTTGACTCTGGTTCTGCCAATTTCTTAGTTGTGCAACTCTGGATAATTGCTTATACCTTTATGGTTCAAATCCATCTTACCTAAAATGCATGCTAAAAATATCTGCCTCATAAGATTATTGTGACACTAAATGTTCTTGTTCACTCATTAGAGGAAGTATGACATTTACCAAGACACTTATTAAAATGAGTCATGAATCCCTCTCAAACATTCATCTCTTATCCAAGAATAGTTTGAGTACAGTAATAACATTCACTAGTGAAAACAGTCCTGCCATTTGTGGATTCAAAGAGTGGTATCATTTGAGGTTAGCTGATTAAAGTGATGGATGTTTTCTCTCTTCTTAATTTTGCCTCACAAATTTTAAAAAGGAAAATATTTAACTCTTACTCTGGATAAGAAGATGTCAAAACTTAAAAAGTTCTGTCACATCAAAACATTATATCATTTCTATTGTGCTTTCAAATGGGCTGAAATCTACTACAGCATATCCCCTTATTTAAGTTGCTGCAAAAGGTGATAAATGCCATCAAAACATTCCAACATACATGTGGAGCTATTCCAGACCTTATGGATGGCAGCTATTTGAATATAGAGAATGGAATAATCTCTTCTCACTTCGTATCTTTAGCTCAGAATGTCCTTACCATTCTCTCCTTATCTAAACCTTCCCAAACCAAGCCTCCCCTCCTTCTTGAAGCTTCTTTTTTTCTTTTTTTTGAAGCTTCTTGTATAACTCCTTGCCACAAGGATAACACCTGCTTCTAAAACTCATTAATACAATTTTGCTTCTTAAGTAATTTTTGCACACTGCTAATGTAGGTTAAATTTTAACATGAGAGTTCCTTGCCATCTGTATTTGTCAGGACTTTAAGGTAGCAAGTAACTGAAACTCAGCAGAAATTATTTTAAACAAAGCAGAGAAAATATTTTCTGGAAAAACAAATCACTTAGTTCACATGACCGAAGAATGGTTTATGGGAACCACGTTATAAGACTGATGCTGGGAATCACTATCACTGAGTGACTTATGTCTCTTGAGCTGACGCTGATCTCTGCTTCCACCATTTACCTTAATTCTATTTTTGGACTCTCTTCATAGGACAAGGAAAGAAGCTACCAGTAACCTCACATTCAGATTTTCTAAATTTACCAATCTACCTGAAGGAGAGAGCCTCTTGCTTTCAGTATCTGTCTATCACCATTATTGGATTCATCATTTGCCAGGTGTTTGGGGTTGACTAGGACTGGCCACTATCCTAAACCTGGTGGAGGATTCTACAAGGAATGACAGTCCCACCAGAGACACAAAAGTAAGGGATACTGGGATGGATGGATGGATAGATAGATAGATACATAAGTAGATAGATAGATAGATAGATAGATAGATAGATAGATAGATAGATAGATAGATAGATAGAAAGATAAACAGATAGATGTAGAGATAGAGATACATAGATATATAGACATATCTATAATTTATATAGATTTATACAATGATAGATACTGATATATAGTATATACAAATACATGTATGTGTATGTGTGTGTGTATGTACACACAT